>NC_134688.1:13798893-14113465 GCF_050947455.1 Rhinoderma darwinii | reverse complement strand
GGGGGCAGTATTATATTAGTTATATTCTTGTATATAGGGAGCAGTATTATAGTAGTTATATTCTTGTATATAGAGGTAGTATTATAGTAATTATATTCTTGTATATAGGAGGCAGTATTATAGTAGTTATATTCTTGTATATAGGGGGCAGTATTATATTAGTTATATTCTTGTATATAGGATCAGTATTATAGTAGTTATATTCTTGTATATAGGGGGTAGTATTATAGTAGTTATATTCTTGTATATAGGGGTAGTATTATAGTAATTATATTCTTGTATATAGGAGGCGATTTTTATTAGTAAAAAACAAACAAATTTAACATTCCATTAAAATTCCAAAGCAAATGATCATTTAACAGAACTCATACATGACGATGAAAAATAAACTAGAAAATAACTTTAACTTAACAAGAGTCCATTGCTGTTAAAAAGGAAGGAGGGAGAAAAACCAACAAGTTTGCATTATACAGAGAACTAGCATTATTCCATATATACATTCCTCCATAATGCTGTGTTTTTCTCATTTTTCCTAATTTCTAGGGATTTGATCCACCTTAGTTCTGACATGATCAGGTTCACGGCTGACATATGGTGAAATGGCTCGTTATAAATGGACATTCTGGTTCTTGTATGCCACTGGTAATATTTGACTACATTAATTATCAGATACAAGGTCCCCCGGTCAATGTTATTTACATTAGCTGGTACTCCATAAATAATTTCTGGGTATTTTAGAGACTGTAGTCTTGGGATTTTTAACTTATAGGATATTTCTTGCCATATATTTTGTCCTCCCCAGCACTCGGTTATAAAATGCTCCATTGTCTCCTCCTGTTGACAACCCAAGGGACATTTCCGATCTGACACACTCAAATATTTTAGATTCCCTTTAACATAAAGTTTCCCATGCAGTGACAGCCATGCAATGTCAAAAAGTTTACCCGGGAGTCTTGCTCCATTGAGAAACCTCAGACTCTCCTGTAAGGTTGCTGTTGTGCAATCTTTAAGTGCCGGCTGTAAAGAAAAGAAAGTCCTACATACGGTGAAATATAGATCTCTCCTGGTCTTACTCTCAATATAGGACTTGTCTATTCCCCATCTCCTCAGACATCTAAGACCATAATCCAGATACTGGGGAAGGAAGTCTCGTGTCAATCGCCCCCTTTTGAGACTGCCGCCCCGTATCCAAGACTCTGCAAAAGGCAATATCCAATCCCTGATACTGTTTACCCACAGGGCACTGTTATTTACGTCCAGGTTGCCAAAATTTGTTTTAAGAAACAAGGAGTCAAAGAAAACCCTTGGATTCAACATACCCAACCCACCCTCTCTCCTCTGTAGGTAAGTAATCCCTCTTTTTACTGGGTTCAACCTGTTCCCCCAAAAAAGTTGGAAGAACAGGCTAAAGAGCCTAGCGGAGAAAGATTCTGGCAAAGGAAAAATGACAGAAACATACAAGAAGACGGGGACCAGGTAAGTCTTCAACATTTTAACCCTCTCACTATAGGTCAGCCTCCAATTTCTCCATCGCTGAACCTTTGCATTTCCGGCTTCCAATTTCTGCTCCCAATTTAGTTTGGCATTATCATCCCTCCCAAATTTAATTCCCAGAATCTTAATATCGGTGGAGGCTTTCGCAAATTGTGGCAGATCAAAGTCTGGATCACTGTGCAATACCCAGAAAGCTTCACTCTTCTCAAAGTTGACCAGAGACCCAGAGGCCTCAGAGTAGCTTCTGATGGCTGCAGACAACATCTGCACCTCACTAGGCTCAGATATCACTACCGTCACATCATCCGCGTAGGCGACAACACTCAGGGATGAGCAAAGCGGGATCGGTACGCCTCGAAAATCACACCGCTGCAGTAACCGCAGAAATGGGTCTATGGCAAAAACATACAGAAGTGGACTCAACGGGCAACCCTGTCTCACCCCCGACTCAACCCCGAAATTGTCGCCCTGCCAGCCATTGATCAAAGGAAAGCTCTCTGCCTCACAATACAAAGTTTTAAGCCAATCAATAAATTGTCCCGGAACACCGTACTTTAACAAAGTGGCCCATAGATAATCCTGATCTACTCTGTCGAAGGCTTTAGCCTGGTCTAGAGCAACAACATATCTCCCACACCCAAGAGCTTTACATCTCTCAAACATTTCCCTGATGGAGATAACGGCCCCAGAGATGTTCCGCCCTTTTACTGTGCCGAACTGGGAGCCTGCCAACAGTGCTGGGGACAGACAGACCAATCTAGAAAACAGAATTTTTGCCAAAATCTTTCTGTCAACATTCAAGAGGGCAATTGGCCTCCAGTTCTTGATCTCACCAGGGTCTTTACCCTTGGACAGCAAAATCAACGAAGACACTCTCATGGAGGAAGGCATCAGGTGGTTTTCTAGGCAGCTTTTGTACACATTCACCAGAATTGGTGCTAAAAGGTTTTTAAATTTCTTATAAAATTCGGCTGTTATACCGTCCGGACCTGGTGCCTTCTTTTGATGCAAGTTGTTGATGGCCTCAATAACTTCCTCCACTGTCAATTCTGCTGTCAAGGGTGAAAAATCCACATTAGCAGTATCAGGGCTTGGAGTTGCCCTTAAAAATTGAGTCATTTTCTCTTTATCCAATATCTTCTTCTGAAACACGACAGAATAGTAGGATTTCACCACACCCAGAATGCCCTCCCGAGATTCCTGAAGAACACCCTGGGAATCCACCAAACCTGTGACCACTCTGTTTTTTACCTGGTCTTGGCAACTTTCAAACGGATCAGGCTTCCCTAAACGCCCATAATCCCTCTCCAGAAGCAGGGACGTGTACCTACTATACTGATACTGCTTGATCTCAGATTTCAGCCGATCAATCTTTGCTCTGTCATCCTTATCCTCTGAACAAAGTGACTCCAGTTCCCTACGCAGCTTCAGATACTGGCTGTACTTACTCCTGCCTCTATTAATGGACAGTCTCTTTAAGAGCGATGCAATGTCCTTCTTGACATCCTCCCACCAGTCAGCAGCACCATCGTAAAAATCTACTCTCTCCAATTGACTTTGCAAAAGGGAGACAACACAACTCTGCACATGACTATCGTCCAAGAGACTAGAGTTAAGTTTCCATAGCCCCCTACCAATGTCTGGCCGTTTAGTGGCTCCTAAGCAGAAACACAGTGCCATATGGTCTGAATAAGGCACCACTTTTTCACTTATCCCAGTAACCATCTCTGTAGCGTTGACAAAAGCCAAATCGATCCTACTGTTCCTGTCCGCACAACAATATGTGAATTTTGGCTTCCTACCACCCTGTGTGAAGACATCACTCAAGCCTGCCTGTAAGATCATTTTATTTAGGACATTCGAGTCCCTGGTCACTGCTCTGCCAGAGGATCTGTCACCTGATGTCCTCGTGACATTGAAATCCCCAGCCATCACCACAGGAACAGAGGTAAAGACATATGGTTTCACATCATTAAAAAGCTGGACCCTGTCGGTCACTGTCTGTGGGCCATATATATTAATGAGTCGGAGCCTTCTACCGTGGATTGTAACTTCCAGAACCAGACACCGTCCCATACACACCTCCGTTAACCTATGTACAGTCACATCATTGGTGTTAAACAGTATAGCGACCCCGGCATAAGGCTCCACAGCCAGTGACCAGAAAGAAGGACCGGACCTCCACTCTCTCTCCGCCTCACGTATAAGCCCTATTGTGGTTAAACGAGTCTCTTGTAAGAAGATGACATCTGCATCCAGATATCGGAGATGATCATAGACTGTAAACCTCGTCTTCCTCACTTTAATACTGTTTACATTGCTGGAAGCAACTTTTAAGGAAAACCCGGCCATCAGAGCACAACACAAAAAGAAAAGCAAATAAATGACCCCCATCATAATGGCTAAGAATTGGGGTCACTCTGCCGACCACCTGTTTCCATATCCAACGGTCCTGGGGTTTCTACAGTGCAAGGTTTCTTTTTTATTAAGGGATGGTCCCCTGCGTCTTCTTCGTATTCACCATCTATTTTTAATAACTCTCCTTCAAAATCCCCATCTGACTCTGACAGGACACTGAATCTATTAGATACGACCATTACTTCTGGTCTGGTCCCTTTCTTCCTGCCTCTTACCTCCTCTCCCTCAGGCTTACGAGAGGACGTGTCTTTTTTTTTCCTCTTATTCTGCATACCCCTCCTTTCCTCAGATGGTAATGCAGAAGAAGAGGCTGCCGGTGGCTGGTCACGAGGGACAACTTCCATGGTCTCCTGTGTACTGTCCGACTGCTGGTGTTCTGGACCTGGATGACCTGACTCCTGCTGGACCTCCTGTCTGGTCATTATTGACCCTGACATTAGAGCCTCCTCCTCTACAGCGTCCGTCTCAGTCATAAACTCCTCAACCGGAATCTGTTTACAGATATTGTGCCACGCGTCAGGACAGTCCCTGTGCGGGTGACCCACCCTCCCACACAGATTACATCGGACATTCTGACAGTTGGAACTTAGATGGCCAACTTCACCGCACAGGTTGCACTTTACCACGGTGCAGATGTTTGCCAGGTGACCGGTCTTACCACACTTGAAGCACTTTCTGGGTTGACCAGGATAAAAGCAAACACCCTTTTCTCTCCCAATGAAGAAGGAATTGGGTAAATGTAAAGTCACATTGTTATGCTGGCGCAGTTTTACCAGAACCCTCCACCCTCCAGTCCAGATACCATCAGCGTCTCTGTTCTTGGTCAGGTCAGACACCAGGTCACAGTGCCGCCTGAGCCAGACCACAATATCCTGGGGAGGAACAGCTTCATTCCAAAAGATGATGTTGACACCAACGGTATCTGGCTTGGACACTGGAATAAAGCTAAATTTGTCCCAACCGGTTTTGTCCCTGAACTTGGAAAAATGTGCCCAGAATCTATCCAAGTCAGGCGTAAGCTTAAAGCGGACATCGTAGCCCTGTCTGTCTGGTAGATTTATTACTGCCAAGATATTTGCTGGCACAAAACCCATCTGGTGACATAGAAGTTCTCGGACCACAAACCTCCTATCTGGAAGGTCCTCCTTGGCGCCCTTGTGCTTGAACCTCACCACATTCCTCCTTTTAAAGGCCTGGCCTGTATAGCTAGCGCCAGAGGTAAAAGATGGAGCACCGCGGCTCCAGGCATTTCTGGGAGGAGGCTGGCGGGTCTCACTGTCCTGACTTATAGGGCGAGTGTCTGCTCTAGAGGGGTCTGTCACACCTTGTGTACTTACAATTAGAGGGGGGAAATCAAGCACATTATTCTGAACATCTTCTGACCCATCAACCTCTATGTCATCATCAGATAAACCTACATCATACACAAGCCGTGCGTTCCCTCCAACCAACAACCCTTCAGGTACATTCCCACTCCCCCCAGTCTGTGCCCCAGCAGTACAGCTCTGCTGTGTCAGCGCATCACCCTGACCCATGGATGAACGTCCACTGTCCTGTTGTGCTGAGCATCCTGGGACTTGTGGTGCCTGTGCTAGTATCCGACTTCCATGCCCCTGTTCAGACACAGCTGCAGATTTTTGCCGTTTTTCTTTCTCCTCTTTCTGTGCGTCCGCTTCTAGAAATGAGAACCTTGCAGGTTGCAGCACTAGTCTGGTCTCTGGCCGGGGATCATCTGGGAAAATATCTGACCCCGAGTCCGCCTCAGAGAATCTGAACTCTGGATCAAAGTTCTGTCTGTCGGTCATACTAGAAAATCGTTCCTTGTTTTTATAGGATTCTGCGAGTGGCCCCATCATCTCCAGGACACCGTCCATCTCCCCCACCACTTGTGCGAGTTGCATCCCGAGTGAGTAAAGCTGAGCAGCATATACGGCTTCATTCTTAGGATTGGCGTTCTTCAGTTTATATACACAGTCAATTTGTATTTGCAGCATTTGTTTTTGGCTCTGTAACTCTCCCATCCTCCTCACCAGAGCAGGGATTTCCTCCGCCAGTTGCAGCTCAGGCGCACGCTCTGTCTCTTTAGACTGTGGGCTCTGCTGGTGCAGGATCTCAGGCTGTCTGAATGCCGCTGACCCCTCCAGATTAGCCATCCCAGCGCCTCTGGTCTCACACCCTGCTGGATCACACTCTCCAAGGCTTGTAACAGTTGTAGAAACACCTTGAGTATTCCTTGCAGGTTTTGCCTCCACAGACTTTTCAATGTTTTTACTGCTGCTAGACCTTGTGCGGCCTGAGCACGCCACGCTGGCCACCCATTCACTCTGCTGCAATGTCAGTCTCTCCAGGGATGTTCTCCGCTGTCTGGATGCTGGAGGGGTGAGCTGCACCCCAGGTGCCTGCAATGTGCTCTGCCCCCCCAGTGCTTCACTCTCACAAGTACTTCTTACTGCTGCAACATTAGCTTTACTCACTTTACATTCTTCATCTTCCTTCCTTGTGCTGCTGGTGCTTCCATCCTGAGTGTTACAATGCTCAACATTCACTTTGGGACTTGTATCCACATTAGAAAGAGCCTGGGAGTTTTCTCCCAGTAGAGGCCTGGAAGCCTGGGCCTTGCGTGGGGAGAGTCCCCGCCCGGGGTGGCCCCGCCCTGGGCTATCTCCAGACATGAGGAGAGCTACAGACACACAACCTCACAGCAAGGAGGCAGTATTATAGTAGTTATATTCTTGTATATAGTAGCAGTATTATAGTAGTTATATTCTTGTATATAGGGGGCAGTATTATAGTAGTTATATTCTTGTATATAGGAGCAGTATTATAGTAGTTATATTCTTGTATATAGGGGGCAGTATTATAGTAGTTATATTCTTGTATATAGGAGCAGTATTATAGTAGTTATATTCTTGTATATAGTGGGCAGTATTATAGTAGTTATATTCTTGTATATAGGGGCAGTATTATAGTAGTTATATTCTTGTATATAGCAGCATGAATTATAGTAGTTATATACTTGTATATAGGAGCAGTATTATAGTAGTTATATTCTTGTATATATGGAGCAGTATTATAGTAATTATATTCTTTTATATAGGAGCAGTATTATAGTAGTTATATTCTTGTACATAGGAGCAGTATTATAGTAGTTATATTCTTGTATTTAGGAGGCAGTATTATAGTAGTTATATTCTTGTATATAGGAGCAGTATTATAGTAGTTATATTCTTGTATATAGGAGCAGTATTATAGTAGTTATATTCTTGTATATAGGGAGCAATATTATAGTAGTTATATTCCTGTATATAGGAGCAGTATTATAGTAGTTATATTCCTGTATATAGGAGCAGTATTATAGTAGTTATATTCTTGTAGATAGGAGCAGTATTATAGTAGTTATATACTTGTATTTAGGGGTCAGTATTATAGTAGTTATATTCTTGTATATAGGGGCAGTATTATAGTAGTTATATTCTTGTATATAGCAACATGAATTATAGTAGTTATATTCTTTTATATAGGAGCAGTATTATAGTAGTTATATTCTTGTACATAGGAGCAGTATTATAGTAGTTATATTCTTGTATTTAGGGGGCAGTATTATAGCAGTTATATTCTTGTATATAGGGCAGTATTATAGTAGTTATATTATTGTATATAAGGGCAGTATTATAGTAGTTATATTCTTGTATATAGAGGGCAGTATTATAGTAGTTATATTCTTGTATATAGAGGGCAGTATTGTAGTAGTTATATTCTTGTATATAGGAGAAGTATTATAGTAGTTATATTCTTGTATATAGAGGCAGTATTATAGTAGTTATATTCTTGTATATCGGGCAGTATTATAGTAGTTATATTCTTGTATATAGAGGCAGTATTATAGTAGTTATATTCTTGTATAAAGGAGGCAGTATTATAGTAGTTATATTCTTGTATATAGGGAGAAGTATTATAGTAGTTATAGTCTTGTATATAATGGCAGTATTATATTAGTTATAGTCTTGAATATAGGGGCAGTATTATAGTAGTTATATACTTGGATATGGGGGGCAGTATTATAGTAGTTATATTCTTGTATATAGGAGGCAGTATTATAGTAGTTATGTTCTTGTATATAGGGAGCAGTATTATAGTAGTTATATTCCTGTATATAGGAGCAGTATTATAGTAGTTATATTCCTGTATATAGGAGCAGTATTATAGTAGTTATATTCTTGTACATAGGAGCAGTATTATAGTAGTTATATACTTGTATTTAGGGGGCAGTATTATAGTAGTTATATTTTTGTATATAGGGGGCAGTATTATAGTAGTTATATTCTTGTATATAGGGGCAGTATTATAGTAGTTATATTCTTGTATATAGGGGCAGTATTATAGTAGTTATATTCTTGTACATAGGGGGCAGTATTATAGTAGTTATATTCTTGTATATAGAGGGCAGTATTATAGTAGTTATATTCTTGTATATAGGGGCAGTATTATAGTAGTTATATTCTTGTATATAGGGGCAGTATTATAGTAGTTATCTTCTTGTATATAGAGGCAGTATTATAGTAGTTATATTCTTGTATATCGGCCAGTATTATAGTAGTTATATTCTTGTATATAGAGGCAGTATTATAGAAGTTATATTCTTGTATATAGGAGGCAGTATTATAGTAGTTATTTTCTTGTATATAGAAGGCAGTATTATAGTAGTTATATTCTTGTATATAGAGGCAGTATTATAGTAGTTATATTCTTGTATATCGGCCAGTATTATAGTAGTTATATTCTTGTATATAGAGGCAGTATTATAGAAGTTATATTCTTGTATATAGGAGGCAGTATTATAGTAGTTATATTCTTGTATATAGTGGCAGTATTATATTAGTTATGTTCTTGTATATAGGAGGCAGTATTATAGTAGTTATGTTCTTGTATATAGGGGCAGTATTATAGTAGTTATATTCTTGTATATAGGAGGCAGTATTATAGTAGTTATGTTCTTGTATATAGGGGCAGTATTATAGTAGTTATATTCTTGTATATAGGAGGCAGTATTATAGTAGTTATATTCTTGTATATAGTGGCAGTATTATATTAGTTATAGTCTTGTATATAGGGGCAGTATTATAGTAGTTATATTCTTGTATATAGGGGGCAGTATTATAGTAGTTATATTCTTGTACATAGGGCGCAGTATTATAGTAGTTATATTCTTGTATATAGGAACAGTATTATAGTAGTTATATTCCTGTACATAGGGAGCAGTATTATAGAAGTTATATTCTTTTATATAGGAGCAGTATTATAGTAGTTATATTCTTGTATATAGGGGTAGTATTACAGTAGTTATATTCTTGTATATAGGGGCAGTATTATAGTAGTTATATTCTTGTATATAGAGAGCAGCATTATAGTAGTTATATTCTTTTTATATAGGAGCAGTATTATAGTAGTTATATTCTTGTATATAGGGGGCAGTATTAGGCCTGATGCACACGACCGTGTTCGGTCCGTGATATACGGTCCGCATGTCGGCCGCTTGTCCCGGACCGTACAAAGTACAGGGAGCCGGGCTCCTAGCATCATACTTATCTATGACGCTAGGTGTCACTGCCTATCCACGTAACTACTGTCACACACTAAAACATGATTACAGTACGGGACAGTAGTTCCGCGGACAGGCAGTGACCCCTATCGTCATAGATAAGTGTGATGCTAGGAGCCCGACTCCCTGCACTGTGTTCGGTCCGGGACATGCGGCCGACATGCGGACCGTATATCACGGACCGAACACGGTCGTGTGCATGAGGCCTAAGGGTATGTTCACACGTACACGTTCGATACACCTGAAATTACGGAGCTGTTTTTAGGAGAATACAGCTCCTGAATTTCAGACGTAATGGCAAGTGCAGGAGATTTTTGCAGCGTCCATTACGGACGTAATTGGAGCTGTTTTTCTATGGAGTCAATGGAAAACGGCTCCAATTACGTCCCAAGAAGTGACAGGCACTTCTTTGACGCGGGCATCTTTTTTACACGCCGTCTTTTGACAGCGGCACGTAAAAAAAATTACCGTCGGCACAGTACATCGTAAAACCCATTCACATGAATGGGCAGATGTTTTGCGGCGCTTTGGAGCCGTATTTTCGGACGTAATTCGAGGTTAAAACGCCCGAATTACGTCCGTAAATAGGGTGTGTGAACACAGCCTAATAGTAATTATAGTTATGTATATAGGGGGCAGTATTATATTAGTTATATTCTTGTATATAGGAGCAGTATTATAGTAGTTATATTCTTGTATATAGGGGGTAGTATTATAGTAGTTATATTCTTGTATATAGGAGCAGTATTATAGTAGTTATATTCTTGTATATAGGAGCAGTAATATAGTAGTTATATTCTTGTATATAGGGGGCAGTATTATAGTAGTTATATTCTTGTATATAGAAGGCAGTATTATAGTAATTATATTCTTGTATATAGGGGTAGTATTATAGTAATTATATTCTTGTATATAGGAGGCAGTATTATAGTAGTTATATTCTTGTATACAGGGGGCAGTATTATATTAGTTATATTCTTGTATATAGGGAGCAGTATTATAGTAGTTATATTCTTGTATATAGAGGTAGTATTATAGTAATTATATTCTTGTATATAGGAGGCAGTATTATAGTAGTTATATTCTTGTATATAGGGGGCAGTATTATATTAGTTATATTCTTGTATATAGGATCAGTATTAGGGCATGACCACACGTGGCGGATTTCCTCCGCAACTGTCCGCATCAATGCCGCACAGAATCTGCGTTGCAGATTCTGCTGCGGATCTGCACAAAATGTGCAGTACATTGATGCGGACTAGCTGCTGCGGACTGCGGGAAAAGTGCTTCCCTTCTCCCTATCAGTGCAGGATAGAGAGAAGGGACAGCACTTTCCCTAGTGAAAGTAAACGATTTTCATACTTACCGGCCGTTGTCTTGGTGACGCGTCCCTCTTTCGGCATCCAGCCCGACCTCCCTGGATGACGCGCCAGTCCATGTGACCGCTGCAGCCTGTGCTTGGCCTGTGATTGGCTGCAGCCGTCACTTAGACTGAAACGTCATCCTGGGAGGCCGGACTGGAGACAGACGCAGGGAGTTCTCGGTAAGTATGAACTTATATATTTTTTTACAGATACATGTATATTGAGATCGGTAGTCACTGTCCCGGGTGCAGAAACAGTTACTGCCGATCGCTTAACTCTTTCAGCACCCTGGACAGTGACTATTTACAGACGTCTCCTAGCAACGCTCCCGTCATTACGGGAGCCCCATTGACTTCCTCAGTCTGGCTGTAGACCTAGAAATACATAGGTCCAGCCAGAATGAAGAAATGTCATGGTAGTAAAACCAATACGCTCCGCAGCACACATAAGATCTGCGGACTTCATTGCGGAATTTTGACTCTCCATTGAAGTCAATGGAGAAATTCCGCCATGAGTCCGCCACTGCTCCGCAACAGACAGAGCATGCTGCGGACACCAAATTCCGCTCCGCAGCCTATGCTCCGCAGCGGAATTTTACGCCTCGTCTAAACGAACACTGCTAAATTAAAGTGTAAGTCAATGGACAAACGGCTCCGCTGCGGATTAACGCTGCGGAGTGTCCGCAGCGGAAATTTAAGTGAAATTCCGCCACGTGTGAACCCAGCCTAATAGTAGTTATATTCTTGTATATAGGGGGTAGTATTATAGTAGTTATATTCTTGTATATAGGGGTAGTATTATAGTAATTATATTCTTGTATATAGGAGGCAGTATTATAGTAGTTATATTCTTGTATATAGGGGGCAGTATTATAGTAGTTATATTCTTGTATATAGGAGCAGTATTATAGTAGTTATATTCTTGTATATAGTGGGCAGTATTATAGTAGTTATATTCTTGTATATAGGGGCAGTATTATAGTAGTTATATTCTTGTATATAGCAGCATGAATTATAGTAGTTATATACTTGTATATAGGAGCAGTATTATAGTAGTTATATTCTTGTATATATGGAGCAGTATTATAGTAATTATATTCTTTTATATAGGAGCAGTATTATAGTAGTTATATTCTTGTACATAGGAGCAGTATTATAGTAGTTATATTCTTGTATTTAGGAGGCAGTATTATAGTAGTTATATTCTTGTATATAGGAGCAGTATTATAGTAGTTATATTCTTGTATATAGGGAGCAGTATTATAGTAGTTATATTCCTGTATATAGGAGCAGTATTATAGTAGTTATATTCCTGTATATAGGAGCAGTATTATAGTAGTTATATTCTTGTACATAGGAGCAGTATTATAGTAGTTATATACTTGTATTTAGGGGGCAGTATTATAGTAGTTATATTCTTGTATATAGAGGGCAGTATTATAGTAGTTATATTCTTGTATATAGGATCAGTATTATAGTAGTTATATTCTTGTATATAGGGGCAGTATTATAGTAGTTATATTCTTGTATATAGGAGGCAGCATTATAGTAGTTATCTTGTTGTATAAAGGAGCAGTATTATAGTAGTTATATTCTTGTATATAGAGGGAAGTATTATAGTAGTTATATTCTTGTATATAGGAGAAGTATTATAGTAGTTATATTCTTGTATATAGAGGCAGTATTATAGTAGTTATATTCTTGTATATCGGGCAGTATTATAGTAGTTATATTCTTGTATATAGAGGCAGTATTATAGTAGTTATATTCTTGTTTATAGGAGGCAGTATTATAGTAGTTATATTCTTGTATATAGTGGCAGTATTATATTAGTTATAGTCTTGTATATAGGGGCAGTATTATAGTAGTTATATTCTTGGATATGGGGGGCAGTATTATAGTAGTTATATTCTTGTATATAGGAGCAGTATTATAGTAGTTATATTCGTGTACATAGGAGGAAGTATTATAGTAGTTATATTCTTGTATATAGGAGCAGTATTATAGTAGTTATATTCTTGTATATAGGAGCAGTATTATAGTAGTTATAGTCTTGTATATAGGAGCAGTATTATAATAGTTATATTCTTGTATATAGGGGGCAGTATTAGGGCAAAGCCACACGTGGCGGAATTGCTCTTGAATTCCGCTGCGGACACTCCGCAGCGTTAATCCGCAGCGGAGCCGTTTCTCCATTGACTTCCACTTCTATTTAGTAGGGTTCGTTTAGACGATGCAGAAAATTCCGCTGCGGAGCATAGGCTGCGGTGCGGAATTTGGCGTCCGCAGCATGCAATGGCTGTTGCGGAGTTGTGGCGGACTGGTTGCGGACTCATGGCAGAATTTCTCCATTGACTTCAATGGAGATTCTAATTTCCGCAATGAAGTCCGCAGATGTCATGCACATGTTATGTGTGCTGCGGATGCGTCTTGCTTTTTTGACATGACATTTCTTCATTCTGGCTGGACCTATGTATTTCTAGGTCTACAGCCATACTGAGGAAGTCAATGGGGCTCCCGTAATTACGGGAGCGTTGCTAGGAGACGTCAGTAAATAGTCACTGTCCAGGGTGTTGAAAGAGTTAAGCGATCGGCAGTAACTGTTTCTGCACCCTGGACAGTGACTACCGATCCCAATATACAGCAACCTGTAAAATAAATAGAAGTTCATACTTACCGAGAACTCCCTGCTTCTGTCTCCAGTCCGGCTTCCCAGGATGACGTTTTAGTCTAAGTGACGGCTGCAGCCAATCACAGGCTGCAGCGGTCACATGGACTGCCGCGTCATCCAGGGAGGTCGGGCTGGATGCCGAAAGAGGGACGCGTCACCAAGACAACGGCCGGTAAGTATGAAATTCGTTTACTTTCACTAGGGAAAGTGCTGTCCCTTCTCTCTATCCTGCACTGATAGAGAGAAGGGAAGCACTTTTACCGCAGTCCGCAGCAGCTAGTCCGCATCAATTTACTGCACATTTTGGGCAGATCCGCCGTAGAATCTGCAACGCAGATTCTGTGCGGTATTGATGCGGACAGTTGAGGAGGAAATCCGCCACGTGTGGGCATGCCCTTATAGTAGTTATATTCTTGTATATAGGGCTAGTATTATAGTAGTTATATTCTTGTATATAGGGGCAGTATTATAGTAGTTATATTCTTGTATATAGGAGCAGTATTATAGTAGTTATATTCTTGTATATAGGGGCAGTATTATAGTAGTTATATTCTTGTATATAGGGGCAGTATTATAGTAGTTATATTCTTGTATATAGGGGGCAGTATTATAGTTGTTATATTCTTGTATATAGGAGGCAGTATTATAGTAGTTATATTCTTGTATATAGTGGCAGTATTATATTAGTTATAGTCTTGTATATAGGGGCAGTATTATAGGAGTTATATTCTTGTATATAGGGGGCAGTATTATAGTAGTTATATTCTTGTATATAGGGGCAGTATTATAGTAGTTATATTCTTGTATTATGGGGGCAGTATTATAGTAGTTATATTCTTGTATATAGGAGGCAGTATTATAGTAGTTATATTCTTGTATATAGGGGCAGTATTATAGTAGTTATATTCTTGTATATAGGAGGCAGTATTATAGTAGTTATATTCTTGTATATAGGAGGCAGTATTATAGTAGTTATATTCTTGTATATAGGGGCAGTATTATAGTAGTTATATTCTTGTATATAGGGGCAGTATTATAGTAGTTATATCCTTGTATATAGGGGCAGTATTATAGTAGTTATATGCTTGTATATAGGGGCAGTATTATAGTAGTTAAAATTTCTCCCGATTACCTCAGCAAATTAACAGCTAGAATGCCAAAGGTCTGCAATGCTGGAATTGCTGCAAATGGAGCATTCCCTGACGAAAGCAAAGTTTGAAGGAGAAAATTATTATTTCTAACCTTGTCAATGTCGTGACTATATTTTCTAGTCATTTTGCAACTCATTTGATAAATAGTGTGAGTTTTCATCGAAAACACAAAATTGTCTGGGTGACCCTAAACTTTTGAACGGTAGTGTATATAGGAGCAGTATTATAGTAGTTATATTCTTGTACATAGGAGCAGTATTATAGTAGTTATATTCTTGTATATAGGGGCAGTATTATAGTAGTTATATTCTTGTATATAGGGAGCAGTATTATAGTAATTATATTCTTGCATATAGGGGGCAGTATTATAGTAGTTATATTCTTGTATATAGGGGCAGTATTATAGTAGTTATATTCTTGTATATAGGGTAAGTATTATAGTACTTATATTCTTGTATATAGGGGGCAGTATTATAGTAGTTATATTCTTGTATATTGGGGCAGTATTATAGTAGTTATATTCTTGTACATAGTCGGCAGTATTATAGTAGTTATATTCTTGTATATAGGGGCAGTATTATAGTAGTTATATTCTTGTATATAGGGTCAGTATTATAGTAGTTATATTCTTGTATATAGGAGGCAGTATTATAGTAGTTATATTCTTGTATATAGGGGCAGTATTATAGTAGTTATATTCTTGTATATAGGGGCAGTATTATAGTAGTTATATTCTTGTATATAGGGTCAGTATTGTAGTAGTTATATTCTTGTATATAGGGGCAGTATTATAGTAGTTATATTCTTGTATATAGGGGCAGTATTATAGTAGTTATATTCTTGTATATAGGGAGCAGTATTATAGTAATTATATTCTTGTATATAGGGGGCAGTATTATAGTAGTTATATTCTTGTATATAGGGTAAGTATTATAGTAGTTATATTCTTGTATATAGGGTAAGTATTATAGTAGTTATATTCTTGTATATAGGGGGCAGTATTATAGTAGTTATATTCTTGTATATAGGGGCAGTATTATAGTAGTTATATTCTTGTATATAGGGGCAGTATTATAGTAGTTATATTCTTGTATATAGGGGGCAGTATTATAGTAGTTATATTCTTGTATATAGGGGGCAGTATTATAGTAGTTATATTCTTGTATATAGGGGGCAGTATTATAGTAGTTATATTCTTGTATATAGGGTAAGTATTATAGTACTTATATTCTTGTATATAGGGGGCAGTATTATAGTAGTTATTTTCTTGTATATAGGGCAGTATTATAGTAGTTATATTCTTGTATATAGGAGCAGTATTATAGTAGTTATATTCTTGTATATAGGAGGCAGTAATATTGTAGTATAAATTGATGCTATTTAGTAAAACCTCTTTACTATATAACATGTATTGTATTAAACTCTGAACAGTGTTTGTCTTTATTTTGTCCTTTGGTTTCCTTGTGCTGCACCTGGAGATTTTGGAGCCATGCTCTTTCCACATCAGTTTCATCTCATTATTTATTAAGAAGCTGTCTGTCAGTAATTAACATATCAGGAGTAGACTGATGCGCTTACATTAATGGGATTTCTTTTCTCCCTTGTGACCAGTTTAAAGGTTAGAGAGTGCAAACCTTGTCACTTGTCTGTCTTTACTCAGGGACTGATTCGGTAAACATCCAAGGCTTTATGGGATGGCAGAATCACATGACACATGCCTGGGCACATATGTGCACATGAGAACAGTTGTGTGCCCTATGTCAGTCTTTGTTGTCTTGAGAGACAATTTCACCACAATTTTTTATTCTATATACTTCCGCTATTAAAGTAAAACAGTTTTGACCCATTTTGGATCTTGTTGACAGCAGCACAGAGTCCCGTGCTCTGGTCGTAGATATTAACGTCTTAACTTGTGTGTTTTATGTAAGTAAATAAATATAGGTCTGACTGGTTGGACTGTAACCCGGTCTATCCAGTGTTTCCCCAAGAGATAAGTGTCACTAGAGTTCTCTGGCAGCTGCTTATCTCAACAACATTCAACCAAGCTAATCATACAAGTTAATGAGAGACTCAAGAATGCTTGGGCAACAGCTATCGTATGTATATGGGCAGCCTTACAAGGTGTAGGGCACAGGATCCTAGAAGCATCGGGCATGTATATCTGCACAGAAGATCGGGATGTAACTACATTAGGTGGATAAGTTCCAGTTGCACCCAAGCCGTGGTTTCTAATCAGACCCAATGACCCTTCTTCTAGGACCAGTATGAGAAATGACAGGTGACAATTGGAGGACCCTATTACCGATTCCCAGGAGGAGGGTCTAGGTATACCTCTACCAGTAGACTTTCATTGCCTCCCACCACCATTTAGGAAAATTTTCTAAATTTCTAAACTTATGTCTGGCTTAGAGATGCTGTTACCTTAATTTTTGCCTAATAAATCCATAACCTAAGGGTCACCTCATGGTTCAAATGACTAAGACCTTGAGAAAGCATGTTAATGGGGGATTCGGGTATGTTTGGTCAACAGCTATCTTATGTATATGGGCATTACATGGTGGAAGGCACAGGAACCAAGAAGCATAGAATATATCCCGAGATACTGCCTAGAAGATAGGTGCGTAACTATAGTAGGTCGAGAGTTTGAAGTTGCAACTGGGCAACTGGTCTAAAAGGAGCCAATGGACCTTCTGCCTTATAATAAGAACCACTACAATAAAGGACAGCTGACAATTTTAGGGCCGTGTTACAGATTTTGCATCAAGGCTCAGAACGATCTCACATCCCCCTACCAGTAGACTTCCATTGTGACATCATCACTGAGATTAATTTCTGGTTTAGAGCTGCAGTTGTCTTGTCCTACCAAGTAATTGGTAGCGGCAAGTAGTTAATAGGGTCACCACATGGTTCATGTCCTGGAGTGTGAATTTTGTTTTTAGGTGGAGATCAATTACATCTATAGATTTACGCAAAACCACAGCTAAATTCATTATTTGATGTCGGGATGTAGAAGAATGAAGAAATTATGAGAACCAAAGACCCTGGACTTTATATTCAGAACTACATCAATATTCAATAGGATCGAGAAAAGAGTATGGTGTCATGAGCTTATAATCACCAACCTTGACCATCCAAAACATTCTTGTTTGGACAACATTTTATGTAGATAGGCATCGTTGCATGGAGGAGGCACAGAAACCCAACATCATAGAATGTGTCATGAAAACTGCCCAGAAGATAGGGTGTAAGTGTAGTAGGTGCAAAGTTTGCAGTCACCACCGGGCTGTGGTATCTAAAGGGATCAAATGGGTCTTCTAGGACGTGAGAGGAACCAGTACGATGAATAACATGGAACATTTGTTGTTTTTTTTTTACCTGGGCCATCACAGAGCTTCAGTACTTCTACCATTAGACTTCCATTGCTTCTCACCACCACCATTACGGGAACTGGTAATGACAACATTGCTGAGTTAAATTTCTGGCTTAGAGCTTCAGTTGTCATTAGTTGGTAGGGTCAAGTAGCTAATGGGGTCACCTTATTTTTCAAACCCTTCAGAATTTTTTTTTTTTAGGTGAAGGCCAAAGAGAATATGTAGATGTCTGGATGTAGAAGAATGAAGAAATGATGAGATCATAAAAGCCCTAGCCTATATACTCGTAATCGATAAGATCAAGAATGAGCATGGTGTCCTGAGCTTCTAATCTCCAACCTCGACGGTGGTGGTCGAGGTTGGAGATTAGAAGCTCAGGACACCATGTTCATTCTTGAGCTCATTCTTAATTCTGAAGGATTTGAACAAGGAAGGTGACCCCATTAGCTACTTGATCCTACCAACTAATGACAACCACAGCTCTAAGCCAGAAATTAAGCTCAGCGATGTTGTCATTACCAGTTCCCGTAATGGTGGTGGTAAGAAGCAATGGAAGTCTAATGGTAGAAGTACTGAAGCTCCCACATGGATGTGACCCTCAACAGATGAATTAGCAACCGATGCGAGAAAGTAATGACCTGATAGTTGTTGTAGTTGTTGTTGACCTCTGAGTCCAGTTGTCGAATTGCCTCCTCCGTTTTCTGCACATCTCCACCTGTAGTGCTGCCCTATTCATCCTTGTGCTTGCTGCCTACCTCAGCATTATTAGTTCCAGAAGTCACAGATGACCTATTTGCAAGTAAGGCACAGAATCCGTGTTCCAATAATGGCTATTGATCGCTTCTTGACAATGATTTGAGAGATGGCAGATAGTGATCACAGCCCAGTAGACCTCCGTGATCTTCTCCTCATCGCGTCTTACAAACTGAACTTGATTGAATACTTGAATTTTTCTGAACCTACATTCGACTTGTCATTTTTTTTTGTTGATTGCTCACCTGGAAACGGCGCAGTAATTTAATACTCAAGAGCTGCATTTAGAGCCCTTTCGAATGGGTACAATCAGAACTGCAGGTTTCATGTTCCATAGAACCAAATAGCAACAGCTTAAGGAGAAACCATCATCATAGGTTGTGTAAACCTATTTAGCTTTAATTGCAGCCTAAGACGCATCACGTGTGGTTTTCTATTACAGACAGGAGCCAGTGTGGCTGATGGTTTTTTTTCCCTTTTCTTTTAATTGCACTCATTGGATATAGGCTCATTTGTATCTTAAAGGAACAGGTTCTATGGACCTATTAAATTGCAATTTTCTAAGCCTTACAATTCATAGTTTCCAATGCAAACTACTAAATGATTGACACTCAAAAACATACTACAGTAATTGTGACGGATTCTATTCATTTTTATGGGACTCCCAAAGAGTATCAGTTTGCATCAGTCTTCATCAGGATCCATCATGATCAGGTACTTTTTTTTGTTATAGTCATTGACGTCAATGGGTGACGGAAAAACTGAAGCCAACTATTTTTAAAACAATTGTAGGACCAAAAAAAGCATCCAAAAGCCTCAACCGTCATTCACATGACCGTATTATGGCTTAGGCTGCCATAGAGGTACATAAGACTTCTGTACTTCCATATCTCTCTGATTTCATGAGGCGGTTTTTCCTCTCGGATTCCGTATGAATCCAACAGAAAAAATGGTGGCATGCTCCATCCAATGCCGTATGTACAGAGGTATAAGGAAGCATTGTTCTATGGGAGAATATCTCCAGCCTAATGAAGCCTGTACGGCAGTCCATGGAGGCTATATGGGGCTCCGTACTAAAGGGCACTGGTGGGCTTGAGCCATTAGTCAGGAATCGCCAAAGTTCAATTCATTGTGATATTAATATCTATGATGTATGACGGTCACCTGCCATCGTTGGCTCACAGCCATAGAGCAAAAATAATTATGGTTGCCCTGGGCACCGTTTTGTAGGCTCCAGTGTAGTGGTCATTTTACTTTGTGCAGAGAAATTTTTTGGGCTCGGCAGTTCTCAAACTGCATCAGGGTCAGGAATCAGGACCATAAAAAAACATGGAGGGATATTTTAAGATCTACCACGTGCACATACATGGTTGAGTGAATGGAGCCGGTGTGGTGGCACATGAAGTCCCTCCAGTTCTATATCACATACCCGTACTCACTCTGTGTGTCGGCGCATTGTGGCTCCGTGCTTCTACGGGAGAATACGTTCATAATATGGCATGCTATGGAGGGATGACTGGTGTGTTGTACCACATAGACCTTGATTTGGATTATGACCAGTCAAATATATGTAGGCTATTATGGTGCTTTGGGGGGTTAGAACTGTTGACTTGTAGCTCCGGGGTCATGAGTTCATATCCAATTGGGACAACATCTGTACGTAGTTTGTAATTTTGGATCATGTTCTTTTGTTTTTTTCATATACTCACCAATGTGGGTCTTCTGGAGCTCATCCTGACTTGTCTGTAGTTAGACCCCATCAATAGTGCCCCATTATAGCAGTTAGGCCCTCTCCATTAATAGTGCCACCTTTCTGCCAATGAAAATGTAAATGTAAAAAAAATCTGTAACTCACGACGAGCTGCTGAGTCTTCTGCCTGTTGCCCGGCACCGGCGGTGCACGGCAGTGTCGTTATCGCACCACCTGCACCAGGACATTAGGCTGATGTCCTTAACAGCCTCCCGACATCTAGTAGACCACAGGCCTAAAACAGCCAGTGGCTTACCAGAGTAAGTGGCAGGGCAGGGAGCCAATGGCTCTATGCTCCGCCATGGTAAGTGGCAGTCGTATGGGGGCACTTCCCATCCAGGTCTGGTGGCACTCCCTGTGACCGCAATCTTTGCGCCCCTGAGTCAGCCGGGGAGAGTGCTCCGTGACCGGAAGAGGCCCTGTGTATCCTGCAAGTTGTTTGGGACCACTTCCAGCGTGAATATTTTATAAGGGCGGGTGAAGGCCTAGTCCCTCCTGCCTACAAGTGTGATCAAAGACCAGAGACGGTAACCACCAAGTGCCCTTCAGAGACTGTAACCGCCAATCTATGTGCCAACCTTGCAATCGCTACGCTAAGCACCCCTTTTATAATCATTATGCTTTGTACCCAAGTCGGAGTAAAAGTCTTGTTTCTTTAAACTGTACCGTGTCCGCCTCCATTACTGCACCATACTTGGGTGGGGTCCCATGGCAGGGTCAAGGGCCACACTCACTAAAATCTGACCCTCTTACAAATGTCTTATTGGTTGCAACAGTTCTTCTACCTTTGTTCCCATATATTCACCTCCTTGACTATATGATGTTACATAACAGAATAGGATCTTACTGTCATCCTTTTTTGATATTTCCAGCTCTTCTTCCTACATTTTTTTGTAGACAAGATGATATTCTACAGGGTAAGGCCATTATTAGCTAATAATTATATATATGGCCTATGTAATGTATACACTAAGTTATCAGGGACCTCTGGAGATCATGAATCGTCTGAAAAAAACGGAGAAAAGCTGCCTCTTAGAGGGCGTCAGACATCCATTTTGCTGATTGATATAGTGACTTCTCCCGGGGTCACCAGAAGCTGTAATGATATTGCCTTCTCAGCAAGTACACTGTAATCCTGCGCTGAAAAATGGGGTTGTATTAATGAGATGTCACAAAACATGTGGAAAAAAAAGGGCCAGTGGCAAGTCTATCACCATTAACCGTATTATTGGCACAGCCGAGACTCTCAAATCACATCAGCACAAGGTTAACCTCTTCCCGGCTGCTGGGACCACAGATAATTCTACTCTTATCGTCAAAGAAGAAGCAAAAAAGATTCTCATATACAGTTAGAGGAGATTATGTTGACAGTAGATGGAGACCGTGCATTGAATTTCAAGACGGGTACTCTCTGGATCGAGACCCTTGCATAGGCACCTACAAAGGACATAGGAGGTCTCGGGACGGTCCAGGACGGGATGTCGATACAATGGCCTGTCATTTTTTGATTATTACTTCAATAATAAAGTGTCGTTTTTGCCATATGGTGCAACTGGAGTAGCATGATGTACCTCTCGAGTGAAGTCAATGGAAAGGGCAACACTTGGGGGAAAGTGGTCATTTCTAAAACACCAAGTATTATTCAGCTTTGTACAGGGGTATTATCTGAGCGTTGAATTGCAGTACTCTTTGAATACTATATGATAATATTAG
The DNA here is from genome assembly GCF_050947455.1 of Rhinoderma darwinii. Lineage (NCBI taxonomy): Eukaryota > Metazoa > Chordata > Amphibia > Anura > Rhinodermatidae > Rhinoderma > Rhinoderma darwinii. Next base: position 14,091,182 of record NC_134688.1, on the reverse strand, counting down.
GATGTGTGTTTTTTAATAGAGAATTCATTGAATGCTCTATATTATTTGGGTACTATATGGTAGAATTTTATGTGCTCGGGTGTATTATTTGGATACCACATATTATATGGGCACTCTATATGATGTTATGTGGGTTGTATATGGCAGTATCGTCTTGGCATTCTATGGCGGTATTATGTGGGCTGAAATGATAAGAAAAACTTTCTACAATTGGCAAGCTGTGGGAAGGGCCATTCATGAGGCGAGATGAGCTGCTGCCTCTCTGAGGGGGCGGCGGCTCCACTGAAACCAGCCGCCACCACCCTCTCCTGCACTAATTGTACCTGTGTCTATAGGACGCAGTTACAATTACATGCATAAGCACTGAATGGGCGGGCACGTTCCATGCCCGACCATTCAACGCCCTACAATGATGCAGATTGGCAGGGCAAAATGACTTGCCCCGCCAATCAGCGCCTTTCAACGACGCTAGCGGTGCGATGACGCTTCTATTGTTGAAAGGCGCAGATTGGCGGGGGAAGGCATTCTGCCCTGCTTATCAGTGACTTTCAATGATGCAAGCGGCACAATAACATCATAGCGCCGCTTGCGTCGTTCAGCCCCAGCAGATCTGTTTGGAAGAGAACAGATCAGGATTGCCATCGGACGGCGCAGGAATGTAGGGTACAATCTACAGAGGCTCTATGGGGTCACTATCTATAGGGGGACTATGGGGGCACTATCTACAGGGGCACAGTGTGTGTGTGTGTGTGTGTGTGTGTGTGTGGGACACAGTGTATGGTACTATTATAACCAAGGACACAGTGTATGGTGCTATTATAATTAGAGGTGTAGTGTATGGTGCTTTATTATATTTAGGGGATTTGAGAATTTTATCTTTGTTTATAGGTGCAGAAATGTTTTAAATGTGAGAAGCTGAAAACATCTGAGCGGCAAACTCTGCAGAAATGGGTTGTCACCTGGCGAAGTCATCATAGAGGTCTGGACCGGATGGAGAAGAAAAGAGAAAAAGAACTAGAATCTGAGACGTCACCAGTGAGTCACTTAATGTAAATGTTTATTCTGCCTCTAATCAGCACTGTAGTCACTGTATGATCTGCAGCGAGATGATGGGTGATTTGATTATGATATGATTATTTTTTTTTGTGAAACAGCATGTCCCAGCATATCCTTACCATTGTTCGGGCCATGCAGGGAGCTGTAGTTTTACGTCGTACAAACCTATGTATATGGCAGGGGTTGAACTAAATTGAGCTGTATTTTTGCTTGTGCTGTATATCTGTACTGAGCTTGGTTCTTGGGCTATATATATGTACTGAGCTTTGTTGTGGTGCTGTATATATGTACCAAGCTTGGTTCTAGTGCTGTATATATGTACTGAGGTTGATTCTGGTGCTGTATATATGTCAGAGCTTGGTTCTAGTGCTGTATTTATGTACTGAGCTTGGTTCTGGTACTGTATATATGTACTGAGCTTTGTTCTAGTGCTGTATATATGTACTGAGCTTGGTTCTAGTGCTGTATATTTGTGCTGAACTTGGTTCTAGGGCTGTATATATGTACTGAGGTTGATTCTGGTGCTGTATATATGTCAGAGCTTGGTTCTGGTGCTGTATTTATGTACTGAGCTTTGTTCTGGTACTGTATATCTGTATAAGCTTGGTTCTGGTACTGTATATATGTATGAGCTTGGTTTTGGTGCTGTATATATGCGCTGAGCTTGGTTCTGGTGTTGTGTTTATGTACTGAGCTTTGTTCTGGTGCTGTATTTATGTATTGAGCTTGGTTCTGGTGCTGTATTTATGTACTGAGCTTTGTTCTGGTGCTGTATTTATGAACTGAGCTTGGTTCTGGTACTGTATATATGTATGAGCTTGGTTTTGGTGATGTATATATGTATGAGCTTGGCTTTGGTGCTGTATATATGTACTGAGCTTGGTTCTGGTGTTGTATTTATGTACTGAGCTTTGTTCTGGTGCTGTATTCATGCACTGAGCTTGGTTCTGGTGCTGTATTTATGTACTGAGCTTGGATCTGGTGCTGTATATATGTATGAGCTTTGATCTGGTGCTGTATATATGTATTGAGCTTGGTTCTGGAGCTGTAATTATATAGGATATATTTAAAATAACAAAATTGCAGGGAAGATGGAATTGTTCTCAATTCACTGTATATTTAATGGGAATCTGTCAGGTAGTTTTAACCCCTTGAACCGACACCATGCAGTAATACATGACCTGACAATATTTTCAAACATTCCCTTGTATGTTTTTTAAAGATGCAGCAAAATCTATAACATCAGCTTTAAAAATAGCACACACTATATGCTAATTATTCATTAAAGGGACGTGGGGCGGTGCCGCTATCCTGAAGAGTCACATAGTCCTGCCTCCAAACCCACCTTTCCATGTTTGATTGACGTCCCCCTGGCTGATACAACTTTCTCGGATGTTCCATTGCCTTGTGCTACTTGGGCAAGCACCGTGCAGCGAGGTGTATTCTGCCCGTCCTTATTGCTGCACCGCGCATGCCAGGGGAGTACAAGGCAACGGGGCATCCGCAACAGTTTGAGGAGGCTGGTAGTGATGTTGAAATGCCAGGGGGATGTTAATCAAAATCTGGGTGGTGCCATTTCAAATTTCGCCTCAGGCAGCAGAAAAGCTAGAATCGGCCCTGGCTGTGGGTCCTACTGTACTAATTGCCCAGTGCCCCATCTTTCCTAAAATCAGTCCTGGGCTCTATACGGTGTGAGCATGGGACAATAGGCTTGCATACAATGGCAACTTTGTTGTGTATATACAGATGTAGCCATCTTTTTCTTTACACATTAAATACACAGTGGCAAGAAACTTTAATTTCAATGGCTTTTGTTGTGTGATATCACGCTGCAGCAAGTTATCAGAGAAAAGATAAACTTGGCTACATCTGTATGGATATCGTACATAATCATGTGTCTATGGATGGCATGGAGCTCGGGTCTTCTTATTGTCTCTTATTTTCTGTAAGCTTTAAAACCAAATGTAGCAAATGTTCCATTTTGAAAAATCTGGATTTGCGACAAAAACCACTAACAATGTAGCAAAATAAGCCAGAACCCATCAATTTATAGATTCATTATTTATTTTTTTTCCAATTTGTCTGGGTCAGGACCGTTTCTACAAAAATATTACTGAAACTGTGAACATTTTTATCAATGACACTTTGGCCCTTGTTTCTTTTGGCAGCGAAAATCAAAACGATGTAATGCAAATTATTATAATTTTTTTGTGCTTATTTTCTCTGGTGATTTATGTTGTAGAACCAGGAGGAAGTGATGAGAGTTTCCAATTATTTTTGGGTTCCCTATAGTTAGAAAAACACCTACCGATCAGGATCATTGAATCAGAGAGCGACCTACATTTCTGGAATCCTTCTTATTGTCTAGTTGTTCAATGGGTGAGCAAATGGGCACAGCTTGGGCGCACAAACCGTTGGACTTGTAGTTCACCAGAGAACAGGGCAAGGGCTTAACTAGGAAAGACTGGGCCCCATAGCAAACTTTGACTGGACTCCCCCCTCCCCTTGGTGCCACACACAGCCCCCCTGTAGATAGTGCCCCCTGTAGATTGTGCCATACAGCCCCCCTGTAGACAGTGTCACACCCACTTGTAATTAGCGCCCCCCACTTCTTCCATGTATATAGTGCCACACAGTCCACCTTAGTAGATAGGGCCACACAGCACCCCCTTATATATAGTGCCACACAGTCCCCCCTTGAAGATAGTGCCACGCAGCTCCTGATTGTATATAATGCCCCACAGCCCCCTGTAGAGTGCCCCACAGCCCTCCTCCCCTTGTATATGCTGCCATACAGCCCCCCTTAGTATAGTGCAACACAGCCCCCCCTTTTTTATAGTGGCACACGGCTCCCCCTTATATAGTGGCACACAGCCCCTCCTGTATATCGTGCCACACAGCTACCTCCTTGTGTATAGTGCCACCCAGCCCCCCCTGTATATTGCCACCCAGCCCCCTCCCCTGTATATTGCCACACAGCCCCCCCCCCCCTCAAAATAATATTGAACTCACCTTGCCCCGTTGCCACGATGGACGGAGCACTGCACAGCTTCCGGGAGGGATGCTTGCGCAGACCAGCGTGATGCAGTGATGTAATCACGCCGGCCTGTGCAGGGAGTCTTCCCAGCGCCGTATAAGCTGCACTCCTAACGTGGCCTGCAGTCTATAGTATTTATTTGTATCTGTCGCTAACACCGGGGCCCCCTGAGGCAACCTAGGGATGCAGATACTATAGAATGTGGCCATAGCCATAGCGGCTGCTAGCAGCGCCAGCAGGTATAGTGGGGGCCATGACGGCGAGCAGCATGGGCCCTCTCATGCCGCGGGCCTCGTAGCAGCTGCTATGGCTCTGAAGCAGGTTGTTATTTTTCTTTCCCCCAGTTGAACACAACATGCCAGTTGGGAACCTGAGGGCCTGACTAACCCTACAGACAGTAGATGAAGGGCCAGAAGGAGTGGAGTAACATGTGACCGCAGGATCAGACTACACATACAGTTGGTTTGTAGTCTGACACATAGGTCTGCATTGGATCTGTATACACAAAACTGCTATTTCCAACGTTGCTTCATTTTCAGTTTAGAATAAAAATTACAATTGCAAAGGTGTACATAACCTTTAAGGCACGGCCAATTTTAGGGGCTGGCAAACTGAGCCATTTTTTTCAGGGCTCCCACCTAGGCAATGCTACACCTACGAGCAACCTAAATTTACCAATGACTCCATGACTGTCCTAGACCACTAGGAAATATAAAAGCTACCTCTTTACTACTGTGGACCACCAGGAAATTTACAACAAATTCTTAAAACTACCCTAGACCACCAGGGATTATACAAGTTACAAGAAAAATGGTGACCGGGATGGGGGTAGGGGGTGCTCTGAGGACTTTTTAGAGTTTACAGAGCTCCCGATTGGTGGCACTAATCTATGTGGTTTTTCAATTCTACTCAGTGTAGATAGTTAATGTTTCTGTGCCTGCCGCATGTTCACCTGTGATATAAAGGATGAATTTGGCTGGGAAAATGAAGAGGCCGCGATCGGTCGGATACAATTACTTAAATAATATAATCCCTCCCAGTTTAATACCAGAGCTCTGGATGTGACGATAAGAAACACTGCAAAATATGAAAAGCGTAGCCTATCTCGCTACCATCGCCTTCCCATTCATATCCTGCGTACATGGCGCTTTGATGTCACACAGCCCCAGAATCATATGCGGCTTTAGATAAATGACAAGGCAATTGCAATCACTCACCCGGTTTACACACTGACTATTAAGCTGTCAAGGAATTAAGAAAATTTAGATGTCTGCAAACTATTTTTTTTTTTAGATTTACAAATCAATTCACAGTAATAATATTTCACTGAGCACAAAATATAAAATACACCATGAACTATCTATAAAAGGCCGAATACTTAAAGGGGTTCTCCGCTTTGACAATCCCTATTTGTTAGACGGGTCCCTTGACCATTAGCACATCACAAAGTGTCCTCCTGCTGAGAATCCCAGCGATCAACTGTAATCTGTGGGGAAACCTGGCAGCAAGTATTCAGTTTCCTGCAGCGCCACCACAGGAGAAATTAAGTATTGCACAGTGTCCATTTATATCAATGTGTTGTCTGTGTAATGCAGGACAGGACAAGTCCTCCGGACTGAGAGAGAGGGACAATCTTTATAACCGCTCTCCACTCTCAGGGCCCCCAAAAATAAGCTGATAACAAATTGTACCAATACTAGGACCCTCGGCGATGACATATAATGTATAGGGGAATTCCTGCAACAAGTGTTTAGTTTACATGCAGTGCCACTACTGGAGACAATAAGCATTACTTGGTGCCTATTGAAATCAATGGGCTGTCTCTGGGATACATGTACATGCCGGGTCCTCCAGAGAGAAAGACACTCATTTGTGGCTGCTCCTTCTATTAACTCAAAATGTCAGTGGAAATACAGTATAATCATCATCCTGATTACATTCATTCAGGAAGTTTAAACAATTTAAAAGGAAATAAGACCATTTTAGTCTTTGAGCCCACCATAGTCACGCCCCGCAATAAATAGGTCACATGCCCAAAATGCCCAAAATCCCTCATGGTAACATACCAATTAGATAGATAATATTGCCATAAAATGTAAACAGAATACCACTATACGGTTCTTAAATAGTACCGCCATACATTGCTCAAATGATTCCACCATAACGTGCCCAAATAATATCATCATACAGTGCTCAAATAATACCGCCATACAGTGCTCAAATAATAACATCATACAGTGTTCAATTAATACCACCATACAGTGCTCAAATAATACCACCATACAGTGACCAAATAATACCACCATACAGTGCTCAAATAATATCGCCATACAGTGTTCAATTAATACCACCATACAGTGCTCAAATAATACCACCATACAGTGCTCAAATAATACAACCATATAGTGCTCCAATAATACCACCATACAGTGCTGAAATAATACCGCCATACAGTGCTCAAATAATATCACCATACAGTGCTCCAATAATACCACCATACAATGCTCCAATAATACAACAATACAGTGCTCAAAAAATACCACCATACAGTGCTCAGATAATATCACCATACAGTGCTCAAATAATACACCAATATAGTGCTCCAATAATACCACCATACAGTGCTGAAATAATACCGCCATACAGTGCTCAAATAATATCACCATACAGTGTTCAGATAATACCAATATACAGTGCTCAGATAATACCACCATACAGTGCTCAAATAATACCACCATACAGTGCTCAAATAATATTGCCATACAGTGCTCAGATAATATCACCATACAGTGCTCAAATAATACTGTCATACAGTGCTGAGATAATACCATCATACAGTGCTCAGATAATACCACCATACAGTGTTCAGATAATACCACTATACAGTGCTCAAATAATACCACCATAAGGTACTCAAATAATACCACCATACAGTGTTCAGATAATACCAATATACAGTGCTCAGATAATACCACCATACAGTGCTCAAATAATACCACCATACAGTGCTCAGATAATATCACCATACAGTGCTCAAATAATACCGCCATACAGTGCTGAGATAATACCATCATAGAGTGCTCAGATAATACCACCATACAGAGCTCAAATAATACCACCATACAGTGCTCAAATAATACCACCATACAGTGCTCAAATAATACTGCCATACAGTGCTCAAATAATATCACCATACAGTGCTCAAATAATACCGCCATACAGTGCGGAGATAATACCATCATACAGTGCTCCAATAATACCACCATACAATGCTCCAATAATACAACAATACAGTGCTCAAATAATATCACCATACAGTGTTCAGATAATACCACTATACAGTGCTAAAATAATACCACCATAAGGTACTCAAATAATACCACCATACAGTGTTCAGATAATACCAATATACAGTGCTCAGATAATACCACCATACAGTGCTCAAATAATACCACCATACAGTGCTCAAATAATACCACCATAAGGTACTCAAATAATACCACCATACAGTACCCAAATAATATCACTATACAGTGTTCAGATAATACCACTATACAGTGCTAAAATAATACCACCATAAGGTACTCAAATAATACCACCATACAGTGTTCAGATAATACCAATATACAGTGCTCAGATAATACCACCATACAGTGCTCAAATAATACCACTATACAGTGCTCAAATAATATCGCCATACAGTGCTCCGATAATATCACCATACAGTGCTCAAATAATAACGCCATACAGTGCTGAGATAATACCATCATACAGTGCTCAGATAATACCACCATACAGAGCTCAAATAATACCACCATACAGTGCTCAAATAATACCGCCATACAGTGCTGAGAAAATACCATCATACAGTTCTCAAATAATACCACCATACAGTGCTCAAATAATACCACCATACAGTGACCAGATAATACCGCCATACAGTGCGGAGATAATACCATCATACAGTGCTCCAATAATACCACCATACAGTGCTCAAATAATACCACCATACAGTGACCAGATAATACCGCCATACAGTGCGGAGATAATACCATCATACAGTGCTCCAATAATACCACCATACAGTGCTCCAATAATACCACCATACAATGCTCCAATAATACCAACATATAGTGCTTAAAATAATGTCATAATACCACCATAGATCGTTAAACTAATCCTTCCATAGAATGCCTACATAACACAACTATATCTATAGCTATATATATAGCTCATCCTATTATGATCAGTTATAATGTCGCATGAGTCTTAGTAACTAAATGTAATGCTCAGTAATGGTCCTAAAAAAGTAAGTCAGTACCTACGGGTATTGCAAATCACATTTTTTCTCTTCAGATTTGGCTGTCTGCCTGCTTTTTGGCTCTGCTCCATTAGGGCTCTGCTATACTCAGTGTCTCAAGCATTGTCTGTGGATGTCTGAACTGCACTTCCTGTTTTAACTTTCCCTTGTGCTTTACACTGCAGCTCTATTTTTTAAACACAAGCAACTTGCATGTGACCGCGCAGTGTAGAGTTCTGATATTAGTAAACGCCAGAAAACTGTTCAGCAACCAGTCAATCTGTTACTCCAGCGATGACCAGGAGAAGGGGCCGCAGGAGACAAAGCTCAATAGCTAATAACAGTATATTACAAATGTATTAATAAGTCATTTTCGCAATGAAACTTTCAGGATCCATATTGTAACAGAAAGGCTAATAAACCAGTACAAACAATGACGTTAAAGACATTTGATCCTTACCATAAGGGCACGTTCAGACCTGGCAGAATTGCTGTTGAATTCCGCTGCGGACAGTCCGCAGTGGAATTCTGCAGCGGCCGTTTTTTTTCATTTCTTTCTATACATTTTTAGAAAAGTTAGTTCAGACGTTGCAGAAAATTACTTTGCGGAAATCAGGCTGCGGTGCGGAATTTCCCCTCCGTAGCATGAACATTCCATTGCGGAGAAGAAGTGGAATTTCACTGCGGATTTCAGCCTTAGCAATGCAAAAACTGAAATCTGCGGCAAGTCCGCTGTGATATCCGCAACGTCTGAATTACCTGTCAAATATGCAAATGTTGGTGCAGATTCCTTGCGTAATTGCCCCAAATTTGCACCAGCATTTGCAGCGGAAAAATTCTGCCACATCTGAACGTGCCCCTAAAGCCACGTACGGATCCATTATAAGAAGTGTATAATGTATTCAATGTTTCTCTGTTCTCGGCTATTATCACTATAATTGTACGTCTCCACTGGCAACTGTGCGCTTGATAAATTAACGCTATTGAACCGAGGGAGGAGGAGAACAAGTTAATGAATATTGGGACAACGAAGTGTTTAAAATGCAGTAATTACGGCTTCACAGTCGACATCAATGCTATAAAAAGCACGGTTAAGTGCAAAAATAATAATATGTGGTAGGAAGTGAGGTAATTAGCTTTGATTAAAGAAGAAGCAAAAATACTGATTCAACAATTAGATTTTTTTATTTATCAATTATCGTATTCAATTTATTTAAAATTCTAAACTGAGGCCCTGTTCACACTGAGTTTTTTTGGTGCTGATTTTGACGTGGAAACCGCGTCGGAATCAGTCTGAAATCGCCCCCATTCATTTCAATGGGAGGCAGATTTTTATTTTTCTGGCGGCTTTTAGATGGAAAAAAAGTGGCGTGTCCTTTCTTGTTCTTGTTCTCCACCTCTAACCTCCCATTAAAATTATTGGTAAGCCGAAAAAACCCACGGCGTCATTTCCGAGCGTTTTTCGCTGCGTTTTTTGTCTGAGGTTCTTCCATCTTTAATGGCCATGGGCGAAAAAAGACACGAAAAACGCCACGGCAAAAAAGTGCAGGCAGGTCAAAATCTGCCTCAAAATGCCTAAAGGAATAATGAGGCACATTTGTTCTGACTGCAAAAAAACTCCATGTGAACAGCGTCTTAGAAACAAAAAGTATCTAAAATAAAAAATAATAATAATAATAAAAACAATTCTATAAAAGAAAATAATTTATTTTATTTTCTATTCTTTTATTTTTCTGTTGACATTTTTTTTCTGTTAATTTTTTTATTTCATTATTATTATTTGCTTTATTTTATTTTTTTTCTATTTTTTTATCGTATTTTTTTTTTGTTTATTAATTACATTTTGTTTTTTGTTGTTGTTTTTTTTAATTTTCCAATACCCGTCACATGTGGAGGTGACATCCAAGTACGAAGTTTGCAATCAGGTCACCTCATCACCACAGCATGATGGCGTGCAGGGGCGTAACTACGAAAGACTGGGCCCCATAGCAAACTTTTGACTGGGGCCCCCCTCCCCTGGGTGTCACACAACCACCCCTTGTAGATAGTGCCTTTTTTACAGCCCCCCCTGTAGATAACGCCATACAGCCCCCTCTGTAGATAGCGCCATACATCCCCCTGTAGATAACGCCATACAGCCCCCTTTGTAGATATCTACAGAGGGGTCTGTATGGCGTTATCAACAAAGGGGGCTGTATGGCATTATCTACGGGGTGGGGGGTGTATGGCGTTCCCTACAGGGGGGGGACTGTATGGCGTTATCTACAGGGGGGGCTGTATGGCGTTATCTACAAAGGGGGCTGTATGGCGTTATCTACAGGGGGGCTGTATGGCGTTATCTACAGGGGGCTGTATGGCGTTCTCTACAGGGGGGCTGTATGGCGTTCTCTACAGGGGGGACTGTATGGCGTTATCTACAGGGGGGACTGTATGGCGTTATCTACAAAGGGGGCTGTATGGCGTTATCTACAGGGGGGCTGTATGGCGTTATCTACAGGGGGCTGTATGGCGTTCTCTACAGGGGGGCTGTATGGCGTTCTCTACAGGGGGGCTGTATGGCGTTCTCTACAGGGGGGACTCTGTATGGCGTTATCTACGGGGGGGACTCTGTATGGCGTTATCTACGGGGAGGTCTGTATGGCATTATCTACAGTGGGGGGAGCTGTATGGCATTATCTACAGTGGGGGGAGCTGTATGGCGTTCTTTACAGTGGGGGGAGCTGTATGGCGTTCTTTACAGGGGGCTGTATGGCATTATCTACAGGGGGGCTGTATGGCATTATCTACAGGGGGGCTGTATGGCGTTCTCTACAGAGGGGGCTGTATGGCGCTATCTACAGGGGGGGCTGTATGGCGTTATCTACAGGGGGGCTGTATGGCGTTATCTACAGGGGGGACTCTGTATGGCGTTATCTACAGAGGGGACTCTGTATGGCGTTCTCTACGGGGGGCTGTATGGCGTTCTCTACGGGGGGGCTGTATGGCGTTCTCTACGGGGGGGCTGTATGGCGTTATCTACAGGGAGGTCTGTATGGCGTTATCTACAGGGGGCTGTATGGCGTTCCCTACAGACGGGGGGCTGTATGGCGTTCCCTACAGAGGGGGGGCTGTATGGCGTTCTCTACAGGGGGGCTGTATGGCGTTCTCTACAGGGGGGCTGTATGGCGTTCTCTACAGGGGGGCTGTATGGCGTTCTCTACAGGGGGGCTGTATGGCATTATCTACAGGGGGGCTGTATGGCGTTCCCTACAGAGGGGGGGCTGTATGGCGTTCCCTACAGAGGGGGGGGCTCTATGGCGTTCCCTACAGAGGGGGGGCTGTATGGCGTTCTCTACAGGGGGGCTGTATGGCGTTCTCTACAGGGGGGCTGTATGGCGTTCTCTACAGGGGGGCTGTATGGCGTTCTCTACAGGGTTGCTGTATGGCGTTCTCTACAGGGGGGCTGTATGGCGTTCTCTACAGGGGGCTGTATGGCATTATCTACAGGGTGGCTGTATGGCATTATCTACAGGGGGGCTGTATGGCATTATCTACAGTGGGGGGAGCTGTATGGCGTTCTTTACAGGGGGCTGTATGGCATTATCTACAGGGGGGCTGTATGGCATTATCTACAGGGGGGCTGTATGGCATTATCTACAGTGGGGGGGCTGTATGGCGTTCTCTACAGAGGGGGCTGTATGGCGCTTTCTACAGGGGGGGCTGTATGGCGTTATCTACAGAGGGGGCTCATACAGCCCCCCCTGTAGAGAACGCCATACAGCCCCCCTGTAGAGAACGCCATACAGCCCCCCCCCTGCAGGGAACGCCATACAGCGTCCCCCCTCCCAAAAAAATGTGACCTACTGCGTGTCCTACAAAAGACATGTATCCCCTATCCACAGGATCTCCACAGGATAGGGGATACATGTGTGATCGCTGGCAGCGATGGAGAGAACGGGGGACCGAAAGTCCCCCTGAAGTTCTCCATGACGAACCTCGGACTTCTGGCGTCTGCGCAGCTCCATAAAAATGAAAGGAGCGCTGGTCACGCATGCGCACAAGCGCGACCGGTGCTCCATTCATTTCTACAGAGCTGCCGACACAGACCCCGGAAGTCAGAGGTTAGTTATGGAGAAGTTCAGGGGACTTTCGGTCCCCCGTTCTCCCTATCGCTGCCAGCGATCACACATGTATCCCCTGTCCTGTGGAGATCCTGTGGAGAGGGGATACATGTCTTTTGTTTAATGGCAGAGCGGGAAGATACCTCCCTGCTCTGCCGTAGTGTTCAGTTGCGTCGCGCTGCAGCAGCCATAGCGCTACGGCTGCTATAGTGGTAGTTACGCCACTGATGGCGTGATTGGAAAAGTCACCAAGTAAAAAGGCCGAAGTGCTTTGTCATTACTTTTGCTTCTTGACATGAGCCCCGCATCACAAGTTAATAGCAATTACTGTTTTTTGGATGCAGACCCATTACCCATCAACTTTGAAGGCTACGTTATTCTATGCCAGGTCATTGATGTCTTACTGGGGTCTCATTTGTATACAGGCAGGATAGAGAATAACGTGCCAAGACACAGAGGCCAGTCCTTAAAAAAAAAAGTCCTTCCAGAATGCATGGGGGTCGCTCAGAAAGATCATCTACTCAATTATTACATCTACACTGCATGATATGAATCTGAGGTGTAACGTGAATGTGGCTGATCCCCCTGCAAATGACTTGTTAAAGGGAGGGGAGTAAACTCTAAACTTTATAGAAATAATCCATATAGCAAAATGATATAGTCTCAGATTTAAAGGACCAGAAAGCGTAATGTCTCATACTATGAAATATTACATTTTATCAGAGAATGCAATGAAACATAGAGAGCAGCATACTAGTACTTATACTATTGTATATAGGGGGCAGTATTATAGTAGTTATAATCTTGTATATAGGGAGCAGTATTATAGTAGTTATATTCTTGTATATAGGAGCAGTATTATAGTAGTTATATTCTTGTATATAGGGGGCAGTATTATAGTAGTTATATTCTTATATATAGGAGCAGTATTATAGTAGTTATATTCTTGTATATAGGGGGCAGTATTATAGTAGTTATATTCTTGTATATAGGGGCAGTATTATAGTAGTTATATTCTTGTATATAGGGAGCAGTATTATAGTAGTTATAATCTTGTATATAGGGGCAGTATTATAGTAGTTATATTCTTGTATATAGGAGCAGTATTATAGTAGTTATATTCTTGTATATAGGGGGCAGTATTATAGTAGTTATATTCTTGTATATAGGAGCAGTATTATAGTAGTTATATTCTTGTACATAGGGGGCAGTATTATAGTAGTTATATTCTTGTATATAGGAGCAGTATTATAGTAGTTATAATCTTGTGTATAGGAGCAGTATTATAGTAGTTATATTCTTGTATATAGAGGCAGTATTATAGTAGTTATATTCTTGTATATAGGGAGTAGTATTATAGTAGTTATATTCTTGTATATAGGGAGTAGTATTATAGTAGTTATATTCTTGTATATAGGGAGTAGTATTATAGTAGTTATATTCTTGTATATAGGGGGCAGTATTATAGTAGTTATATTCTTGTATATAGGAGCGGTATTGTAATGGCAGGGGGTAGGGAGACGGACAAGTGAGCCTAATATAATCTACCCGCCACTCTGTCCCTGCCTACTTGCAACGACCCGCCCTAGGCGACGGGGTACAACTGGGCGGCGGTCCCTGCGCTCAGTAAGTGCACGACAAACACGACAAACATACAAAGGAACACAAGCAAGGAAAAGGGGCCGTTGCCCACGGCAACACCGTGAGCAACCAGAGTGGTGAACGAGCTGAGTCAAGCCAGGAGTGTGCGAGGTACAAAACGAAAAGCAGAAGAGTAGTCGGTAAGCCAGGGTCTGTATGGAGCAGGATCAAAAATAGCAGGAGCTGTAGCTGGGCCAGGAAACCACAAGGAAAGAATCACAAGCACCGAGGGACAGGAAGTGCAGGCTTAAATAGACCGAGGGCGGGAGCTAGCTGAGTCTGGCCAGGTTACGATAGGCTCTCCCACTCCTAAGCCTGCCAGCCTGAATGGTGGAAGCAGGAGTCAGTCTCAGGGATGTATTCTCAGGTGCTGACTGATTAGTCCTGGGAGTTAACCCCGAAGCTGTGCATGGCAGATCCTTTACAGGTATTATAGTAGTTATATTCTTGTATATAGGAGCAGTATTATAGTAGTTATATTCTTGTATATAGGAGCGGTATTATAGTAGTTATATTCTTGTACATAGGGGCAGAATTATAGTAGTTATATTCTTGTATATAGGGGTGGTATTATAGTAGTTATATTCTTGTATATAGGGGGCAGTATTATAGTAGTTATATTCTTGTATATAGGAGCAGTATTATAGTAGTTATATTCTTGTATATAGGGGCAGTATTAAAGTAGTTATATTCTTGTATATAGGAGGCAGTATTATAGTAGTTATATTCTTGTATATAGGAGCAGTATTATAGTAGTTATATTCTTGTATATAGGGGCAGTATTATAATAGTTATATTCTTGTATATAGGGGCAGTATTATAGTAGTTATATTCTTGTATATAGGGGCAGTATTATAGTAGTTATATTCTTGTATATAGGGTGCAGTATTATAGTAGTTGTATTCTTGTATAGAGGGGCAGTGTTTATAGTAGTTATATTCTTGTATATAGGGGCAGTATTATAGTAGTTATATTCTTGTATAGAGGGGCAGTGATTATAGTAGTTGTATTCTTGTATATAGGGGCAGTATTATAGTAGTTGTATTCTTGTATAGAGGGGCAGTGTTTATAGTAGTTATATTCTTGTATAGAGGGGCAGTATTATAGTAGTTATATTCTTGTATAGAGGGGCAGTGTTTATAGTAGTTATATTCTTGTATATAGGGGCAGTATTATAGTAGTTATATTCTTGTATATAGGGGCAGTATTATAGTAGTTGTATTCTTGTATAGAGGGGCAGTGTTTATAGTAGTTATATTCTTGTATATAGGGGCAGTATTATAGTAGTTATATTCTTGTATATAGGGGCAGTATTATAGTAGTTATATTCTTGTATATAGGGGCAGTATTATAGTAGTTATATTCTTGTATATAGGAGCCGTATTATAGTAGTTATATTCTTGTACATAGGGGGCAGTATTATAGTAGTTATATTCTTGTGTATATAGGGGCAGTATTATAGTAGTTATATTCTTGTACATAGGGGGCAGTATTATAGTAGTTATATTCTTGTATATAGGGGCAGTATTATAGTAGTTATATTCTTGTATATATGGGGCAGTATTATAGTAGTTATATTCTTGTATATAGGGGCAGTATTATAGTAGTTATATTCTTGTATATATGGGGCAGTATTATAGTAGTTATATTCTTGTATATAGGAGCAGTATTATAGTAGTTAAATTCTTGTATATAGGGGGCAGTATTATAGTAGTTATATTCTTGTATATAGGGGCAGTATTATAGTAGTTATATTCTTGTATATAGGGGCAGTATTATAGTAGTTATATTCTTGTATATAGGAGCAGTATTATAGTAGTTATATTCTTGCATATAGGGGCAGTATTATAGTAGTTATATTCTTGTATATAGGGGCAGTATTATAGTAGTTATATTCTTGTATATAGGGGGCAGTATTATAGTAGTTATATTCTTGTATATAGGGGCAGTATTATAGTAGTTATATTCTTGTACATAGAGGGCAGTATTATAGTAGTTATATTCTTGTATATAGGTGGCAGTATTATAGTAGTTGTATTCTTATATATAGGGACAGTATTATAGTAGTTATATTCTTGTATATAGGGGCAGTATTATAGTAGTTATATTCTTGTATATAGGAGCAGTATTATAGTAGTTATATTCTTGTATATAGGGGCAGTATTATAGTAGTTCTATTCTTGTATATAGGAGCAGTATTATAGTAGTTATATTCTTGTATATAGGGGGCAGTATTATAGTAGTTATATTCTTGTATATAGAGGGCAGTATTATAGTAGTTATATTCTTGTATATAGGGAGCAGTATTATAGTAGTTATATTCTTGTATATAGGGGCAGTATTATAGTAGTTATATTCTTGTATATAGGAGCAGTATTATAGTAGTTATATTCTTATATATAGGGACAGTATTATAGTAGTTATATTCTTGTATATAGGAGGCAGTATTATAGTAGTTATATACTTGTACATAGGGGGCAGTAATATAGTGGTTATATTCTTGTATATAGGAGGCAGTATTATAGTAGTTATATTCTTGTATATAGGAGGCAGTATTATAGTAGTTATATTCTTGTATATAGGGGCAGTATTATAGTAATTATATTCTTGTATATAGGGGGCAGTATTATAGTAGTTATATTCTTGTATATAGGGGGCAGTATTATAGTAGTTATATACTTGTATATAGGGGGCAGTACTATAGTAGTTATATTCTTGTATATAGGGGCAGTATTATAGTAGTTATATTCTTGTATATAGGAGGCAGTATTATAGTAGTTATATTCTTGTACATAGGGGCAGTATTATAGTAGTTATATTCTTGTACATTGGGGGCAGTATTATAGTAGTTATATTCTTGTACATTGGGGGCAGTGTTATAGTAGTTATTTCGTTGTACATAGTGAAGAGAAAAATGTGGTTTTCCCTCAGGCATGAAGGGAATGATAACCCTATTTAATAAAGTGCCCTTACCCGAGGCGTAGCTAGGTTCTCCAGCACCCGGGGCAAAAATTCAGTTTGGCGCCCCCCCCCCACAAACCTCTTTCCCTATATCTCCTTCCCCCTCGATGTGTTTGTTTTCTCTACCAATAAATGACGTGTCATTTCTTTTGAACATTTCTTTTTCTGTAACTCGAGCATAAACACATTTGTAAATTTTACAAGCAATACAGTTCTATACACAACACCAGAACCAAGCTCATTACATATATACAGCACCAGAATTCTGCTCAGTACATAAATACAGCCCCAGAACCAAGCTCAATACATATATAAATCCCCAGAACTAAGCTCAGTAAATAAATACAGCACCAGCACAAATACAGCTCAATTTAGTGCAACCCCTGCTGTATAGGTATGCACGGCGTAAGGGTATGTGCACACGAGAAGTGCCTTTTACGTCTGAAATGACAGACTGTTTTCAGGAGAAAACAGCTGCCTCATTTCAGACGTAAAAGCTCCTCCTCGTATTTTGCGAGGCGTCTGTGACGCTCGTAAATCTTGAGCTGCTCTTCATTGTCTTCAATGAAGAACAGCTCAAATTACGTTGCAAAGAAGTGTCCTGCACTTCTTTGCCGAGGCAGTCATTTTACACGTCGTCGTTTCACAGCTGTCAAACGACGACGCGTAAATGACAGGTCGTATGCACAGTACGTCGGCAAACCCATTCAAATGAATGGGCAGATGTTTGCCGACGTATTGGAGCCGTATTTTCAGACGTAAAACGAGGCATAATACGCCTCGTTTACCTCTGAAAATAGGTCGTGTGAACCCAGCCTTAAACTATAGCTCCCAGCATGGCCCGAACAATGGTAAGGATATGCTGGGAGTTGCTGTTTCACAAAAAATAAATCATATCATAATCATACCACCCATCATCTCACTGCAGATCATACAGTGCCTACATTACTGATTAGAGGCAGAATAAACATATACAGTTAAATAAGTGACTCACCGGTGACGTCTCAGATTCTAGTTCTTTTTCTCCATCCGGTCCAGACCTCTATGATGACTTCTCTTGGTCACAGCCCATTTCTGCAGTTTGCCGCTCAGATGTCTTCAGCTTGTCACTTTTCCAACATTTCTACACCTATAAATAAAGATAAAGTTCTCATTATACCACACACTACGCCCCTAAATATAAGAGTACCATACACTGCAACTCTAATTATAATAGCACCATACACTGTGTCTCACACACACACACACACACACACACACCGTGGACCCTGTAGATAGTGCCCCCATATAGCCCACCCCTGTATATAGTGTCCCACAAATAGCTCCTCATATAGTGCTCCACAGATAGCCCACCCCTGTATATAGCCCCCTGTAGATATAGCCCATTCCTGTATATAGTGCTCCACATATAGTCCACCCCTGTATATAGTTCTCCACATATAGTCCACCCTTGTATATAGTGCTCCACAGATTGCCCACCCCTGTATATAGCCCCCCTGTAGATATAGCCCACCCCTGTATATACTGCTCCATAGATAGCCCACCCCAGTATATAGCCCCCCCCCCAGTATATAGAGCCCCCCCCCCGCAGATAGAGCCCTCCCATAGATAAAGCCCCCCCTGTAGTTAAAGCCCCGCCTCCCCGTAGATAAAGCCCCCCCCCTTGTAGGTAAAGCCCCCCCCCTGTAGATAAAGCCATACACTTTTTTATGACAATACAATAACAAACTATTCAAACTCACCTTAATCCCATTCCCACGCCGGCCGGCAGCAATGGAGACCTGCTCTCTTCTGCGGAGGTCTCCTGGGGTTGAACGAAGCATCTATAAAAGGCGCTGATTGGCTGGGCAGAATGACTTTCCCTGTCATTCAGCGCCTTTCAACAATGCAAAGTATCGCGTCGCTTTACTCGTACAAAGATGCTGAATGGCCGGGGACGGAACGTACCCGGCCACTGATTGCTGCTAATTGTACCTGTGTCCTATAGACGCAGGTACAATTATAGTGAAGGAGGGGGTGGCGCTGGCGCCTCCCTCTAAGTTGCGCCCGGGGCACATGCCCCGCCTGCACCCCCTAGCTACGCCCCTGCCCTTACCATGGTTAGGAATCTTTATAATGCTTGTGATCTTATTATAAGATATGAGTAATGCATATTTTATAGGGTATCATATTTTTTCTATCTATGTTCTCTATGTGTATTTACAGCCTTTACTCGCATCTCCCCTATATCCCAGTGTCAGACTTTTCTCGCCCGTTCCTCCAGTAACTTGCGCCAGCTCTGCTTTCCATAGACTTTTTCCATAGCTCATTACGGCATCTTGAACAGCGTCCAGATATCAGCGGATATTTGAAGAGTTTGTAAATTACTCTCAGAAGCCGCTATCCAGCGAGGAGCGGAATGGAAACCTTGCTGCCTTTTAACCATATTTCCCTATAAAAGTGGTTTTATTACTTGCAGATTGCAGGCTCTGCTGATAATAGCATTGCCCTCTTCCTGTGTCAATTGATGCTTACACTGACACCGAGTGGTAACATGAAGATTATGGGTTTTCTGCTGCAGTAAATGTACTTTGAAGCCAGTGGTAGCATTCTGCTACCACTTCATTTTCTGTATTGTTTTGTTTTTGCATCAAGTTACTAAATGGAAGAAAAAAGCATTTAGGAAAATGTATTTTATAAGTGCATTAGCTGCGTTGTGAGTCATATATCATTGAGCAATTCATCCTCCATTTCTCGGTGTACATTTAAAAAAAAAAAGCTCCAGGCAAAGCTTATATACTGTGTTATACCTAGCGTTGAACATAAGGGGAGGAGCGTGACACTGGTCCCTGCACTAGCCATAACATAATAGATAAATTTTGCCTTTAATGTTCCTTTAAAGTTGACCTATAAGCTCTCCTGTGTGGTGTAATATAGAGAATCTGTCAGTTCTCATGTGTGGTGTAGTATAGAGGATCTGTCAGCTCTCCTGTGTGGTGTAGTATAGAGGATCTGTCAGCTCTCCTGTGTGGTGTAGTATAGAGGATCTGTCAGTTCTCCTGTGTGGTGTAGCATAGAGGAGCTGTCAGCTCTCCTGTGTTGTGTAGTATAGAGGATCTGTCAGCTCTCCTGTGTGGTGTAGTATAGAGGATCTGTCAGCTGTCATGTGTGGTGTAGTATAGAGGATCTGTCAGCTCTCCTGTGTGGTGTAGTATAGAGGAGCTGTCGGCTCTCCTGTGTGGTGTAGTATAGAGGATCTGTCAGCTCTCCTGTGTGGTGTAGTATAGAGGATCTGTCAGCTCTCCTGTGTGGTGTAGTATAGAGGATCTGTCAGCCCTCCTGTGTGGTGTAGTATAGAGGAGCTGTTAGCTCTCCTGTGTGGTGTAGTGTAGCGGATCTGTCAGCTCTCCTGTGTGGTGTAGTATAGAGGATCTGTCAGCTCTCCTGTGTGGTGTAGTATAGTGGATCTGTCAGCTCTCCTGTGTGGTGTATTATACAGGATCTATCAGCTCTCCTGTGTGGTGTATTATAAAGGATCTGTCAGCTCTCTTGTGTGCAGTAGTATAGAGGATCTGTAAGCTCTCCTGTGTGGTTTAGTTTACAGGATCTGTCAGCTGTTCTGTTCTGTGTAGTATAGAGGATATGTCAGCTCTTCTGTGCGGTGTAGTATAGAGGAGATGTCAGCTCTCCTGTTTGGCGTAGTATAGAGGATCTGTCAGCTCTCCTGTGTGGTGTAGTATAGAGGATCTGTCAGTTCTCCTGTGTGGTGTAGTATAAAGAGTATGTAAGCTCCCCTGTGTTGTGTAGTATAGAGGATCTGTCAGTTTTCTTGTGGGGTGTAGTATAGAGGATCTGTCAGCTCTCTTCTGTGGTGTAGTACAGAGGATCTGTTCGCACTCCTGTGTAGTGTAGTATAGGGGAAGTGTCAGCTCTCCTCCATGGTGTAGTATAGAGGATCTGTCAGTTCTCCTGCGTGGTGTAGTATAGAGGAGCTGTCAGTTCTCCTGTGTGCTATAGTATAGAGGAGCTGTCAGCTCTCCTGTGTGGTGTAGTATAGAGGATTTGTCAGCTCTCCTGTGCGGTGTAGTATAAAGGATCTGTCAGATCTCCTGTGTGGTGTAGTATAGAGGAGCTGTCTGCTCTCCTGTGTGGTGTAGTATAGAGGATCTGTCAGCTCTCCTGTGTGGTGTAATATAGAGAATCTGTCAGTTCTCATGTGTGGTGTAGTATAGAGGATCTGTCAGCTCTCCTGTGTGGTGTAGTATAGAGGATCTGTCAGCTCTCCTGTGTGGTGTAGTATAGAGGATCTGTCAGTTCTCCTGTGTGGTGTAGCATAGAGGAGCTGTCAGCTCTCCTGTGTTGTGTTGTGTAGTATAGAGGATCTGTCAGCTCTCCTGTGTGGTGTAGTATAGAGGATCTGTCAGCTGTCATGTGTGGTGTAGTATAGAGGATCTGTGAGCTCTCCTGTGTGGTGTAGTATAGAGGAGCTGTCGGCTCTCCTGTGTGGTGTAGTATAGAGGATCTGTCAGCTCTCCTGTGTGGTGTAGTATAGAGGATCTGTCAGCTCTCCTGTGTGGTGTAGTATAGAGGATCTGTCAGCCCTCCTGTGTGGTGTAGTATAGAGGAGCTGTTAGCTCTCCTGTGTGGTGTAGTGTAGCGGATCTGTCAGCTTTCCTTTGTGGTGTAGTATAGAGAATCTGTCAGCTCTCCTGTGTGGTGTGGTGTAGTGTAGCAGATCTGTCTTCTCTCCTGTGTGGTGTAGTATAGTGGATCTGTCAGCTCTCCTGTGTGGTGTATTATACAGGATCTATCAGCTCTCCTGTGTGGTGTATTATAAAGGATCTGTCAGCTCTCTTGTGTGCAGTAGTATAGAGGATCTGTAAGCTCTCCTGTGTGGTTTAGTTTACAGGATCTGTCAGCTGTTCTGTTCTGTGTAGTATAGAGGATATGTCAGCTCTTCTGTGCGGTGTAGTATAGAGGAGATGTCAGCTCTCCTGTTTGGCGTAGTATAGAGGATCTGTCAGCTCTCCTGTGTGGTGTAGTATAGAGGATCTGTCAGTTCTCCTGTGTGGTGTAGTATAAAGAGTATGTAAGCTCCCCTGTGTTGTGTAGTATAGAGGATCTGTCAGTTTTCTTGTGGGGTGTAGTATAGAGGATCTGTCAGCTCTCTTCTGTGGTGTAGTACAGAGGATCTGTTCGCACTCCTGTGTAGTGTAGTATAGGGGAAGTGTCAGCTCTCCTCCATGGTGTAGTATAGAGGATCTGTCAGTTCTCCTGCGTGGTGTAGTATAGAGGAGCTGTCAGTTCTCCTGTGTGCTATAGTATAGAGGAGCTGTCAGCTCTCCTGTGTGGTGTAGTATAGAGGATTTGTCAGCTCTCCTGTGCGGTGTAGTATAAAGGATCTGTCAGATCTCCTGTGTGGTGTAGTATAGAGGATCTGTCAGCTTTCCTGTGTGGTGTAGTATAGAGGAGCTGTCAGCTCTCCTGTGTGGTGTAGTGTAGTGGATCTGTCAGCTCTTCTGTGGGGTGTAGTATAGAGGATCTGTCAGCTTTCCTTTGTGGTGCAGTATAGAGGACCTCTCAGCTCTCTTGTGTGATGTAGTATAGAGGAGCTGTCAGTTCTCCTGTGTGGTGTAGTATAGAGGATCTGTCAGCTCTCCTGTGTTGTGTAGTATAGAGGATATGTCAGCTCTACTTTGTAGTGTAGTATAGAGGATCTGTCAGCTCTCATGTGTGGTGTAGTATAGAGGATCTGTCAGCTGTCCTGCGTGGTGTAGCATAGGGGATTTTTCAGTTCTCCTGTGTGCTGTAGTATAGAGGATCTGTCAGCTCTCCGGTGTGGTGTAGTATAGAGGATATGTCATCTCTCCTGTGTGGTGTAGTATAGAGGATCTGTCAGTTCTCCTGTGTGGTGTAGTATAAAGGATTTGTCAGCTCTCCTGTGTGACGTAGTATAGAGGATCTGTAAGCTCTCCTGTGTGGTGTAGTATAGAGGATCTGTCAGTTCTCCTGTGGTGTGTAGTATAGAGGATCTGTCGGCTCTCCTGTGTGGTGTAGTACAGAGGAGCTGTCAGCTCTCCTGTGTGGTGTAGTGTAGTGGATCTGTCAGCTCTCCTGTGTGGTGTAGTATAGAGCATCTGTCAGCCCTCCTTTGTGGTGAAGTATAGAGGACCTCTCAGCTCTCTTGTGTGATGTAGTATAGAGGATCTGTCAGCTCTCCTGTGTTGTGTAGTATAGAGGATCTGTCAGCTCTCCTGTGTAGTGTAGTATAGAGGATCTGTTAGCTCTCCTGTGTGGTGTGGTGTAGTATAGAGGATCTGTCAGCTCTCCTTTGTGGTGTAGTCTAGAGGATCTGTCAGCTCTCCTGTGTGGTGTAGTACAGAGGATCCGTCAGCTCTACTTTGTGGCGTAGTATAGAGGATCTGTCAGCTCTCATGTGTGGTATAGTATAGAGGATCTGTCAGCTGTCCTGTGTGGTGTAGCATAGGGAATTTTTCAGTTTTCCTGTGTGGTGTAGTATAGAGGATCTGTCAGCTCTCCGGTGTGATGTAGTATAGAGGATATGTCATCTCTCCTGTGTGGTGTAGTATAGAGGACCTGTCAGTTCTCCTGTGTGGTGTAGTATAGAGGATTTGTCAGCTCTCCTGTGTGTTGTAGTATAGAGGATCTGTCAGTTCTCCTGTGGGGTGTAGTATGGAGGATCTGTCAGCTCTCCTGTGTGGTGTAGTGTAGATTACCTGTCAGTTCTCCTGTGTGGTGTAGTATAGAGGATCTGTCAGCTCTCCTGTGTGGTGTAGTATAGAGGATCCGTTAGCTCTCCTGTGTGGTGTAGTATAGAGAAGCTGTCAGCTCTCCTGTGTGGTGTAGTATAGAGGAGCTGTCAGCTCTCCTGTGTGGTGTAGTATAGAGGACCTCTCAGTTCTCCTGTGTGGTGTAGTATAGAGGATCTGTCAGATCTCCTGTGTGGTGTAGTATGGAGGATCTGTCAGTTCTCCTGTGTGTTGTAGTATGGAGGATCTTTAAGCCCTCCTGTGTGGTATAGTATGGAGGATCTGTCCGTTCTCCTGTGTGGTGTAGTATGGACGATCTGTCAGCTCTCCTGTGTTGTGTAGTATAGAGGATCTGTGAGTTTTCCTGTGTGGTGTAGTATAGAGGATCTGTCAGCTCTCCTGTCTGGTGTAGTATGAACGATCTGTCAGTTCTCCTGTGTGGTGTAGTATAGAGGATATGTCAGCTCTCCTGTGTGGTGTAGTATGGAGGATATGTCAGCTCTCCTGTGTGGTGTAGTCTAGAGGATCTGTCAGCTCTCCTGTGTGGTGTAGTACAGAGGATCCGTCAGCTCTACTTTGTGGTGTAGTATAGAGGATCTGTCAGCTCTCATGTGTGGTATAGTATAGAGGATCTGTCAGCTGTCCTGTGTGGTGTAGCATAGGGAATTTTTCAGTTTTCCTGTGTGGTGTAGTATAGAGGATCTGTCAGCTCTCCGGTGTGATGTAGTATAGAGGATATGTCATCTCTCCTGTGTGGTGTAGTATAGAGGACCTGTCAGTTCTCCTGTGTGGTGTAGTATAGAGGATTTGTCAGCTCTCCTGTGTGTTGTAGTATAGAGGATCTGTCAGTTCTCCTGTGGGGTGTAGTATGGAGGATCTGTCAGCTCTCCTGTGTGGTGTAGTGTAGATTACCTGTCAGTTCTCCTGTGTGGTGTAGTATAGAGGATCTGTCAGCTCTCCTGTGTGGTGTAGTATAGAGGATCCGTTAGCTCTCCTGTGTGGTGTAGTATAGAGAAGCTGTCAGCTCTCCTGTGTGGTGTAGTATAGAGGAGCTGTCAGCTCTCCTGTGTGGTGTAGTATAGAGGACCTCTCAGTTCTCCTGTGTGGTGTAGTATAGAGGATCTGTCAGATCTCCTGTGTGGTGTAGTATGGAGGATCTGTCAGTTCTCCTGTGTGTTGTAGTATGGAGGATCTTTAAGCTCTCCTGTGTGGTATAGTATGGAGGATCTGTCCGTTCTCCTGTGTGGTGTAGTATGGACGATCTGTCAGCTCTCCTGTGTTGTGTAGTATAGAGGATCTGTGAGTTTTCCTGTGTGGTGTAGTATAGAGGATCTGTCAGCTCTCCTGTCTGGTGTAGTATGGACGATCTGTCAGTTCTCCTGTGTGGTGTAGTATAGAGAATATGTCAGCTCTCCTGTGTGGTGTAGTATGGAGGATATGTCAGCTCTCCTGTGTGGTGTAGTATGGAGGATCTGTCAGTTCTTCTGTGTGGTGTAGTATGGAGGATCTGTCAGTTCTCCTGTGTGTTGTAGTATGGAAGTATGGAGGATCTGTCAGCTCTCCTGTTTGGTGTAGTATGGAGGATCTGTCAGCTCTCCTGTGTGGTGTAGTATGGAGGATCTGTCAGTTCTCCTGTGTGGTGTAGTATAGAGGAGCTGTCAGCTCTCCTGTGTGGTGTAGTATATAGGAGATGTCAGCTCTCCTGTATGGTGTAGTATAGAGGATCTGTCAGCTCTCCTGTGTGGTGTAGTATATAGGAGATGTCAGCTCTCCTGTGTGGTGTAGTAAAGAGGAGCTGTCAGCTCTCCTATGTGGTGTAGTATGGAGGATCTGTCAGCTTTCCTGTGTGGTGTAGTATAGAGGATCTGTCAGCTCTCCTGTCTGGTGTAGTATGGACGATCTGTCAGTTCTCCTGTGTGGTGTAGTATAGAGGATATGTCAGCTCTCCTGTGTGGTGTAGTATGGAGGATATGTCAGCTCTCCTGTGTGGTGTAGTATGGAGGATCTGTCAGCTCTCCTGTGTGGTGTAGTATAGCGGATCTGTCAGCTCTCCTGTGTGGTGTAGTATGGAGGATCTGTCAGTTCTTCTGTGTGGTGTAGTATGGAGGATCTGTCAGTTCTCCTGTGTGTTGTAGTATGGAAGTATGGAGGATCTGTCAGCTCTCCTGTTTGGTGTAGTATGGAGGATCTGTCAGCTCTCCTGTGTGGTGTAGTATGGAGGATCTGTCAGTTCTCCTGTGTGGTGTAGTATAGAGGAGCTGTCAGCTCTCCTGTGTGGTGTAGTATATAGGAGATGTCAGCTCTCCTGTATGGTGTAGTATAGAGGATCTGTCAGCTCTCCTGTGTGGTGTAGTATATAGGAGATGTCAGCTCTCCTGTGTGGTGTAGTAAAGAGGAGCTGTCAGCTCTCCTATGTGGTGTAGTATGGAGGATCTGTCAACTTTCCTGTGTGGTGTAGTATAGAGGATCTGTCAGTTCTCCTGTGTGGTGTAGTATAGAGGATCTGTCAGTTCTCCTGTGTGGTGTAGTATAGAGGATATGTCAGCTCTCCTGTGTGGTGTAGTATAGAGGATCTGTCAGCTTTCCTGTGTGGTGTAGTATAGAGGAGCTATCAGCTCTCCTGTGTGGTGTAGTATGGAAGATCTGTCAGTTCCCCTGTGTGGTGTAGTATGGAGGATCTCTCAGCTCTCCTGTGTGGTGTAGTATAGAGGATCTGTCAGCTCTCCTGTGTGGTGTAGTATAGCGGATCTGTCAGCTCTCCTGTGTGGTGTAGTATGGAGGATCTGTCAGTTCTTCTGTGTGGTGTTTATGGAGGATCTGTCAGTTCTCCTGTGTGTTGTAGTATGGAAGTATGGAGGATCTGTCAGCTCTCCTGTTTGGTGTAGTATGGAGGATCTGTCAGCTCTCCTGTGTGGTGTAGTATTGAGGATCTGTCAGTTCTCCTGTGTGGTGTAGTATAGAGGAGCTGTCAGCTCTCCTGTGTGGTGTAGTATATAGGAGATGTCAGCTCTCCTGTATGGTGTAGTATAGAGGATCTGTCAGCTCTCCTGTGTGGTGTAGTATATAGGAGATGTCAGCTCTCCTGTGTGGTGTAGTAAAGAGGAGCTGTCAGCTCTCCTATGTGGTGTAGTATAGAGGATCTGTCAGCTTTCCTGTGTGGTGTAGTATAGAGGATCTGTCAGTTCTCCTGTGTGGTGTAGTATAGAGGATCTGTCAGTTCTCCTGTGTGGTGTAGTATAGAGGATATGTCAGCTCTCCTGTGTGGTGTAGTATAGAGGATCTGTCAGCTTTCCTGTGTGATGTAGTATAGAGGATCTGTCAGCTTTCCTGTGTGGTGTAGTATAGAGGAGCTATCAGCTCTCCTGTGTGGTGTAGTATAGAGGAGCTGTCGGCTCTCCTGTGTGGTGTAGTATAGAGGAGATGTCAGCTCTCCTGTGTGGTGTATTATAGAGGAGCTGTCAGCTCTCCTATGTGGTGTAGTATAGAGGAGCTGTCAGTTCTCCTGTGTGGTTTAGTATAGAGGATCTGTCAGCTCTCCTGTGTGGTGTAGTATAGAGGATCTGTCAGTTCTCCTGTGGGGTGTAGTATGGAGGATCTGTCAGCTCTCCTGTGTGGTGTAGTGTAGATTACCTGTCAGTTCTCCTGTGTGGTGTAGTATAGAGGATCTGTCAGCTCTCCTGTGTGGTGTAGTATAGAGGATCCGTTAGCTCTCCTGTGTGGTGTAGTATAGAGAAGCTGTCAGCTCTCCTGTGTGGTGTAGTATAGAGGAGCTGTCAGCTCTCCTGTGTGGTGTAGTATAGAGGACCTCTCAGTTCTCCTGTGTGGTGTAGTATAGAGGATCTGTCAGATCTCCTGTGTGGTGTAGTATGGAGGATCTGTCAGTTCTCCTGTGTGTTGTAGTATGGAGGATCTTTAAGCTCTCCTGTGTGGTATAGTATGGAGGATCTGTCCGTTCTCCTGTGTGGTGTAGTATGAACGATCTGTCAGCTCTCCTGTGTTGTGTAGTATAGAGGATCTGTGAGTTTTCCTGTGTGGTGTAGTATAGAGGATCTGTCAGCTCTCCTGTCTGGTGTAGTATGGACGATCTGTCAGTTCTCCTGTGTGGTGTAGTATAGAGAATATGTCAGCTCTCCTGTGTGGTGTAGTATGGAGGATATGTCAGCTCTCCTGTGTGGTGTAGTATGGAGGATCTGTCAGTTCTTCTGTGTGGTGTAGTATGGAGGATCTGTCAGTTCTCCTGTGTGTTGTAGTATGGAAGTATGGAGGATCTGTCAGCTCTCCTGTTTGGTGTAGTATGGAGGATCTGTCAGCTCTCCTGTGTGGTGTAGTATGGAGGATCTGTCAGTTCTCCTGTGTGGTGTAGTATAGAGGAGCTGTCAGCTCTCCTGTGTGGTGTAGTATATAGGAGATGTCAGCTCTCCTGTATGGTGTAGTATAGAGGATCTGTCAGCTCTCCTGTGTGGTGTAGTATATAGGAGATGTCAGCTCTCCTGTGTGGTGTAGTAAAGAGGAGCTGTCAGCTCTCCTATGTGGTGTAGTATGGAGGATCTGTCAGCTTTCCTGTGTGGTGTAGTATAGAGGATCTGTCAGCTCTCCTGTCTGGTGTAGTATGGACGATCTGTCAGTTCTCCTGTGTGGTGTAGTATAGAGGATATGTCAGCTCTCCTGTGTGGTGTAGTATGGAGGATATGTCAGCTCTCCTGTGTGGTGTAGTATGGAGGATCTGTCAGCTCTCCTGTGTGGTGTAGTATAGCGGATCTGTCAGCTCTCCTGTGTGGTGTAGTATGGAGGATCTGTCAGTTCTTCTGTGTGGTGTAGTATGGAGGATCTGTCAGTTCTCCTGTGTGTTGTAGTATGGAAGTATGGAGGATCTGTCAGCTCTCCTGTTTGGTGTAGTATGGAGGATCTGTCAGCTCTCCTGTGTGGTGTAGTATGGAGGATCTGTCAGTTCTCCTGTGTGGTGTAGTATAGAGGAGCTGTCAGCTCTCCTGTGTGGTGTAGTATATAGGAGATGTCAGCTCTCCTGTATGGTGTAGTATAGAGGATCTGTCAGCTCTCCTGTGTGGTGTAGTATATAGGAGATGTCAGCTCTCCTGTGTGGTGTAGTAAAGAGGAGCTGTCAGCTCTCCTATGTGGTGTAGTATGGAGGATCTGTCAACTTTCCTGTGTGGTGTAGTATAGAGGATCTGTCAGTTCTCCTGTGTGGTGTAGTATAGAGGATCTGTCAGTTCTCCTGTGTGGTGTAGTATAGAGGATATGTCAGCTCTCCTGTGTGGTGTAGTATAGAGGATCTGTCAGCTTTCCTGTGTGGTGTAGTATAGAGGAGCTATCAGCTCTCCTGTGTGGTGTAGTATGGAAGATCTGTCAGTTCCCCTGTGTGGTGTAGTATGGAGGATCTCTCAGCTCTCCTGTGTGGTGTAGTATAGAGGATCTGTCAGCTCTCCTGTGTGGTGTAGTATAGCGGATCTGTCAGCTCTCCTGTGTGGTGTAGTATGGAGGATCTGTCAGTTCTTCTGTGTGGTGTAGTATGGAGGATCTGTCAGTTCTCCTGTGTGTTGTAGTATGGAAGTATGGAGGATCTGTCAGCTCTCCTGTTTGGTGTAGTATGGAGGATCTGTCAGCTCTCCTGTGTGGTGTAGTATTGAGGATCTGTCAGTTCTCCTGTGTGGTGTAGTATAGAGGAGCTGTCAGCTCTCCTGTGTGGTGTAGTATATAGGAGATGTCAGCTCTCCTGTATGGTGTAGTATAGAGGATCTGTCAGCTCTCCTGTGTGGTGTAGTATATAGGAGATGTCAGCTCTCCTGTGTGGTGTAGTAAAGAGGAGCTGTCAGCTCTCCTATGTGGTGTAGTATAGAGGATCTGTCAGCTTTCCTGTGTGGTGTAGTATAGAGGATCTGTCAGTTCTCCTGTGTGGTGTAGTATAGAGGATCTGTCAGTTCTCCTGTGTGGTGTAGTATAGAGGATATGTCAGCTCTCCTGTGTGGTGTAGTATAGAGGATCTGTCAGCTCTCCTGTGTGATGTAGTATAGAGGATCTGTCAGCTTTCCTGTGTGGTGTAGTATAGAGGAGCTATCAGCTCTCCTGTGTGGTGTAGTATAGAGGAGCTGTCGGCTCTCCTGTGTGGTGTAGTATAGAGGAGATGTCAGCTCTCCTGTGTGGTGTATTATAGAGGAGCTGTCAGCTCTCCTATGTGGTGTAGTATAGAGGAGCTGTCAGTTCTCCTGTGTGGTTTAGTATAGAGGATCTGTCAGCTCTCCTGTGTGGTGTAGTATAGAGGATCTGTCAGTTCTCCTGTGTGGTGTAGTATAGAGGAGCTGTCAGCTCTCCTGTGTGGTGTAGTATAGAGGATCTGTCAGTTCTCCTGTGTGGTGTACTATAGAGGATCTGTCTGTTCTCCTGTGTGGTGTAGTATGGAGGATCTGTCAGTTCCCCTGTGTGGTGTAGTATGGAGGATCTCTCAGCTCTCCTGTGTGGTGTAGTATAGAGGATCTGTCAGCTCTCCTGTGTGGTGTAGTATGGAGGATCTCTCAGCTCTCCTGTGTGGTGTAGTATAGAGGATCTGTCAGCTCTCCTGTGTGGTGTAGTATGGAGGATCTGTCAGTTCCCCTGTGTGGTGTAGTATGGAGGATCTCACAGCTCTCCTGTGTGGTGTAGTATAGAGGAGCGGTCAGTTCTCCTGTGTGGTGTAGTATGGAGGATCTGTCAGCTCTCCTGTGTGGTGTAGTATAGAGGATCTGTCAGTTCTCCTGTATGGTGTAGTGTAGAGGATCTGTCAGCTCTCCTGTGTGGTGTAGTATAGAGGAACTGTCAGCTCTCCTGTGTGGTGTAGTATAGAGGATCTGTCAGCTCTCCTGTGTGGTGTAGTATGGAGGACCTGTCCTGCTGGTACTATTATGGGTAGAGGACACTCTGCTGACACTTTTGTTTGTGAGGGGAACCTAAACGGCACTATTTATAAGTGGTACCCTCCTGACACTCTTGAGGCTATTATGGTGGTATTCTTATGGTGCTGACATGAAGGGCACTGTAGCAGTACTATGTGAATGTTATTTGTGCACTTTATTGTAGAATTTTTGATTTGTTCTATATGGCAGCTTTTTTTGTGTACTATCTTGTTGTTTTAGTTTTGGTTGCATTATATACCTACATTGTGTAGCAGGGGCGTAGCTAAAGGCTCATGGGCCCTGGTGCAATATTTCAACTTGGACCCCCTACCCCTCCCCAACACCACCAGATCCCTGTGCATGCCTATGCCCAGCTGCCTTGCCAGACAGACCCCATGAATGGCCCCATAGTATAATGCCCCATAGCTGCCCCCACAGTATTTTGCCCCATAACTGCCCCCACAGCATAATGCCCCCATTGTTGCCCCCACAGTGCAATGCCCCCATAGCTGACCCCACAGTATAATGCCACTACACAGTATAATGCCCCCCATAGCTGCGCCCCACACAGTATAATGCCCCCATACAGTATAATGCCCCCATAGCTTCCCCATACAGTATAACGCCCCCTTACAGTATAATGCCTCCCATAGCTGTCCCATACAGTATAATGCCCCCCATAAAATATAATGCTCCCATAGCTGCCCCATACAGTATAACGCCCCTATACAGTATAATGCCCCCCATAGCTGCGCCCCACACAGTATAATGCCCCCATACAGTATAATGCCCCCATAGCTGCCCCATACAGTATAACGCCCCCCATACAGTATAATGCCCCCCATAGCTGTCCCATACAGTATAATGCCCCCTTAGCTGTTCCATACGGTATAATGACCCCCATACAGTATAATGTCCCCTCAGCAGCTGCCATATGAGCCCCCCCCATACCCAGTATAGTGCCCCCATCTGTATGTACCTAATAGAAAAATAATAACATAATTACTAACCTATCTGTGTTCCCGTGATGGGTGGGGTATCCTTCTCCTCTGCACTGTGCTGTGAGTAACTCGATGCAGACAGGTGCGGTGACGTCACTACATCGCACCTGCCTGCGCCGAGCCACTCGCGGCACAGTGAATGCTGGAGCGAGGGTCCAGCATTCAACCCAACTGAACGCAGATTCAGTTGGACGCAGGACCAGATTTAGTTGGACGCAGATTCAGTTGGAAGCGGGACCAGTGCGGTCAGCGCTGTGTGGCAACGTGGGTCCCCTAGGCTTTGGAGCCCAGTCGCAGTTGCGACCCCTATAGCTACGCCACTGCTGTGTAGTCTGAATATTCACTGTATAATAAGAGCACTGACTGTGTCTAATAAGTTTGTGTTGATCTGTTTCCATAAATGTGCACACCGCCGGCGCCGTATATGTATAACCACACTCCTGAAGACCCTCCTCGACCAATGCTACACTCCCCCCAGTGGCGTAACTACCGCCGTAGCAGCAGTAGCGGCTGCTACGGGGCCCGCGGCATGAGGGGGCCCATGTCGCCCGCCGGCACGGGCCCCCACCATGGCCGGAGGCTCCGCTAGCAGCCGCTATGGCTGCTACAGCGGGACGCCACTGAACAGTATGGCAGAGCAGGGAGGTATCTCCCCGCTCTGCCAGTAAACAAAAGACATGTATCCCCTATCCACAGGATATACACAGGATAGGGGATACATGTGTGATCGCTGGCATTGATAGGGAGAACGGGGGACTGAAAGTCCCCTGACGTTCTCCATCACAAACCTCGGACTTCCGGGGTCTGTGTCGGCAGCTCCGTAGAAATGAATGGAGCGCCGGTCCCGCTTGTGCGCATGCGTGACCAGCGCTCCATTCATTTCCACAGAGCTGCGCAGACGCCGGAAGTCCGAGGTTAGTCATGGAGAACTTCAGGGGGACTTTCGGATCCCCGTTCTCCCTATCGCTGCCAGCGATCACACATGTCTCCCCTATCCTGTGGATAGGGGATACATGTCTTTTATTAGGACACACTGTAGGTCGCATTTTTTTGGGAGGGGGGACGCTGTATGGCGTTCCCTACAGGGGGGGACGCTGTATGGCGTTCCCTACAGGGGGGGACGCTGTATGCGTTCCCTACAGGGGGGGACGCTGTATGGCGTTCCCTACAGGGGGGGAGACGCTGTATGGCGTTCCCTACAGGGGGGGGGGCGCTGTATGGCGTTCCCTACAGGGGGGGGCGCTGTATGGCGTTCCCTACAGGGGGGGACACTGTATGGCGTTCCCTACAGGGGGGGCTGTATGGCGTTCCCTACAGACCCCCCCTGTAGGGAACGCCATACAGACTCCCTGTAGGTAACGCCATACAGTCCCCCTGTAGATAGCGCCATACAGCCCCCCCGTAGATAACGCCATACAGCCCCCCCGTAGATAACGCCATACAGTCCCCCTGTAGATAGCGCCATACAGCCCCCCTGTAGATAGCGCCATACAGCCCCCTGTAGATAGCGCCATACAGCCCCCCTGTAGATAGCGCCATACAGCCCCCCTGTAGATAGCGCCATACAGCCCCCTCTGTAGATATCTACAAAGGGCTGTATGGCGTTAACTACGGGGGGGCTGTATGGCGCTATCTACAGGGGGGCTGTATGGCGTTATCAAAAGGGGGGGTTTGTAAAAAAGGCACTATCTACAAGGGGGGGGGGTGGGTTGTGTGACACCCAGGGGAGGGGGGGCCCCAGTCAAAAGTTTGCTATGGGGCCCAGTCTTTCCTAGTTACGCCCCTGATTCCCCCCATGGTCTCATGACCGAGATGTGGTAAGGAGGACCTACCACCGCTTTCTTATTGGACATGGATAACGAAGACTCAGCTATAGAACGTCTTTTAGCCACTTGCGGCGCACACGAGGCAGCGACTGACGGGAGTGGATTATAGCGGAGCGCAGCTGAAGGTGCCAGCGTGGAGCAGTCACTCAGGAAGTCTTAGCTTCATTCCGTCATTTAGACATTAGAGCTCTTATTCCATCAGTCGCGGGTCGCGCCAAGAGCGTCGCCAGCTTTGTCATTAGGCTCTTGAGCGGAGAGCGGTGACAGAGAGAAGACAATCAGAGGGTGTGGGAATATCGCAACGTACATAGGTTAAGTGAGTTGCTTCTGTTTACTGAAGGATTTCGCACTTTACATATAGACACCCAATACATAGAGGAATCAGAGACGCCTGTGCCGACACTCGCTGTGCACCGAGCGCCCGACACGCTGCTTTTGTCAGTCAAATACAGAACACCTACAGTCAATTCCCATATTATTTTAACCCTTTGTGGGGTTACTTGTGCTTTTATATACTTAAGGCCAGGATCACACACACAGTTTTGATGCAGTTTTTGGCTTAGTTTTTTTTTTTGCCAAACACAGAAGGGGATAAAGAAAGAAAAGGAGATGCATCCGTTTTTTTCTTTATACCTTTTCTTCCTTTTGGGTCCATTTCTGGCTTTGGCCCAAAAAACGGAACTAAAATCTTTACCAACAACTGCATCAACACTTTGTGTGCTATCCTGGCCTAAGGCCACGTTCACACACACATTTTTTGTGGCAGTTTCTGGGTCCGTTTTTTTTTCAGCTAAACCCAGGAGTGTACACAAAAGATGTGTGATACTTTTGGTTCTGGATCCCCTTCTGGCTTTGGTTGAAAAAACGGCACAAAAAAACTGCATTAACACTGCGTGTGTGTGATCCTGGCCTAAGGGTAGAATCACACATGCAGTTTTTAATGCAGTTTTTAAGGCAAAGCCAGGAGTGGATCCAACATGAAGGACGTTTATCATTCCTTCCCCTATACTTTCCACTTCTGACTTTGGCTCAAAAACTGCATCAAAAACTGCATCAAAAACTGCATGTGTGACTCAAGTTCAATAATATATGTTTTTTTTTGTTTTTTTAATGCTGGGCGACAACAAATATAGCCTCTATTACAGCTATTTGGGGGTTGTCACCCAGCTTTCCAGGACTACTGAACGGAAAGTCTACCAGTCACAATTTATCTAATTGCTGTCTCACTAATCCAATTTGCCACTCAGAGGTGTGGGAAAGCTGGGATGGTGGCCATATTGTTTCCTACTCCGCTTTGCACTTTAGTATATGTGCCACGGAAAACAAGCTATGAACCTATAGAAAGCCCTATTTATTTTTGTTCCCCTTTTCATATCTGTATCAGCTGTACCGCCTCTCCTGCTTCTGGGAAAGTTGGGTGATTACCAACATGGCTTCACTTACAGCTCAATGAGGGGTGGCCACCCTCCTTTTCAGGAGCCTTCAATGAAAATTCTGCCAAATATACAGTGATTTTTTTTTTCCTTCTACGCTATTGCTGCATAAGTAAGACTGTTTGACGCTCAGGAGTCTGAGAAAGCTGGATTTAAATACTTATAGCAGTTGACCGCATTGGTTGTTGAATTTTACTAGAATTTGTGTGTTATGTACAATAACAGTGGATCTATAGTAGGTTTAAGTGATGAATCTGCATCTGGGAAAGCTGGGTGGCGACCATCTGCACATACGGGGGTTGTCACTCAGCTTTCCAAAACTTCTGAATGAAAATTCAGCCATATATATGGCGATTTATTATAATATATAATTTATTCTAAACTATTTCTACAGAAGTAAGCCAATTTGACACTCAGGAGCCTGAGAAAGCTGGAATGATATACCTACAACTGCCATATTGATTTTCTGCTCAGCCTATAGTTTTTTCTAGATTTTACGTAAGGGGCAAAACCCAAACTAAGCCCCGCTTGTCTACACGGCTTTTATGTCTATAGTTGGGCCATTGATAATGGGGGTCATCCTCTGCTTGCAGAAAAAGAAACAGTATCCAGCTTTCTCAAACCCCTGAATGGAAAATCTGTCTAGTTATACCAAGATATGGGAGCAGGGGAGTGTACAACCGCATAACATCTGCCGTTCAGGAGTCTGGGAGAGCTGAGCGACGACCCCGGTGGGAGTTGTAATGGCAGCCATGTTCACCCAGCTTTCCCAGGAACTGAAAAAAACTGAATTTTCCTTAACTTTGCAGAAGAGAATAATTCAAGTCTTGTTGTATCTCAGCAGAACAATCATCCGTTATCCCATAGCGCCAAGTGAAATAATTTAACCGCGTGCGATATAGAGTAGGTCATCGTTTTAATATGACCTTATTTGCATATCATTTGCATATCATTTTCAGAAACATCTGTTCCACAATTGGGGGTGAGCTGGGGGGATGGGGGTTGGTAAATGTAGGACGAATCTATTAAATAAAGATTTATTCATGGAAGCAGCATTTTCCGTGTTGGAACAGTTTGGGCGCAGAGAGACTGGGAGTTGTGATCCTTTGTTAATATCTCCTGGTGACATGTTGAAAATTGCATCTAGAAATGAAAAAATAAATTATATCTGCTCCTGGGAAAGCTGGGTGACAAAAATTTGTCCACCATTAGAGCTCTAATAAGGGTTGTCACCTATACAGTAATAGGGGAGTGCTACAATATAACTGGTAGTTTTACCATTCAGGAACCTGGAAAAGTTAGGTGAACGCCTATGTGGGAGTTGTAACAGATGTAATTGATAAGCCCCTTTAATTTTTTTTAACTCAAAGGGAATGTAAAGATATAGCAGAGCTGAGTTTGTCATGACATCTGACTATGGTTTTACATGGGACTGCATAGTAATGAGTGATACAAAGCGACACAACACATTCAGCTCTGCTACATCTGCACTGTCCAGCACTTAAGATTCCAAAAAGTCCCCAAAAATTGGGGATTGTTGGAAATGTCATTTTTATACCAAGTGCTGAAACATCTCCCACAATGCATTGAGCTTGAGCTCTCAGGATATTATAAGATTATATCTAAACTGTAGGGCCAGAATCACACACACACAGTTTTCATGCAGTTTTTAGCTTCGTCTTTTCTTCCTTTTGGATCCACTTCTGGCTTTGGCTCAAAAAAATGAGCCAAAAACTGTATCAAAACGGTGTGTGTGATCCTGGCCTTAGAGGGAGTGTCTGACAATGCAGAACTGACAGATTCCAGGTAAAATGTGTTTGCAGCTTTGGATGTGTATGGAGTATAAGACATAATGTAACACAAGATGTGTCTAACACCAGGTGAGTTGGGTTGAGCCCTCCAGCTTACAGGACAGGAGGTGACAGGATTATCGCATAGCCCGGTTGGTTTATCTATTTTTACACCCCACAAAATAAGTGCCCCCCTCCGTCCCTCAATTACATGAAGACAGAAAATCTCTTTTTGATTTGACTGATTGGAGTCCAGCGACTCTCCAGGACTTGTAGAACCCTTTCCTGATCTCATTGGACAGAGAAATTATGGTGGGGCTCTTACAATATGTTTTAACCCCTCGGTGGCCGCGGGGGGCATAATGATCCGTAACGACATCTCATCACGGCGTCTGGTAGAACCGGCGGAGCAGCCGGACGACAAACACCGGACGCTCCCCCTGAGGGCAGAAGAGTTTACCCCCAAAAAAATAAAAAAATATATATCTCAATTTGTAAATTCTTGTTTCTATTCTTCAATAGCACGCAACGTCCCCCTCGGCCGACCGGTTCCTCAAAACGTTCTTGCCCCTTTCCCTTTTCCCCCTTGTTCCTAAAGTCTTTATGCTTCCAGAATGTGAGGACCAGAAACAAGTCTGTGTGACAGGATGAGGAAGTCTACTGTATGGCCGATCCATATGGCACTGAGGTTCCTGGGACCACCTATATCTATACAGTCCACATCATCAATAAGGTGTAATCAGATCGATCTCAATCATCCCATAAAAAAATGACCCTAGTGGCCAGTAATGAGCTGCAAAGTCTCCTCCAGGTGGCGTTGTCGTCTGCTGGATCTTTGGGGCTCATTATTCTGTGAGTCTGGACCCCCCCGAGGATCCTCTGCTATTCTGGTGGGTCTCTGAGCAGATGAAATTCCCGTAGATCTGAGGGTCTCAGCCCGATAAGAAGTCATAGACAACCTGAAGTACCACAACTTGTAGAAAGCCCTTAGTGGAGCAGTACCGGCCGGGTTCACACAGAGTTTTTTGACAAGTTTTTTTACGTGGAAACCGCGCCGCAAAACTCGAAAATGCCTCCCATTGATTAAAACCATCTCGCGGGAGAAAGAAGCGACATGCCCTATCTTTGCGCGGTTACGCCTCTGACCTCCCATTGACATCAATGGGAGGCAGAGAAAGCGTATTTTGCGGCGTTTTATGCTCACGGCGCTCAATGGCCGCGGCCGAAAAACGGCGTGCAGGGAGAAACATTATCATCAGGTTTACCGTTACGGGATTTGGTAAAGTTGAGCGATAACCCTGTTTGAACTATATTGGTTTCCACCCAAATTCTCTAAAAACAGATAAAACAATAAAATGGCTCAGTAAAAATGAAATGACGTATTTTCTATGTATTTTTTAATATATACATTTTTATTGGGGGTGCATTTTAATTTTTGCATAAATCTGCGCTTGTCTGTTAGCAGAGTATACATATATCAGGTGAGGGTACGTGCAGCTTCTCTGGTGGAGGGTTGGCACAGACGCCCTCAGCGCCAGCTCTAGCCTGTCGGGATCTTGTATCTACGCCTCAGTTATTGACGCTCCTTCTGTTCTGGGCCCCTCATTCACAGCACTGGAGCCAATGTGTGTGGACACATCCAACTGGCAGAGCCGCGTCTCCTTGGCAGATGCCATTGTGCAATTCGCCTCCTTCATTCAAAATTTGGAATTCTCACCAAATAATTATCATAAGTGGGATATTTTTACATTTCACCTTAGCTGTAAGGAGGGCGTTATTTCTATCTATCTATCTATCTATCTATCTATCTATCTATCTATCTATCTCTCTCATATCTATCTCTCTCATATCTATCTATCTATCTATCTATCTATCTATCTATCTATCTATCTATCTATCTATCTATCTAGCTCATATCTAGCTCATGTCTGTCTGTCTGTCTGTCTGTCTGTCTGTCTGTCTGTCTGTCTGTCTGTCTCATATCTATCTATCTATCTATCTCATATCTATCTATCTATCTATCTCATATCTATCTATCTATCTATCTATCTATCTCATATCTATCTATCTATCTATCTATCTATCTATCTATCTATCTATCTATCTATCTATCTATCTATCTATCTATCTATCTATCTATCTATCTATCTATCTTATATTCATGAGTCTATATTTCTGTAATTATATTTACCAGACCTTTCGGGAAGTTTTCCTTCCACCATTCTGCATGAATCACAGCCACCACCACTGTCACTTCTTGCTTCATTGGGATTCCTATGAATTAGATCTCTGCCTGTTTTATTGTCGCTCTTTTGTCGGAGACACAAAGCAATGTGCCTATAGGCGATCACAAGTCCAGAAAACCCCGTGCAGCACAGGGCGGTTGTTTAGAAAAGTCAGGGATGGGAGTGGGGGCCCCCATTCATAGGACGAGGGGGTAACGTGGAATAGTTGTGATGGTCGAGCAATCACAGGCCTGGTGTTTATTGGACTACAGATGGAGGGGCACCATTGTGTGTTACACATATACAACAGATAACAGAGACTCATTATACGGAAATTAGAAATTAAAATTTGATCATGACCACATTTGAACAGTTACGTGTATAGATGTAGCAGAGCTGAGTATGCGATGTGTAAGTGTGACCTTGTCACAGATATGGCAGGCTTGAGTTTTAAGCATTGTCCTTACCTTATTTTAGGAGAAATTATTTTCCAAAAATGTAGGCTTGCTTTACACAAAGTTTTTTGCTTAAAAAAACAAATGTAAAAAAGCAACAAAAAAAAAAAAAAGCCAACTTTTTTTATGGTCAATGCACATTTTTCCAGCGTTTTTGTGGTGTTTTATTTAAAAAGTGTATTTTAGGATCTGCGTTTTTACGTGTTTTTTATAATTAGTTTTTTCTCACAAAATCCCTTTTTGCAACACATGATTTATTCTGGAAAAACTCTGCAAAAAAAGCCATAAAAAAACGCTTTTTGGATCAGGCAAACAAACAAAAACAAAAAAAGACAATAGAGATTTATGGGAGAAATACACCACTAACTGGATGAAAAAACGCCAAACTAACCCTATATTGGGATCGAGAAAAGCCACTGAGCCCAAAAACGCCAAAAACGCCCAAAAAAAAGAGAAAAAAAAAGCACCACAAAAACTGTATTTGTAGCGTGTTTTATTATTTCCCTATTGACTTGCAGATGATATCTGACCGCAAAAAATCTGCTGCTGTTCCTAAAAACGCTGTACACACATATACACACGGCCTATTTTGGTCTGTCTTTCAGGGCCATAAACAGCCCGAAAAACGGCTGAAAATTAGGAAGCAGAACGCCTCCACACATCTGCCAAAAAACGCCTCATATAAAGAGGTGCATGTCATTTCTTGATCCATTTTTTGAGCCGTTTTTCATTGACTCAATGGAAAAAAAGTTCCAAAAACGGCCGCAAAAAACGCCGCAAAAAACGCGTGTTGCTAAAAAAAAAAGGCTGAAAATCAGGAGCTATTTTCCCATGAAAACAGCTCCGTATTTTCAGACGTTTTTTATTAAGCGTGTGAACATACCCTTATACCTAGTGCAGGGCCTGAGGGGGCGGAGCATGACACAACTTTGTCTGTCTATGGTGTTCTTTGGATCCCTTTGTCATGCTCCGCCCCCTCAGGCCCTGCACTGGGCATAAAACAGTGTATAAGGTTTTGCCTGCAGTATTCCTTTAAGATAAGTTTTACAGGACTGGGTCAATCTAGAATAATAATAAATAGATCACGTATAAAATAAAATGGTATCGATTTCCCGTGGGGCCCCGGAGCTTCGTCTCTGTGACGATCCCTGTGATAGTGGTTGGTCATATTGTTT
This sequence comes from Rhinoderma darwinii, assembly GCF_050947455.1. NCBI lineage: Eukaryota > Metazoa > Chordata > Amphibia > Anura > Rhinodermatidae > Rhinoderma > Rhinoderma darwinii. The sequence continues at coordinate 14,050,549 of NC_134688.1, read as the reverse complement.
ATCATCTAGATTTTGTGCAGTTTTTTTAAATATGACAGTATTTTTATCAAAAATTTGGCGATGTAACTTGATTCTGAAACAGACTTTTTGAAAAAATTTTGGGAATTTTTTTTTTTAATTCAAGCCAATCATTTTGACCCTCCCACCTCTAAAAATTGGCCCTAAACTTATATGGGCATCTTCCTATTGGATGCCGACCTTGGGTGACCTTATGGAAAGGCTATGTTCAAATCGAAAAAAAAAAAATTTGGAAAAACTAATTTTTTTTCTCTGTAATTTCTTATAACCGTTCCTCAATAATGTATAGGATTACATATTTATAGCATAAAATCATCTTCTACGCATCATTTATTAATATCAGCTCCACTATAGGCCTCAACCGCTGGAATTCTTGATGGTACCTCCAGACCAGAACCGGTACGACACGGACTGAAAAATCATCGGTGTAATAATATCAGTATAAACCTGAATTTTTGACCAGTATCATATCCACCTGCTGAAAAAGAAGAACGCGCCATGTATTATAACACAGAGAGGATTATGCAAGTCTCGTAAATCGTCTCCTGTGTCACTGAATGGGTTAACATATAATAAAAATAGAGGAATGAGCCGACAGTGCGCACGCTGTGTCTGTAATTTAACGTGCAGAGAGGTAATCTGAATCTCCACGCTGGATTTTCACTTTGGAAATGGAAGCAAGAGAGGGGTGACTGGTCTCCCACAGACCGTACAAGAGATGGGAGGCTGCACCCCTCACAGAACATGACATTTACTCAGTAACCCATTTCACTGAAAAGTTTCAAAACAATTAAAGTAACACAGGACTTCTACCCAGCGGAAGCGCTAAAATATCTACAGTTATACGTATACAAAAAGAAGACCCCGTCGTCTCTCATAAGTTATACAATGCTCTATATGGCAGTCCTATACACATAAAAAGCAAGTGGCACTGTTGTTAAATATCATTTTTAAATTAATCTGATTCAGCTAATTACAATGACCCTGCACCATGTGTAGAAGAATACAACTACGATAATACTGCCCCCTATATACAAGAATATAACTACTATAATACTGCCCCCTATATACAAGAATATAACTACTATAATACTGCCCCTATATACAAGAATATAACTACTATAATACTGCCTCCTATATACAAGAATATAACTACTATAATACTGCCCCTATATACAAGAATATAACTACTATAATACTGCTCCTATATACAATCATATAACTACTATAATACTGCCCCCTATATACAAGAATATAACTACTATAATACTGCCCCCTATATACAAGAATATAACTACTGTAATACTGCTCCTATATACAAGAATATAACTACGATAATACTGCCCCCTATATACAAGAATATAACTACTATAATACTGCCCCTATATACAAGAATATAACTACTATAATACTGCTCCTATATACAAGAATATAACTACTATAACACTGCCCCCTATATACAAGAATATAACTAATATAATACTGCCCCTATATACAAGAATATAACTACTATAATACTGCCCCTATATACAATAATATAAGTACTATAATACTGCCCCCTATATACAGGAATATAACTACTATAATACTGCCCCCTATGTACAAGAATATAACTACTATAATACTGCTCCTATATACAAGAATATAACTACTATAATACTGCCCCCTATATACAAGAATATAACTACTATAATACTGCCCCTTATATACAAGAATATAACTACTATAATACTGCCCCCTATATACAAGAATATAACTACTGTAATACTGTCACCTATATACAAGAATATAACTACTATAATACTGCCCCTCTATACAAGAATATAACTACTATAATACAGCCCACTATATACAAGAATATAACTACTATAATACTGCTCCTATATACAAGAATATAACTACTATAATACTGCTCCTATATACAAGAATATAACTACTATAATACTGCCCCTATATACAAGAATATAACTACTATAAGGCTGGATTCACATGAGGTCATTACGCCCGTAATTGACGGACGTATTTCGGCCGCAAGTCCCGGACCGAACACAGTGCAGAGAGCCGGGCTCCGAGCATCATACTTATGTACGATGCTAGGAGTCCCTGCCTCGCTGCCGGACAACTGTCCCGTACTGAAAACATGATTACAGTATGGGACAGTTGTCCGGCAGCGAGGCAGGGACTCCTAGCATCGTACATAACTATGATGCTAGGAGCCCGGCTCCCTGCACTGTGTTCGGTCCGGGACTTGCGGCCGAAATACGTCCGTCAATTACGGACGTAATGACCTAGTGTGAATCCAGCCTATTACTGCCCCCTATATACAAGAATATAACTACTATAATGCTGTCCCCTATATACAAGAATATAACTGCTATAATACTGCTCCTATATACAAGAATATAACGACTATAATACTGCCCCTATATACAAGAATATAACTACTATAATACTGCCCCTATATACAAGAATATAACCACTATAATACTTCTCCTATATACTGTCCCTATATACAAGAATATTACTACTATAATACTGCCCCGTATATACAAGAATATAACTACTATAATACTGCCCCCTATATACAAGAATATAACTACTATAATACTGCCCCCAATATACAAGAATATAACTACTATAATACTGCTCCTATGTACAAGAATATAACTACTATAATACTGCTCCCTATATACAAGAATATAACTACTATAATACTGCCCCCTATATACAAGAATATAACTACTATAATACTGCCCCTATATACAAGAATATAACTACTATAATACTGCTCCTATATACAAGAATATAACTACTATAATACTGCCCCTATCTACAAGAATATAACTACTATAATACTGCCCCCTATATACAAGAATATAACTACTATAATACTGCTCCTATATACAAGTATATAACTACTATAATACTGTCCCCTATATACAAGAATATAACTACTATAATACTGCCCCTATATACAAGAATATAACTACTATAATACTGCCCCCTATATACAAGAATATAACTACTATAATACTGCCCCTATATATAAGAATATAACTACTATAATATTGCTCCTATATACAAGAATATAACTACTATAATACTGCCCCCTATATTCAAGAATATAACTACTATAATACTGCCCCTATATACAAGAATATAACTACTATAATACTGCCCCTATATACAAGAATATAAATACTATAATACTGCCCCCTATATACAGGAATATAACTACTATAATACTGCCCCCTATATACACGTATATAACTATTATAATACTGCCCTCTATATACAAGAATATAACCACTATAATACTGCATATAGAAAAGGGAGAGAACCTCCAGCTCACCGGTGTGCGTCTCCTGGCAGCGTCAGTCGGATCCCCGCGACGGCCCGCGGTGTAAGACAGCAATTGTAGAGAAGAATTGATCCAGCGCTGGTAATGATTTAAAAGGGAAAACGAAGTCCCATGTTTATTGGAAAAAGAGTAAAACAGAAGGGAGACGCAGTCCCAAGGTGTAAGTAGTCAGGGCTTGAACCTGAGCCTACGCGTTTCGAACAAATGAGTCATTTGCCATGACTAAGAACGCAGACTGCGTTCGAAACGCGTAGGCTCAGGTTCAAGCCCTGACTACTTACACCTTGGGACTGCGTCTCCCTTCTGTTTTACTCTTTTTCCAATAAACATGGGACTTCGTTTTCCCTTTTAAATCATTACCAGCGCTGGATCAATTCTTCTCTACAATTGCTACTATAATACTGCCCCTATATACACAAGAATATAACTACTATAATACTGCCCCCTATATACAAGAATATAACTACTATAATACTGCCCCTATATACAAGAATATAACTATATAATACTGCTCCTATATACAAGAATATAACTACTCTAAGGGCATGCCCCCACGTGGCGGATTTCCTCCGCAACTGTCCGCATCAATGCCGCACAGAATCTGCGTTGCAGATTCTGCGGCGGATCTGCCCAAAATGTGCAGTAAATTGATGCGGACTGGCTGCTGCGGACTGCGGGAAAAGTGCTTCCCTTCTCTCTATCAGTGCAGGATAGAGAGAAGGGCCAGCACTTTCCCTAGTGAAAGTAAACAAATTTCATACTTACCGGCCGTTGTCTTGGTGACGCGTCCCTCTTTCGGCATCCAGCCCGACCTCCCTGGATGACGCGGCAGTCCATGTGACCGCTGCAGCCTGTGATTGGCTGCAGCCGTCACTTAGACTGAAACGTCATACTGGGAAGCCGGACTGGAGACAGAAGCAGGGAGTTCTCGGTAAGTATGAACTTCTATTTTTTTGACAGGTTGCTGTATATTGGGATCGGTAGTCACTATCCAGGGTGCAGAAACAGTTACTGCCCATCGCTTAACTCTTTCAGCACCCTGGACAGTGACTATTTACTGACGTCTCCTAGCAACGCTCCCGTAATTACGGGAGTCCCATTGACTTCCTCAGTCTGGCTGTAGACCTAGAAATACATAGGTCCAGCCAGAATGAAGAAATGTCATGTCAAAAAAGCAAGACGCATCCGCAGCACACCTAACATGTGCATGACAGCTGCGGACTTCATTGCGGAATTTAGAATCTCCATTGAAGTCAATGGAGAAATTCCGCCATGAGTCCGCAACCAGTCCGCCACAGACAGATCATGCTGCGGACACCAAATTCCGCTCCGCAGCCTATGCTCCGCAACGGAATTTTACGCCTCGCCTAAACGAACACTTCTAAATAGAAGTGGAAGTCAATGGAGAAACGGCTCCGCTGCGGATTAACGCTGCGGAGTGTCCGCAGCGGAATTCAAGTGAAATTCCGCCACGTGTGAACCCAGCCTAATACTGCCCCTTATATACAAGAATATAACTACTATAATACTGCCCCTATATACAAGAACATAACTACTATAATACTGCATCCTATATACAAGAATATAACTACTATAATAATATCCCTACATACAAGAATATAACTACTATAATACTGCCCCAATGTACAAGAATATAACTACTATAATACAATCCCTATATACAAGATTATAACTACTATAATACTGCCCCCTATGTACAAGAATATAACTACTATAATACTGCCCCCTATATACAAGAATATAACTACTATAATACTGCCCCTATATACAAGAATATAACTACTATAATACTGCTCCTACATACAAGAATATAACTACTATAATACTGCTCCTATATACAAGAATATAACTACTATAATACTGCTCCTACATACAAGAATATAACTACTATAAAACTGTCCCTATATACAAGAATATAACTACTATAATACTGCTCCTACATACAAGAATATAACTACTATAAAACTGCCCCTTTATACAAGAATATAACTACTATAATACTGCCCCTATATACAAGAATATAACTACTATAATACTGCTCCTACATATAAGAATATAACTACTATAAAACTGTCCCTATATACAAGAATATAACTACTATAAAACTGCCCCTATATACAAGAATATAACTACTATAATACTACTCCTCTATATACAGGAATATATCTACTATAATACTGCCAATATATACAGGAATATAACTACTATAATACTGCCCCCTATATACAAGAATATATCTACTATAATACTGCCCCTATATACAAGAATATAACTAATATAATACAGCTCCCTATATACAACAATATAACTACTATAATACTGCTCCAATGTACAATAATATAACTACTATAATACTGCCCCTATATACAAGAATAAACCTACTATAATACTGACCCCTATATACAATAATATAATTACTATAATACTGCCCCCTATATACAAGAATATAACTACTATAATACTGCTCCTATATACAAGAATATAACTACTATAATACTGCCCCCTATATACAAGAATATAACTACTATAATACTGGTCCTATGTACACGAATATAACTACTATAATACTGCCCCTATATACAAGAATATAACTACAATAATACTGCCCAAAGAATATAACTACTATAATATTGCCCCTATATACAAGAATATAACTACTGTAATACTGCCCCCTATGTTCAAGAATATAACTACTATAATACTGCCCCTATATACAAGAATATACCTACTATAATACTGCCCCTATATACAAGAATATAACTACTATAATACTGCCTCCTATGTACAAGAATATAACTACTATAATTATCTTTTTTATTTGAAAACTTGCAACAAAATATTACAATACCTTTGCAATACACTCATAACAGATAAAGAAAATAAACGTATGTCTCTTAATAACATCACAATCATTAAACAAACCATAATATATGAATATTGCGCCAGTATATAGTGTTTCAACTATTTTACATGATATTATTCTAGACAGTATTACAGGAGAGTTCTTCTTTATTGGTGACCGGGCAGCATCGCGCACACCACAGATGGTACACGGTCACCACATTTATGACATATAGTGAACCTCTATGATATAAACGGAGTTCGGGGTAGAAGTCTCCATACAGCAGCTGAGAGTTTCACTGTCCCACTAGATGTGGTGACTGCAGGGACACAGCAGGGACATTACTCTGTAGATAAGTCTCTTATATAAAGAGGACATTGGTTTTGTCGTCAGACAGACGCTGGAATATCGCCTGCCACCTGCTCCTATTCTTTACACTGTTCACATTAATAGGAGGTGATTTTCAGCCTGATCCTGGTTACATGTCTTTCCTACTTTTTTTCCTTCTTCCACTGCTATGTCCTGTAACACCCCATCTTTTGGTGGACATTGGGGGGTCAGCGTCTTCATCCTGAGGTTCGTCATCTGGGTTGTGTGAGGAGACTTGCTCCATCTCTGCTTCTTCTTCCTGTTCATCTTCCACCAGCGCACAGTAACGTCCCCCAGTTATCGCCAGCACTGGAGACTCCGGTGATTTCTTTGCAGAAGTGATTTTTTTCCTAGAAGAATCATCTGTTTTACTTCTCCTTTTAACCGTCTGAAATCCCTCCTCATCCATACTGGTCGCTGCGGCTGGATCAGCTGGTTCCTTACTGGTTGCTGCGGCTGGCCCAGCTGGTTTTTTACTGGTCGCTGCGGCTGGATCAGCTGTTTTTTTACTGGTGTCGGGCAGATGTTTGGTGACAGAGTGACTGGATATTTTGCTTTTAGCATGACCTCTATTTTCAGTGGCTGGTGACACTTGTGCAGCATCCACAGATGGGACATTCGTCTCTGGAGCACGATCTCTGGTACTTTGGCTCACATCATCGTTGGGGTTTCCAGGTTCTGGGGTTGTATCTACACATATGGAGACATCCTCCTGCTCTTCCTCCATGGCTTCTTTAAAGGTCTCCTCCTTATTATGTTCTGCATGCGGACACTCCCGGAATGTATGTCCAGGTCCTAAGCACAGGTTACAGATGACAGGTCCTGTACAATCATCCTTCACATGCCCAAACTGACCACATAGTGAGCACTTAATACGGGAACAGTTGAATGCCAGGTGTCTGCCCCCACATCTATGGCACAGTCGCGGTTGACCAGGGTAGTAACATACGCCTCTCTCCGAGCCCAGGTAGAAGGAGTGCGGCAGATGTCTGGTCACTCCATTCTCCTGAACCAGCTGGATCTTGACAGAATATCCTCCATTCCAGATCTCCTCCTCATCATAGATCTTTGTTGGCAGTCTCTTCACCTCACAATATCTGCTCAACCAGTGCTGCAAATCTGCCAGAGCCACCACCTCAGACTGGAACAGGACGGTGGCGGTGACTACCTGGGGTTTAGTCAGCTGGATGACATGTAGATGCTCCCACATCGCATGCTCCTTTGTATCATTATAAATACTCCAGAACAAGTCTAGACTATATTGCAGCTTGAAACTGATGTCATAATTCCTGCTGGAGGGAACGTGGATCAGAGCGAACACTTCAGAAGCTTTAAACTTCATAAACTCCTTCAACAAAACTTTCCCAATGTGGAGTCTGGAGGGGAGGTTTTCCTCTGGTCCTGAGTACCTGATTCTGACCGCGTTCCTCCTCTGAGGTGTGGGGTTAGTCGGTCTTGTGACGCTGGAGAACAGTCTCCTGTACTGAGGTCTGTCAGCAGGTGGGTCAGGACTGGACCTCTCCTCAGCTGATTGTACTGCAGATCCTCCTGTGTCTGCTCCTGATCGCTGTGTAACCTGCACTTCATTCACTGACACTGCGGACGGCTGAACCTCCAGAACAGGGTCTGCAATGTCCGCCTCAGCCTCTGCCGCTGGTTCATCAGATATCAGACTGTCAATCACCGTTCTGAGCGAGGTCTCACTTATAATATCAGGACATGAGGCACTTTCTTGCTCACTCCCAGGAGTGCCACTCGCATTCACTTCATCTGTACTGCACATAGAGTCTACTGCAGTTAACCCCTCGTCAGCTGGCACACATTTCTCTGCAGCTTTAGCAGCATTTGTGTTGGCTGATTGCACAGACCCCACACATGATGAGAGATGTTATCCTCTAGCCACTGCACACTCATATCTTCCAGGGTTTCCCTGTGCCACAATATTATAGTCAGTGTCTTTTTTTGCAATGATATTTTTTCTCTTCACAGTTTGGGCTCTGGTCTCCCTTTTGTTCTCCATTGCCCGGTTCTTTATTTTGGGTACTGTGCATGATTCTTTCTGCAATCTCTCCTTCAATATCACCAGCTCACGTGTGCAAACATCCAGACACTCACATTTCATCAGCTTTGCCTTTGGATCAGTCTCTTGGTTAATTTCAGTTCTCAACTTGCGAACTTGCATTTCCATTTTAAAGATATTTTTCTTTGTCATTTTTGTGCACAATTCACCAACATCATGAGATTCAGTTGACTCACCAGCCACCATTTCCAGATCATCACCTCCACCATCTCCATGCTGCAGGCCAAACTCCAGACTCTGGGCTTTCCCAGGATCATCAGCCCAGGACCCCTCCCCTCCACCTGGGTCAGAAGCCATGCATAGTCCTAACAGGGAGCTCACAAGCACACGTCTATCCTCTCCTATGGACAAGAATAAAACTACTATAATACTACCCCCTATAAACAAGAATATAACTACTATAATACTGCCCCCTATATACAAGAATATAACTACTATAATACTGCTCCCTATATACAAGAATATAACTACTATAATATTGCCCCCTATATACAAGAATATAACTACTATAATACTGCTCCTATATACAAGAATATAACTACTATAATACTGCCCCCTATATACAAGAATATAACTACTATAATACTGCCTTCTATGTACAAGAATATAACTACTATAATACTGCCTCCTATATACAAGAATATAATTACTATAATACTGCCTCCTATATACAAGAATATAACTACTATATACTGCCCCTATATACAAGAATATAACTACTATAATACTGCCTCCTATGTACAAGAATATAACTACTATAATACTGCCCCCTGTATACAAGAATATAACTACTATAATACTGCCCCCTATTTACAAGAATATAACTACTATAATACTGCCCCCTATATACAAGAATATAACTACTATAATACTGCTCCCTATATACAAGAATATAATTACTATAATACTGCCCCTATATACAAGAATATAACTACTATAATACTGCCACTATATACAAGAATATAACTACTATAATACTGCCCCTATATACAAGAATACAACTACTATAATACTGCTCCTATATACAAGAATATAACTACTATAATACTGCTCCTATCTACAAGAATATAACTGCTGTAATACTGCCCCTATATACAAGAATATAACTACTATAATACTGCCCCTATATACAAGAATATAACTACTCTTATACTGCCCCTATATACAAGAATATAACTAGTATAATACTGCCCCCTATATACAAGAATATAACTACTATAATACTGCCTCCTATATACAAGAATATAACTACTATAATACTGCCCCTATATACAAGAATATAACTACTATAATACTGCCCTCTATATACAAGAATATAACTACTATAATACTGCCTCCTATATACAAGAATATAACTACTATAATACTGCTCCTATATACAAGAATATAACTACTATAATACTGCCCCTATATACAAGAATATAACTACTATAATACTGCCTCCTATATACAAGAATATAACTACTATAATACTGCCTCCTATATACAAGAATATAACTACTATAATACTGCCTCTATATACAAGAATATATCTACTATAATACTGCTCCTATATACAAGAATATAACTACTATAATACTGCCTCCTATATACAAGAATATAACTACTATAATACTGCCCCTATATACAAGAATATAACTACTATAATACTGCTCTTATATACAAGAATATAACTACTATAATACTGCCCCCTATATACAAGAATATAACTACTATAATACAGCTCCTATATACAAGAATATAACTACTATAATACTGCCTCCTATATACAAGAATATAACTACTATAATACTGCCCCTATATACAAGAATATAACTACTATAATACTGCCCCTATATACAAGAATATAACTACTATAATACTGCCTCCTATATACAAGAATATAACTACTATAATACTGCCTCCTATATACAAGAATATAACTACTATAATACTGCCTCTATATACAAGAATATAACTACTATAATACTGCCCCCTATATACAAGAATATAACTACTATAATACTGCTCCTATATACAAGAATATAACTACTATAATACTGCCCCCGATATACAAGAATATAACTACTATAATACTGCTCCTATATACAAGAATATAACTACTATAATACTGCCCCCGATATACAAGAATATAACTACTATAATACTGCCCCCGATATACAAGAATATAACTACTATAATACTGCTCCTATATACAAGAATATAACTACTATAATACTGCCCCCTATATACAAGAATTTAACTACTATAATACTGCCCCTATATACAAGAATATAACTACTATAATACTGCTCTTATATACAAGAATATAACTACTATAATACTGCCCCCTATATACAAGAATATAACTACTATAATACAGCTCCTATATACAAGAATATAACTACTATAATACTGCCTCCTATATACAAGAATATAACTACTATAATACTGCCCCTATATACAAGAATATAACTACTATAATACTGCCCCTATATACAAGAATATAACTACTATAATACTGCCTCCTATATACAAGAATATAACTACTATAATACTGCCTCCTATATACAAGAATATAACTACTATAATACTGCCTCTATATACAAGAATATATCTACTATAATACTGCTCCTATATACAAGAATATAACTACTATAATATTGCCTCCTATATACAAGAATTTAACTACTATAATACTGCCCCTATATACAAGAATATAACTACTATAATACTGCTCTTATATACAAGAATATAACTACTATAATACTGCCCCCTATATACAAGAATATAACTACTATAATACAGCTCCTATATACAAGAATATAACTACTATAATACTGCCTCTTATATACAAGAATATAACTACTATAATACTGCCCCTATATACAAGAATATAACAACTATATTACTGCTCCTATGTACAAGAATATAACTACTATAATACTGCCTCTATATACAAGAATATATCTACTATAATACTGCTCCTATATACAAGAATATAACTACTATAATAATGCTCCTACCGTGTTTCCCCGAAAGTAAGACAGTGTCTTACTTTCTTTTTATCCCCAAAAGCCCCACTATGTCTTACTTTCGGGGTATGTCTTATATTGTAAAAAAATTGTCGAATTTTTTTTTATTTTTTTTTCACAAACTTTATTTAACTGTTTTACATTTTTTTTTTTAGTCCCACCAGGGGACTTCACTATGCGATGTGCCGATCGCATATATAATGCTTTGGTATACTTAGTATACCGAAGCATTATTGCCTGTCAGTGTAAAACTGACAGGCAACCTATTAGGTCATGCCTCCGGCATCGCCTAACAGGCAGATGCTGAAGGCAGACCTGGGGGTCTTTGTTAGACCCCCGGCTGTCATGGAAACCCGACGGCGACCCGCGATTTGTTTGCGGGGGCGCCGATCGGGTGACAGAGGGAGCTCCCCCCTCTGTCAAACACATTAAATGCCGCTGTCACTATTGACAGCGGCATTTAATGGGTTAAACTGCCGGAATCGGCGCGCGCTTCGATTCCGGCAGTTGCAGCAGGAGCAAGTGCAGGGGACGGCGCGGTGACGTATGGAGAGGGGGGCGGCGCGGAAGTGGGCAGGAGGCGGCAATACCCCAGTGTTTCCCCGAAAGTAAGACATATGTCTTACTTTCGGGGTACGGCTTATATTAGCCGACCCCCCTGAAACCCCCGATACGTCTTACAATCGGGGGTGTCTTACTATCGGGGAAACACGGTATATACAAGAATATAACTACTATAATACTGCCCCCTATATACAAGAATATAACTACTATAATGCTTCCCCTATATACAAGAATATAACTACTATAATACTACCCCTATATACAAGAATATAACTACTATAATACTGCTCCCTATATACAAGAATATAACTACTATAATACTGCTCCCTATATACAAGAATATAACTACTATAATACTGCTCCCTATATACAAGAATATAACTACTATAATACTGCCCCTATATACAAGAATATAACTACTATAATACTGCCTCCTATATACAAGAATATAACTACTATAATACTGCCTCCTATATACAAGAATATAACTACTATAATAATGCCTCCTATATACAAGAATATAACTACTATAATACTGCTCCTATATACAAGAATATAACTACTATAATACTGCCCCTATATACAAGAATATAACTACTATAATACTGCCTCCATGCAATAACAAAAAATTAACTAAATATAGAATGTTTCTTGCATTCTATTCCTACATAGGTTTCCATTATCCTATTACACATGAAAGATGCATCCACTTGTTTAGTCGCTATATAACACAATGTACATATAGGCCCTGAGCTTTGTTTTTTTAACTGGTAAATAAAGGGGGGAAGCTGAAATGTTGGATACAAGAACAAGATAGAAAAATACGACATGTTGGTAATAGATCTCCCCAGTGCCTAATAAAATGCAGATTGTATTTTTCATCACGGTTCAATAATATGCTTCTTTGTAAGGAGGAAGAAATCCACGAGTAAATCAAGGATGTTTTCATGTACACTGTGAAAACTGCAGTCTGAAATGTTGTGATTTGTATAAAATATGACTGTGAGCAGCCTTGTGATGTCAGCGCCAAGTTTTATGGAGAAATATAATTCTCAAATTGAAGGAAAGGGAAAAAAAAGTCCAAAAACATGACGGTGAATGCATTTAAATATGAAATCCAAGAACCTACATTATACAAAATGCTTCACCACAGACACAAGTGGCAATACTTAACACGGCCTGTCCCGTTCTATATATACAGACTGCTTTACATACAGCAGAAGCCCTGCAGCAAGAGATCGAGATACAGTACACTAAAAACCAAAAAATACTCATGCCCCCGGAAAAACGAAAATAGACCATTTTCATAAGATTTATGTTTTCTTATCTACAGGATGCAGTATTAAAGTATATATTTATATACTTAATTAATAGTTATATTCTTGTATATAGGGGGCAGTATTATAGTAGTTATATTCTTGTATATAGGAGCAGTATTATAGTAGATATATTCTTGTATATAGGGGCAGTATTATAGTAGTTATATTCTTGTATATAGGAGGCAGTATTATAGTAGTTATATTCTTGTATAGAGGGGCAGTGTTTATAGTAGTTATATTCTTGTACTGTATATAGGGGCTATACTATAGTAGTTATATTCTTGTATATAGGGGGCAGTATTATAGTTGTTATATTCTTGTATATAGGGGCAGTATTATAGTAGTTATATTCTTGTACATAGAGGGCAGTATTATAGTAGTTATATTCTTGTATATAGGGAGCAGTATTATAGTAGTTATATTCTTGTATATAGGGGGCAGTAATATAGTAGTTATATTCTTGTACATAGGGGGCAGTATTATAGTAGTTATATTCTTGTAGAAAACAAGGGAAGAAGGTAGGATCCAGCGCTGAGGCGTTTAAAATGGAAAACGATTTTCCAAGTTTAATTGTTAAATTCTAAAAAGAAGTCCAGTGGTATGAAGTCCAGGGTGTATAAGAAATTGAGGGAGGGTATCCTCTGTAAGCCTACGCGTTTCGGACAACGCTATGTCCTTAGACTTGGTTGTGAGTATTATAGTAGTTATAGTCTTGTACATAGAGGGCAGTATTATAGTAGTTATATTCTTGTATATAGGGGCTGTACTATAGTAGTTATATTCTTGTATATAGGGGGTAGTATTATAGTAGTTATATTCTTGTATATAGAGGGCAGTATTATAGTAGTTATATTCTTGTATATAGGGGGCAGTATTATAGTAGTTATATTCTTGTATATAGGGGGTAGTATTATAGTAGTTATATTCTTGTATATAGGGGCAGTATTATAGTTATATTCTTGTATATAGGGGGCAGTATTATAGTAGTTATATTCTTGTATATAGGGGCTGTACTATAGTAGTTATATTCTTGTATATAGGAGCAGTATTATAGTAGTTATATTCTTGTATATAGGGGCAGTATTATTGTAGTTATATTCTTGTATATAGGAGCAGTATTATAGTAGTTATATTCTTGTAAATAGGAGGCAGTATTATAGTAGTTATATTCTTGTATATAGGAGCAGTATTATAGTAGTTATATTCTTGTACATAGGGGCAGTATTATAGTAGTTATATTCTTGTATATAGGAGCAGTATTATAGTAGTTATATTCTTGTATATAGGGGGCAGTATTATAGTAGTTATATTCTTGTATATAGGGAGCAGTATTCTAGTAGCTATATTCTTGTATATAGGGGGTTGTATTATAGTAGTTATATTCTTGTATATAGGAGGCAGTATTATAGTAGTTATATTCTTGTATATAGGGGCAGTATTATAGTAGTTATATTCTTGTATATAGGGGGCAGTATTATAGTAGTTATATTCTTGTATATAGGGGCTGTACTATAGTAGTTATATTCTTGTATATAGGGGGTAGTATTATAGTAGTTATATTCTTGTATATAGGGGCAGTATTATAGTTATATTCTTGTATATAGGGGGCAGTATTATAGTAGTTATATTCTTGTATATAGGGGCTGTACTATAGTAGTTATATTCTTGTATATAGGAGCAGTATTATAGTAGTTATATTCTTGTATATAGGGGCAGTATTATAGTAGTTATATTCTTGTATATAGGGGGTAGTATTATAGTAGTTATATTCTTGTATATAGGAGCAGTATTATAGTAGTTATATTCTTGTATATAGGGGCTGTACTATAGTAGTTATATTCTTGTACATAGGGGCAGTATTATAGTAGTTATATTCTTGTATATAGGAGCAGTATTATAGTAGTTATATTCTTGTATATAGGGAGGCAGTATTATAGTAGTTATATTCTTGTATATAGGGGGCAGTATTATAGTAGTTATATTCTTGTATATAGGAGCAGTATTATAGTAGTTATATTCTTGTATATAGGAGCAGTATTATAGTAGTTATATTCTTGTATATAGGAGCAGTATTATAGTAGTTATTTTCTTGTATATAGGAGCAGTATTATAGTAGTTATATTCTTGTATATAGGGGCAGTATTATAGTAGTTATATTCTTGAATATAGGGGGCAGTATTATAGTAGTTATATTCTTGTACACAGGGAGCAGTATTATAGTAGTTATATTCTTGTATATAGGGGCAGTATTATAGTAGTTATATTCTTGTATATGGGAACAGTATTATAGTAGATATATTCTTGTATATAGGAGCAGTATTATAGTAGTTATATTCTTGTACATAGGGGCAGTATTATAGTAGTTATATTCTTGTATATAGGGGGCAGTACTATAGTAGTTATATTTTTGTATATAGAAGCCGTATTATAGTAGTTATAGTCTTGTATATAGGGGCAGTACTATAGTAGTTATATTCTTGTACATAGGGGGCAGTATTATAGTAGTTATATTCTTGTATATAGGGGGCAGTATTATAGTAGTTATATTTTTGTATATAGGGGCAGTATTATAGTAGTTATATTCTTGTACATAGGAGCAGTATTATAGTAGTTATATTCTTGTATATAGGGGGCAGTATTATAGTAGTTATATTCTTGTATATAGGAGGCAGTATTATAGTAGTTATATTCTTGTATATAGGGGCAGTAATATAGTAGTTATATTCTTGTATATAGGGGCAGTATTATAATACTTATATTCTTGCATATAGGGGGCAGGATTATAGTAGTTATATTCTTGTATATAGGGGCAGTATTATAGCAGTTATATTCTTGTATATAGGGTGCAGTGATATAGTAGTTATATTCTTGTATATAGAAAAAGTATTATAGTAGTTATATTCTTGTATATAGGGGGCAGTATTATAGTAGTTATATTCTTGTATATAGTGGGCAGTATTATAGTAGTTATATTCTTGTATATAGGAGCAGTATTATAGTAGTTATATTCTTGTATATAGGGGGCAGTATTATAGTAGTTATATTCTTGTATATAGGAGCAGTATTATAATAGTTATATTCTTGTATATAGGGGCAGTATTATAGTAGTTATATTCTTGTATATAGGGGCAGTATTATAGTAGTTATGTTCTTGTATATAGGAGCAGTATTATAGTAGTTATATTCTTGTATATAGGGGGCAGTATTATAGTAGTTATATTCTTGTATATAGGGGGCAGTATTATAGTAGTTATATTCTTGTACATAGGGGGCAGTATTATAATAGCTTTATTTTTGTACATAGGGGAGCAATATTATAGTATTTGTATTTTTGTCCATAAGGGACAGTTTTTAGAGGATTTGCTCTATTGGCCTAATTTATATGTATCATAATGTAGCGGTGGAGATGATGTTATGGTTGAACAGATGTGACTGGTTATCTATGACTATGATTCTAGTGTGCTTTTGAGGTATAAGGAGATTTGTCTTTCAGGACAGTGACTGATGTAAGCTTTTACAATCGGTGTACAGCGCTGCGGTATATGTTGGCACTTTAATAGCAGTGGATTTTTTAAAAATGCTGCTCTTTAGCTTTTAGGCGGTCTAGTGTTTACACACCATCCTTGTTATTTCCTGTAGAGGATTTGATTTTGTAAAATACGGTTCTTATCTCCCTGTATACACATTTCTTCTTCATATTTGCTTTCAACCGATAGCATTCATGACGGGATGTGACAGGAGCTATCCAGCCTTTATCACACATTCAGCTGCTTTTACAGCCGTGCCCATAAAACTTGTGAAAACAGTATTCTACAGTAGAGCAACATCAATCATGGGACTTCTCAAGTTATAATGGATTAAGCTTGTCAAGGTATTGGATTTATATAGGTCAATGGGACCTGTCAGACCTTTGGCCGATGGCTACCATCAGGGATTACAAGGATCTAACAGAATGGGTTTTTTACCTGTTGGGGTCCTTCTTTTTCTCCTGGAGATAAGCAGCTGCTCCCTCTGCACCATCAAAATAATATTTTGCCAATTCAGTGATTTTTAGGAAATGCCATTCACGTCTGAATAGCGGCTTCTTCCTTCTAATGATTGGTGGGGTCCCAGGAGTCAGCGATCAACGAAAAAGCCTGGATAACCCCTTAGCCAACACCTTTGACATAATGTGTTCCTGGATTTAGGTACTTCACCACAGTTGGATAAAAATTCTCAATGTGATATCACTAAAATATTTTGGACTGTACGATAGGACAACATAAAGCTCTAAAGCTCTACACAATTATATGACTAGACAACCAGGTTGGGGCACAATACCACTACAACTATACTCTGATTTCACTAGATCACTAGGATATAGACTATAATATCACTAGATCACCAGGATTTAGACTATGATATCACTAGATCACCAGGATATAGACTATGATATCACTAGATCACCAGGATATAAACTATGCTATCACTAGATCACCAGGATATAGACTATGATATTACTAGATCACCAGGATATAGACTATGATATTACTAGATCACCGGCATATAGACTATGATACCCCTAGATCACCAGGATATAGACTATGATATTACTAGATCACCAGGATATAGACTATGATTTTACTAGATCACCAGAATATAGACTATGATATTACTGGATCACCAGGATATAGACTATGATACCCCTAGATCACCAGGATGTAGACTATGATACCACTAGATCACCAGGATATAGACTATGATACCACTAGATCACAAGGTTACAGAGTATGATATCACTAGATCACCAGGATATAGACTATGATATCACTTGATCAATATTAACTTGGACATTTGTACCCCCAGATCACCAAGGACTTGAAACTGATTCTGCTAGATTACAAGGGACTAGTCAACGATACTACAAGACAAACAGGAACTGGTCACTGGGACCGCTAGATCACCTAGGACTAATTATATCAGTAAATCACCTAAGACCGATGATACTCCAGATCACTAAGGACTAATGATACCACTAGATTAACAAGTGATACCACTAGATTGCCTACAGTTAATGATACTTCTAGATCACCTGGACTTATGATACCACTAGATCGCCTAGGACTGTACTATAAGACAACATAACGCTCTACACAATTATATGACTAGACAACCAGGATGGGGCACAATACAATATTACTAGATTGCCTATGGCTAATGATACCACTAGATCACCAGGACTAATGATACCACTAGATAACCAGGACTGATGATGCCACTAATTTGCTTAGGACTAATTGCACCCCTAGATCACCGGGACTAATGATGCCACTAGATCGTCTAGGACTTATGATATCACTTGATCACTTACACTATGTGTTATGGTTGCCGCACACATCGGAGCTTGCACAAGTAACATGTCCGCCTGCAGTTTTAAAGCCAGTTGCCCATTATTGCCGTCATTTCTACGGAGGCTGAATAAGAATGATCCTAAGGAAGACTTCATAGGTTTTCCTTTTCTTGGCTGCATCTTGCAAACATTGTACTTGTGAAAGGTATAAAATGGGTGTGCACGGCTTTATTTCTACAAACAAGCATTTTTATGTTACAATAGATGAAAGGGCGGCGAGCTCCTGTTTTACGCCATGATTTGTGCGCCTTTATATGCTGGGTCTGCTCATTTCAAAATCTGCACTTTCTTCCCAAGGACATTTAGAGAATGAGATGAATACTCTGGAAATAAATAAAATCTCTCTGAACCTTCCAACCTTGAATCCTGCTGGTAAGAGACAGTAATATCTGGAACATGCTGCAATTGTACACTGTGCGAATCGTGATCCCGTACCCTGCAGACCCATTAGGGGAGCGATAAGCGGTGAAGGCCAATAAAACTTGCCACAATGCTTCATTTCTAGTAACTAGATTGCTGGGTAATGTGGCACATGCCATTGATGTTCACTGCACAGCATAAGGATGAGTATGAATGAGTGCAGGGGCATGACTATGGGGGTGGGGTCAATGTTAGTGTACGCCCCTGAGTAGAATATAGCATAGTCTCTGCAATATGGGCAATGTATTCACAATTGCCTCTAACTGAATTTTTTTCGGGTGATAAATTTGTAGACCATAATGCTTCGCAACATGCTCTACATTAAAAATGGGCATTAAAATGTGTGCAAGACTGGGCAGAAGTTCCACCGGACAACCCATACCTAGATACTCCCCTGCTCATGATGCCTGCCTATGTGTTATGCTATGTAGTGCGATGTTCCTTGCCTTAGAGGGACAAGTGAAGAAACTATTCTGCCACTGCTATGACTATGCCTGCGGTAGGGTCCCAGTGCTATGTAACTTCTCTATCAAAGGATAATTCTAAAAAAGGCCCTAGCAGAATAGTGAGTGCAGCTCTGGAGTATAATACAGGATATAACTCAGGATCAGTACAGGATAAGTAATGTAATGTATATACACAGTGACTCCACCAGCAGAATAGTGAGTGCAGCTCTGGAGTATAATACAGGATGTAACTCAGGATCAGTACAGGATAAGTAATGTAATGTATGTACACAGTGACTCCACCAGCAGAATAGTGAGTGCAGCTCTGGAGTATAATACAGGATATAACTCAGGATCGGTACAGGATAAGTAATGTAATGTATGTACACAGTGACTCCACCAGCAGAGTAGTGAGTGCAGCTCTGGAGTATAATACAGGATGTAACTCAGGATCAGTAGAGGATAAGTAATGTAATGTATGTACACAGTAACTCCACCAGCAGAATAATCAGTGCATCTCTGGAGTATAATACAGGATGTAACTCAGGATCAGTACAGGATAAGTAATGTAATGTATGTACACAGTAACTCCACCAGCAGAATAATCAGTGCATCTCTGGAGTATAATACAGGATGTAACTCAGGATCAGTACAGGATAAGTAATGTAATGTATGTACACAGTGACTCCACCAGCAGAATAGTTAGTGCAGCTCTGGAGTATAATACAGGATGTAACTCAGGATCAGTACAGGATAAGTAATGTATGTACACAGTGACTCCACCAGCAGAATAGTGAGTGCAGCTCTGGAGTATAATACAGGATGTAACTCAGGATCAGTACAGGATAAGTAATGTAATGTATGTACACAGTGACTCCACCAGCAGAATAGTGAGTGCAGCTCTGGAGTATAATACAGGATGTAACTCAGGATCAGTACAGGATAAGTAATGTAATGTATGTACACAGTAACTCCACCAGCAGAATAGTGAGTGCAGCTCTGGAGTATAATACAGGATGTAACTCAGGATCAGTACAGGATAAGTAATGTAATGTATGTACACAGTGACTCCACCCAGTGGCGGACACAGACTGCAAAAGGCCCCTGTGCAGATAATGTGCCAGGGCCCCCCCCCCCCACCCCGCAAACTTCTCATGGCCGACGGTCCGCTTTCAGCTGCATCGCTGGGTCTCCTAAGTGACCCAACAATGCAGCACTAGCAGCCGGGGCGTCACTAAGGCTGGGTTCACACACACACTATTTACGGACGTAATTTGGGCGTTTTAGCATTGAATTACATCCGAAAATGCGGCTCAAAAGCGTCGGAAAACATCTGCCCATTCATTTGAATGGGTCTTACGATGTTCTGTGCCGATGGTCATTTTTTTTTACGCGCCGCTGTCGAAAGGCGGCGCGTAAAAAACTGCCTGTCACTTCTTCAGATGTAAATGGAGCCGTTTTCCATGGACTCCATGGAAAACCAGCTTCAATTACTTCCGTAGTGGACGCAGCAAAAGACGCCTGCACATGCCATTACGGCTGAAATTACGGTGCTGTTTTCTCCTGAAAACAGCACAGTAATTTCAGCCGTAACAGACGCTGCCGTGTGAACATACCCTCAGGGCTTAAAATGTCCGGGAAATAGCCCCAATACATATGTGTCCGCCCCAAAAAAAAGTGTGTGTATAGGAGACAGCATAGCATATCTATAGCACTACGACCCTATAAACTATGGATAGGATTAGATACAGTGGCTGAGCAGACAGTATCACACATGATAGGATTAGATACAGTGGCTCAGAAGGCAGTATCACACATGATAGGATTAGATACACAGCTCAGCAGACAGTATCACACATGATAGGATTAGATACAGTGGCCCAGCAGACAGTATCACACATGATAGGATTAGATACAGTGGCTCAGCAGACAGTACCACACATGATAGGATTAGATACAGTGGCTCAGCAGACAGTACCACACATGATAGGATTAGATACAGTGGCTCAGCAGACAGTATCACACATGATAGGATTAGATACAGTGGCTCAGCAGACAGTACCACACATTATAGGATTAGATACAGTGGCTCAGCAGACAGTATCACACATGATAGGATTAGATACAGTGGCTCAGCAGACAGTATCACACATGATCGGATTAGATATAGGGCCCAGCACAGTATCATACATGATTGGATTAGATACACAGCTCAGCAGACTGTATCACACATGATAGGATTAGATACAGGGCCCAGCTCGCTGACATTGCGGCTCCAGCGCTGGACCCAGGAAAGGTAAGAATAATAATTTTGCTTCTTTATGTGTTACTGATTATTTTTGTGTGTTTGTGTTTTTTTTACAGGTTCGGTTGTTGGACTTCGGATACGAGGACTTCAATGACGGCGTTTTTTTTATTCTCAATAAAATGGTTAATGAGGGTTGTGTTTTTATTTCAATAAAAAAAATTTCTATGTGCTTGTATCTTTTTAAACTTTATTATCACCGCCTTAGTAATGGCCGCTGGCTGATTGACAACCTCCATTACTAAGGCGAGGCTTAATGTTAGCCGGTGCAGAGTCTACACTAACCCCCATTACCCCGGTACCCACCGCCACCAGGGGTACTGGGAAGAGCCGGGTACAAACCAGTACCCGACCAGCTGTAGTGACGGGCAGGCACCGGGGTGGCCGCAGGCTGGTAGTATTAGGCTGGGGAAGGCCAAAAACAGTGGCCCTTCCCACCCTTGTAATGCTGCCTGCTGCTGCTGTGTTGTATCTGGCTGGTTATGAAAATTGGGGGGGACCCGACATCGTTCTTTCCAATTATTTTTTAAATGACGTGGCGTCCCCCCCATTTTCATAACCAGCCAGATACAATAAAGCAGCAGCAGCCTAGCATCACCAGGGTAGGAAGGGCCACTGTATCTGGCCTTTCCCCTCCTGATAATACCAGCCTGCGGCCACCCCAGTGGCCGACCATCACTACAGATGGTCAGGTACTGGATCGTACCCGGCTCTTCCCAGCACCCCTGGTGGCGGTGGGTACCGGGGTAATAAAGGGGGTTAGTGTTAGCCTCTGCACCGGCTAACACTAAGCCCTGCCTTAGCAATGGATGCTGTCAATCAGCCGGCGGCCATTACTAAGGCGGTAGTAATATAGTTTAAAAAAAACCACAAAGACATAGAAAAAATATTTTATTGAAATAAAAAAAAAAACACAACCCTCATTAACCATTTTATTAATAAAAAAAAAAGCTGTCATCGAAGTAGTCCTGGAATCCGCCGTAGTCCAACGACCGAACCTGTAAGAAAACACACAAAAAATGATTAGTAACACATGTGTTAGGGTATGTGCACACACACTAATTACGTCCGGAATTGACGGACGTATTTCGGCCGCAAGTACCGGACCGAACACACTGCAGGGAGCCGGGCTCCTAGCATCATAGTTATGTACGACGCTAGGAGTCCCTGCCTCGCTGCCGGACAACTGTCCGGTACTGAAAACATGATTACAGTACAGGACAGTTGTCCCACAGCGAGGCAGGGACTCCTAGCGTCGTACATAAGTACGACGCTAGGAGCCCGGCTCCCTGCAGTGTGTTCGGTCCGGTACTTGCGGCCGAAATACATCCGTCACTTACGGACGTAATTAGTGTCTGTGCACATACCCTAAGGCTTAGATACAGGGCCCATGTGTGATACTGTCTGTGGGACCCTGTATCTAAGCCTACCACAAGGTAGGCTTAGATACAGGGTCCAGCAGACAGTAATCTTATACAGTATAAGATTACTGTGTGCTGGGGCCCTGTATCTAAACCTACAGTGTGGTAGGCTTAGATACAGGGCCCAGCAGACAGGATCACGCATGGGCCATGTATCTAAGCCTACCATGTGATTGGCTTAGATACAGGGCCCAGCAGACAGCATCACACAATCTGTGATCCTGTCTCATGGGCCCCCTAAGCCTGCTACATCGTAGGCTTAGGGGTTGTGCAGTCCCTAAACATTGATGGCCTATCCTCAGGATAGGCCATCAATAGCTGATGTGTCGCCCGGGACCCGCAAATCAGCTGTTTTGAAGGGGCCGCAGCACTCGTACGAGAGCTGCTTCCCCTTCATTTCACTACTCGCCCACACTGTGAATCGCCGAAACCGATTCACAGTGTGACCGGAATGAAGTGACAGGAATGAAGGGGAGCAGCTCTCGTACGAGTGCTGCGGCCCCTTCAAAACAGCTGATTGGCGGGTCCCAGGAGTCGGACCCCGCCAGTCAGGGCTATCTTACCTTCCTCTTCGGCCGCGGCGGGAGTTCTGTCGTCTCGATGCTGTGCGCGGCGCATAGCGCTGTGACGTCATGTGCTGCGCACAGCGCCTGACGTCAGGACCTCCGCTGCGATCCGGAACCAGGAAGGTAAGTAAAGTATGTTACTATAGTAACAGGGGCCCGCGGCCCGAGTTACTATAGTAACTTTTTATTGATGTGGTGCGGGGGGCCGTGGGCCCCCCTGGCTTCGGGGCCCGGTCGCAATTGCGACCGCTGCGACCCCTATAGCTACGCCAGTGGTCCACGGGCCTCTGTCTCAGTCCTCAGCATCGCGCAGCTGAGAACTGAGTCGGCCAGCAGAGGAACGGGCCCCCTTCCCACGCGGGGCCCTTGTGCAGCTGCACCGGCTGCACATGCGGTATGTCCGCCCCTGACTCCACCAGCAGAATAGTGAGTGCATCTCTGGAGTATAATACAGGATGTAACTCAGGATCAGTACAGGATAAGTAATGTAATGTATGTACACAGTGACTCCACCAGCAGAATAGTTAGTGCAGCTCTGGAGTATAATACAGGATATAACTCAGGATCAGTACAGGATAAGTAATGTAATGTATGTACACAGTGACTGCACCAGCAGAATAGTGAGTGCAGCTCTGGAGTATAATACAGGATGTAACTCAGGATCAGTACAGGATAAGTAATGTAATGTATGTACACAGTGACTCCTCCAGCAGAATAGTGAGTGCAGCTCTGGAGTATAATACAGGATGTAACTCAGGATCAGTACAGGATAAGTAATGTATGTACACAGTGACTCCACCAGCAGAATAGTGAGTGCAGCTCTGGAGTATAAGACAGGATGTAACTCAGGATCAGTAAAAAATAAATAATGTCATCTATTTACAAAGGTAATGCATTTTTAATGTAGATCATCTATATGGAAACTGTAACATTTTCTGTAAAACATGGATACACTGTATGTTTCAATTTACTACAGTTAACCACTGTGTAGTGCTGATCTTCTGCAATGTAACCTGGTTTGGTCCTGTCTTTTTTGTCAATCCACTTGTCCAACTACAATTCCATCCTCCAACACTATCTGACCAGGTTAGACGTCTGTGCCACAAGTACCAATTGCTGTTAGTTGTTGCCCTGGTGCGTTTCAACCCTCTTTGCGTCAACATCTTGGGGCCAACAGAGTTCTTAAAATCAAAATGTCGGGGCTTAAGGGGAGTCCTAATGGTGAGTTGTGCATTTTATTTGGGTTCTTTCCCTTTGTATATAGTATCTGAGCCTGAGAGCATTACACTGGACTGCACGTTGTGCCTGTATGCTGCGTACATTGCGGGGTATGCAATGGGCATTTTATCGGAGTGGCATTGCTCTAAAAATGTAATTTAAAAATAACTAACATAAAATAACATGGTTCTCGAGACAAATCTTTTTGAAATTGTGTCTGATATATGGATCAGGATTCTAGTTCAGAGGTTGGCATCTGAAATTAATTATCTTCGTGTCTGAACCACATTAGTGTTCCCCTACACATGTACGCCAGCTTCTGCCCCGAGCTACATCGCCGTTTGGCCTTGAAAAAACATTTAAACACCGCTCAAGTCAGGATGGGTTAAAAATCGATTAGCATGTACCTTGACGGGGGAGATGTGGGCCCGTACCATGAAGAAATACTGCTCGCCTTTGTTCCTACTATACGTTACATTGAAAATTATTTATGCTACAGATAAATTCTGGAGAATTGTATGAGCCAGACCTGTGTGGGACGTGCCAAAAACTACATCTCTACCGAGGCACTTTCAGGTCACCTGTAACTGAAGCGTCTTGAAGCAAAAATCCGTCATCGAGACAATGGGGGAGATTGACTAATTCAATTACAACTGGGTTCTGATATAGTGCCATATAGAAAAGTGGGGTTCATTTCAAGGGTCGTCTAAATGAAGGTCTGCGGCCACTACTGGCCCATACAAAAGTTTTTTCAAGTTTTTATATTCAGAAAAGGGATGACAGCTCCAGGTAATTCCACGCTTTGTACTGTAGAGTAACATGTTCCCCTTAGGGTTTACCCCATAAAATGTTGACAACGTACCTGACTGTTCTGAGACCATCGTCTTAGTAAATTGACCCCATTGCCTCCCTCTCTAAACGCATCTAGATACACAGTACATACTGTACAGTGGTCCCTCAATATTCATTGGTTCCGGGACAGCCATTGTGTGTTGAAACCATAACTGGTAATTAGTTCTGAAGCCCCAAAAATGTCAACCCAAAATAAAAAAAAAGGGGGATTGCAGAACATTAAGCATAAAAAGAATTAAGAAAAAGCAATTCCTCACTTGTTAATCAGTATCTACAAGGATGGCAGGGTCTGTTCTTGTTCTTGTGGTCTGCGAGCTGGTGGAAGAGACAGGCGGTGGCTGCTGTGTGACCTGGCGGAGGGACAATCCTATGGGGTGTACAAAGAGTATTTGTGGTTGGCCCTACAATATGGGTGCTGAGGCTGGCACTGTTTGGGTGTGTGTGGTTGACAATGTACTATATGAGAAGCATGTATGGCTGGCACTTTAATTGGGCGCACTGTTATGGGGGCATTGTGGATGACCTCTAAATGAAGGGCATTGGCTGGTAATGTTGTTGGTATAACTCACTCTGTATCGCCGTTGCTGAAGGTCTACTACACTGTACAGTACCGTACACTGTTGGTGCCACTACTGTACTCAGTGCTGTATTTGGCCAATGCTGATTGGCTCAAGTAGAATCCAAAAGAAAGCGCTGATTGGCCGGTGTGCTGCCCATGAAAGGCGCATGCTGATCGCTGAACCAAGATGACACCGGAGTTATCGCAAACTGTGGCTGCAATTGACTTGCAATGGCCCATGAGAGGCCATTGTAAGTTGAGGTGATCGTCTCCTGAGGGCATCGCGTGTCGAGGGACCCGTATATACAGTAAAATTATTTTAATCTGGCATCAATGGGACCTTTTATAGAAGAGGAATAGCCTACGGAGTTCTTTCTACTCAATCTTCTGCTTCTGGTCTTGAAGGATATTTTTATTAACCTTAATTTGTTTTTCTGAGCCCCAACATCCCATTTTTTTTTTGCCAAAAACCTTGGTAGACTGGCAATCGTGACTGGGTTAAGGTGGGGGGTAACACACAACTACAATAGGTGTGGATATATAAGATATAGCTTAAAGGGATTCTCGTCTTTGGGAAATCCCTACTTGTTAGAAGGGTTCCTTGACAATAAGCTGATCACACAGTGTCCCCCTGCTGGTACCCCAAGCGATCAGCTGTAATGTATGGGTTAAACCTTGTAGTAAGTGTTCAAATTCCCTGCAGTGCCACCACAGGAGACATTAAGCGTTACACAATATCCATTCATATCAATTTGTTGCCTGCGTAAAGCCATTGAGAGAGACGCTCTTTGGAACCGCTCTTTACTCTTGCCAAGAGATGAGGATCCTGAACAGAAGACCCCCCCCCCTCTATTAACTCAGAAATCCCTAATAGGGTGTATGAAAATGGTGTTTCTACATTGGACAACCCCTTTAAAGGTGGTTTAGAGTTTTGAAGCTTCCATGAGTGATTTCTTGTCCTCATGGGTTATGACTTGTTGGAGTCACATCCCGGGATTGTGAGAATAAACAGCTCCTCCGGGTGATATTGTATAGGTAATGGTACTGGTGAAGTGGACAATATGTGCTACACAATATAGTAGCGCCCACCAAGATGTGCAGATGGTGGACGTGGTACTGCCAATAGAAGATCTTGACCACTCTGAGCGACCATTGACCGACATTTGCATGTCGGGAGGGCGCAACTCAAGAATACAAATCAATGTTACGCAACTCGAAAAAGCAAAGACTCCATCTTTCACTTATTTTACCCAACCTAACCAAGGCTTCGAACGAGGCAAGAAGCCATGAAGCCCAAGTCTTTTTTTAATTACTATGTTGTATGATGCTGGAACTTTTTGGTTCTTATTAGGCAGAACAAGAGTTTTCATGTATTTTTGTGCAAGGGAAGAGACTATTAAATTCTGTCTTGCTTGATGGGAGAATCGAAGGAATAAAAGTCTGGATTAGAAAGTCACTTTCAATGAATTGCGTCGCTATAGGCATTGTCTTTCTTTTGTCATGCTTTGTTGTGGCGGTTCAGCGAGTCTGTATGAAGCACCTGTCTGCCTGCATTTACATTAGGGGGCTTCACAGCACAACATAACTATATCCCAGAAGCCCCCCTGGCCCTCCTGTCAGCCCCTCCACAACCTGCATTCATTATCCATTTTAATCCAAGAGCTTTATAGATTTGTGACAAAACTTAGAGTCAAGAACAGAAAAAGTTCCAGATTCAAGAATTACGAGCACAGGATGTGAAAAATTACTGTTAAAAGATGAAGGTATCTCCCAGCATGTGATTGTGACACGTGAGAAGACCACATTGGTGGGGATCCCTGAGTTGGGACCCCCACGATTCCCATAATAAAGGAGTCACAGCCCATAGTATTATGCTTGAGACATTTTTGGGGTTTGGGTCTTGGGTCTTCTCATAATCTCAAGGGCCAATAAAAGTAATGGAGCTCAAAACCAGTGGAGAAGTCTTTGTCGTTGCAATATGTGTAAATGTCATGTTTGGATGGGAGGTGGTGAAGATTAGCTGATATGTGGCCCCCGCTGACTGCTCCAGTGACTTCTGAGTTTTCAAAAAAGTTAAACACTGTCAAAGGGTCTCAACATTGAGACAAGTGCAGAACTAACATTATTTTTGGCAGTTATCCCATTGAGGCGGTTTCTCACTTATTTTCAGTACACGTCGTGCCCCAAAATACAACTTTTCGAAGGCAAACCCTATATAAATATATCTAAAAGTACAAAAATATGCTAATATGTTTATTTTACATGTCCATACAAAAGCCTGGAGGCACACTTCTTAAAAAGATCTTCCAAACTCAACTACCCAAAATGAGTCTGTCTATCTATCTATCTATCTATCTATCTATCTATCTATCTATCTATCTATCTGTCTGTCTGTCTGTCTGTCTGTCTGTCTGTCTGTCTGTCTGTCTGTCTGTATATCTATATCTCATATCTATCTATCTATCTATCTATCTATCTATCTATCTATCTATCTATCTATCTATCTATCTATCTATCTATCTATCTATCTATCTATCTATCATCTATCTATCTGTCTGTCTGTCTATATCTCATATCTATCTATCTATCTATCTATCTATCTATCTATCTATCTATCTATCTATCTATCTATCTATCTATCTATCTATCTATCTATCATCTATCTATCTGTCTGTCTGTCTATATCTCATATCTATCTATCTATCTATCTATCTATCTATCTATCTATCTATCTATCTATCTATCTATCTATCTATCTATCTATCTATCTATCTATCTATCTGTCTGTCTGTCTGTCTGTCTGTCTGTCTGTCTGTCTGTCTGTCTGTCTGTCTGTCTGTCTGTCTGTCTGTCTATCTATCTATCTATCTATCTGTCTGTCTATCTATCTATCTATCTATCTATCTATCTATCTATCTATCTATCTATCTATCTATCTATCTATCTATCTATCTATCTATCTATCTATCTCATATCTATCTATCTATCTATCTATCTATCTATCTATCTATCTATCTATCTATCTATCTATCTATCTATCTATCTATCTATCTATCTATCTATCTATCTATCTCATATCTATCTATCTCATATCTATCTATCTATCTATCTATCTATCTATCTATCTATCTATCTATCTATCTATCTATCTATCTATCTATCTATCTATCTATCTATCTATCTATCTATCTATCTATCTATCTATCTATCTATCTATCTACCAGGGTGTCTGAACTCTAATGTTTAATTCATTAAGTAATAATATGCTAATGTTTAAAGCCTTTTAGTCGGTCAATCTATAGCACCCAGGCCAGCACATTGCGTATATCTCCATAAATCACCCGGCCGGTCAATGTGAACACTTATTGATCTCACCTTTGGTGTCGCTGAACATAATACGTAACAATGTATCAATCTGAAATATTTTATTTATAGCTTTCAATGGATTTATAGGAAATGTTTCAAAAAAAGATGGAATGGGACATGGAGCTCACTGAGAGGCAACAGCGCAGAACGCAACTTGTTTCGCCGTCAATCATTGTACATTTTCGAAAGAAATGTAAAGGGGAAAGAGGCTCCATGGTTTAATTTGATCCCTGGGCACACAGAGAATGGCCGTCAAAGGTTTTTGGATTTTGGTAGCAGCAACTTTTCATTTGTATAAGGCTGTGGCTATATGATGACTCTTGTCCAGCGGCAACTACTGTCCATTGGCATAGTCCAAGTCTATTTACAGCCTGGAGGGATTTTCATGTCTCCATACACCCGCTGGCGCTGGGTCTCTTCAATGAGAGCGAGTACCTCCCTGAGTGATGTCTAAGATATCTCAGCCAACAATACCCAGCTATGTACTAATGAGGGGCAAAAACCCTGAAACAAACAGTGTTGTCTAAAATGGGTCGCGCTTCCTTTTGGAGGAGTCTCTGGTTATAATTTAAAAAAATCCTAAGGGGGTAATGCCCTGAGGGTCACAGTCTACAAAAGCCGAGGACGAGGAAAAAAAGTATCGAGCCTTCCTGTCCTTTATTCATGGTGGAAGCTGGCCATGGTGGCACAGGGCACTGGCACAGTTTTTAGCACTGTTGCCTTGCAATATTGGGGTCCTGGGTTTGAATCTGACCAAGGGCCACCTCTGTATGGAGTTTGTATGTTCTCATGGGTTTCCCCATAAATAAAAACTTCAAGGTCCTCATAAAGGATCCTACTCTCTTAGTCGTCACTGTATTTTACTGGTTAGAGATGCAACTTGTGCTCCGGAGTTGGTCTTCCTTCTAGAGGTGGGGACAGGAAGCTGCAACTCTAGTCAGCCATGTTGGAGTCTTCTGGTCACCCAGTCATCTGACTGAATACGACTTTTCCCTTTTCCCGTCTCGCCTTCTTATAATTTTATGTTTCCCCATTCTTTCTATGTTACTTCCGTGTCCTACCCTGTATCTTCTACGTTTGTTTGGATAAAATCAATAAGGGAAACGCCTAGTGACGTAGTTCGATATTCTCTTTACTTAAAGAGGCTCTGTCACCACATTATTAGTGGCCTATATTGTACATGATGTGATCGGCGCTGTAATGTAGATTACAGCAGTGTTTTTTATTTAGAAAAACGATCATTTATGACCTATTTTAGCTTTATGCTAATGAGTTTCTCAATGGACAACTGGGCGTGTTTTACTAAGTGGGTGTTGTACAGAGGAGTGTATGACGCTGACCAATCAGTGACCAATCAGCGTCATACACTTCTTTCCATTCATTTACACTGCAGATCGCGATATATCTCTATCGCTATGTGCAGCCACATAAACACACAGTAACGTTACTGATGTGTCATGACAATGAATATACATTACCTCCAGCCAGGACGTCATGTGTATTTATTCTCCTGACCACTTCTGTAGCGTCTGTGATTTACAGCACAGCGAGATCTCGCTGTGAATGACAGTTTACAGTGTAATCTTGCGAGACTACGCCTGCTATGCTGTAAATCAGAGACTCTACAGAAGTGGTCAGGAGAATAAATACACATCACGTCCTGGCTGGAGGTAATGTATATTCATTGTCATGACTCTTCAGTAACATTAGTGTTTGTGTATGTGGCAGCACATAGCTATATTGCTATCTGCAGTGTAAATGAATGGAGAGGAGTGTATGACGCTGATTGGTCAGCGTCATATACTCCTCTGTACAACGCCCACTTGGTCATATAGTAAAACACGCCCAGTTGTCCATTAAGAAACTCATTATCATAAAGGTAATATATTAATAACTCCGTCAAAAATTATCGTTTTTCTAAATAAAAAAACACTGCTGTAATCTACATTACAGCGCCGATCACATCATGTACAATATAGGCCACTTATAATGTGGTGACAGAGTCTCTTTAAGGTAAAAGTTGAGTTCGCTGTTTAAGCTTTATATCTAAAACTGGCCATACACATGATTATTTGGCCCACCGAGCGTGCATGTTTATTCCAATGGGGAGAGAGGAACAAGTCACTGGGCGCTATTTATCTCCCATGGGAACAAAGGATTGGGCATGTTGAATCCCAGGTTAGGGAGTCGGTGACCCCCATACACATTAGATAGCTGGCAGATCTTGCTAAAATTGGCGCATTTGACCGAACTTTGTCTAAGGCCCCCTTTACACACGTTTTTCAACTTAAATTTGACGTTAAATGTAGACTGTGATGGATGGCCAACAGTGGCATCGGTTACCATAGACTATAATGGTGTATGTTAAACATATACATCATGAACTCTCCTGACAAATCCATTAAATAGATAACTTTATAGCCTATGGGTGACGGATGCCACTATTAGGCATCCGTTACAGGAATCTGTCACCCATAGACCATAATGTCATCCATTTAACGTATACTTCATGAAAACCTATTGAAAGCCGATGATGTATACGTTAAACGGATGCCTGTGACATATGACATACAGTGGCATACTTCACCTATAGGCTTCTACGTATTCTTTAAAAAAAAGTATACTGATATATACCACCCTGATAGAGGCCAAAAGGACACTCTTTAGGTCTACGTTGGGTTAATGAAGTCCTATGGACACGTTAGGACTCCGCATAGGGCAAAAACTTCATGTTAATGTTGCCTACAATAACATAGATATGACCACCGACACCGGGCAACCTAGGAATACAAACGCCTCCATTCATTTCAGTGGAAGGAGCAGTCAGGGAAAAAACTGCTATATAAAGTAATGGAAATATTCTTTAAATAAGACAACCCCGACCGCCATCATTTACCTCAGTAACTTCCGCATCTGATATTTTTACCTGTAATCAATACCATTATTTACCGCGTTGCTTCGTCACATTCGTCCTACTCAGGAGTTATTCTAAAATAATAAAATTAAGAGTAAAGGAGGATTATTGATTATATTCCAGCCGTTCTGTCTTTGTATTCAGCGGACAGTATATGAATCCTAAACCTCCGGCGGCGAAGCTCAAGGCCGGTGTCACTACATATTCTGTTCTCTCCACAAATGCATGTGACAAACTTGTTGTAGGCGATGCCTGATTGAAAGAAAAATGTATTTAATCTTGTATACATGACTGAAGACCTAAGAAAGCTTCTGATCCCGAGGCTTCTGGGCACATGCACTGGGGGGCAAAAAATGAAGCAAGCATTGTCTATAACAGAATATATTGTGGTCAACGTACAAGTAATACCACACAGCAGACAAGATGGCTATAATATATGATAATGTACAAACAGCAGTTAGTGTCGAGGCATAAAATTGGGATATAGCTAATCCCGCTTCCACTTCTTCTCCGCAACAGACTGTGCATGCTGCGGAGGGAAAATTTTGCACTGCAGCCTATGGTCCGCAGCAAAGTTTTCCGCAATGTCTGAACTAACTTGCCTCAAAATGTATTGAAACAAATGTAAAAAACGGCCGCTGGAGAATTCCACAGCAATTCCGCCACGTGTGAACATGCCCTAATACTGCCCACTATATACAAAAATATAACTACTATAATACTGCCCCTATATACAAGAATATAACTACTATAATACTGCCCCTATATACAAGAATATAACTACTATAATACTGCCCCTATATACAAGAATATAACTACTATAATACTACCCCTATATACAAGAATATAACTACTATAATACTGCCCCTATATACAAGAATATAACTACTAAAATACTGCCCCTATATACAAGAATATAACTACTATAATACTGCCCCCTATATACAAGAATATAACTACTATAATACTGCCCCTATATACAAGAATATAACTACTATAATACTGCCCCTATATACAAGAATATAACTACTATAATACTGCTCATATGTACAAGAATATAACTACTATAATACTGCCCCTATATACAAGAATATAACTACTATAATACTGCCCCTATATACAAGAATATAAATACTATAATACTGCCCCTATATACAAGAATATAACTACTATAATACTGCCTCTATATACAAGAATATAACTACTATAATACTGCTCCTATATACAAGAATATAACTACTATAATACTGCTCCTATATACAAGAATATAACTACTATAATACTGCTCATATGTACAAGAATATAACTACTATAATACTGCCCCCTATATACAAGAATATAACTACTATAATACTGCCCCCTATGTACAAGAATATAACTACTATAATACTGCCCCATATATACAAGAATATAACTACTATAATACTGTCCCCTATATACAAGAATATAACTACTATAATACTGACCACTATGTACAAGAATATAACTACTATAATACTGCTCCTATATACAAGAATATAAGTACTATAATACTGCCCCCTATATACCAGAATATAACTACTATAATACTGCCCCCTATATACAAGAATATAACTACTATAATACTGCCCCTTTATACAAGAATATAACTACTATAATACTGCTCCCTATATATAAGTATATAACTACTATAATACTGCTCCCTATATACAAGAATATAACTATTATAATACTGCCCCTATATACAAGAATAGAACTACTATAATACTGCCCCCTATATACAAGAATATAACTATTATAATACTGCCCCTATAAACAAGACTATAACTACTATAATACTGCCCCCTATATACAAGAATATAACTACTATAATACTGCTCCTATATACAAGAATATAACTACTATAATACTGCCCCTATATACAAGAATATAACTACTATAATACTGCTCCTATATACAAGAATATAACTACTATAATACTGCCCCATATACAAGAATATAACTACTATAATACTGCTTCCTATATACAAGAATATAACTACTATAATACTGCCTCTATATACAGGAATATAACTACTATAATACTGCCCTATGTACAAGAATATAACTACCTTAATACTGCTCCTATATACAAGAATATAACTACTATAATACTGCCCCCTATATACCAGAATATAACTACTATAATACTGCTCCCTATATACAAGAATATAACTACTATAATACTGCCCCTATATACAAGAATATAACTACTATAATACTGCCCCCTATATACAAGAATATAACTACTATAATACTGCCTCCTATATACAAGAATATAACTACTATAATACTGCTCCCATATACAAGAATATAACTACTATAATACTGCCCCCTATATACAAGAATATAACTAGTATAATACTGCCCCTATGTACAAGAATATAACTACTATAATACTGCTCCCTATATATAAGAATATAACTATTATAATACTGCCCCTATATACAAGAATATAACTTCTATAATACTGCCCCCTATATACAAGAATATAACTACTATAATACTGCTCCTATATACAAGAATATAACTACTATAATACTGCCCCTATATACAAGAATATAACTACTATAATACTGCCCCTATATACAAGAATATAACTACTATAATACTGCCCCTATATATAAGAATATAACTACTATAATACTGCTCCCTATATACAAGAATATAACTACTATAATACTGCCTCTATATACAGGAATATAACTACTATAATACTGCCCTATGTACAAGATTATAAATACTATAATACTGCCTCCTATATACAAGAATATAACTACTATAATACTGCCCCCTATATACAAGAATATAACTACTATAATACTGCCCCCTATATACAAGAATATAACTACTATAATACTGCCCCCTATATACCAGAATATAACTACTATAATACTGCCCCCTATATACAAGAATATAACTACTATAATACTGCTCCTATATACAAGAATATAACTACTATAATACTGCCCCTATATACAAGAATATAACTACTATAATACTGCACCTATATACAAGAATATAACTACTATAATACTGCCCCCTATATACAAGAATATAACTACTATAACACTGCCCCTATATGCAAGAATATAACTACTATAATACTGCCCCTATATACAAGAATATAACTACTATAATACTGCCTCCTATATACAAGAATATAACTACTATAATACTGCTCCCATATACAAGAATATAACTACTATAATACTACCCCCTATATACAAGAATATAACTACTATAATACTGCCACCTATGTACAAGAATATAACTACTATTATACTGCCCCTATATACAAGAATATAACTACTATAATACTGCCCCTATATACAAGAATATAACTACTATAATACTACCCCTATATACAAGAATATAACTACTATAATACTGCCCCTATATACAAGAATATAACTACTAAAATACTGCCCCTATATACAAGAATATAACTACTATAATACTGCCCCCTATATACAAGAATATAACTACTATAATACTGCCCCTATATACAAGAATATAACTACTATAATACTGCCCCTATATACAAGAATATAACTACTATAATACTGCTCATATGTACAAGAATATAACTACTATAATACTGCCCCTATATACAAGAATATAACTACTATAATACTGCCCCTATATACAAGAATATAAATACTATAATACTGCCCCTATATACAAGAATATAACTACTATAATACTGCCTCTATATACAAGAATATAACTACTATAATACTGACCACTATGTACAAGAATATAACTACTATAATACTGCTCCTATATACAAGAATATAAGTACTATAATACTGCCCCCTATATACCAGAATATAACTACTATAATACTGCCCCCTATATACAAGAATATAACTACTATAATACTGCCCCTTTATACAAGAATATAACTACTATAATACTGCTCCCTATATATAAGTATATAACTACTATAATACTGCTCCCTATATACAAGAATATAACTATTATAATACTGCCCCTATATACAAGAATAGAACTACTATAATACTGCCCCCTATATACAAGAATATAACTATTATAATACTGCCCCTATAAACAAGACTATAACTACTATAATACTGCCCCCTATATACAAGAATATAACTACTATAATACTGCTCCTATATACAAGAATATAACTACTATAATACTGCCCCTATATACAAGAATATAACTACTATAATACTGCTCCTATATACAAGAATATAACTACTATAATACTGCCCCATATACAAGAATATAACTACTATAATACTGCTTCCTATATACAAGAATATAACTACTATAATACTGCCTCTATATACAGGAATATAACTACTATAATACTGCCCTATGTACAAGAATATAACTACCTTAATACTGCTCCTATATACAAGAATATAACTACTATAATACTGCCCCCTATATACCAGAATATAACTACTATAATACTGCTCCCTATATACAAGAATATAACTACTATAATACTGCCCCTATATACAAGAATATAACTACTATAATACTGCCCCCTATATACAAGAATATAACTACTATAATACTGCCTCCTATATACAAGAATATAACTACTATAATACTGCTCCCATATACAAGAATATAACTACTATAATACTGCCCCCTATATACAAGAATATAACTAGTATAATACTGCCCCTATGTACAAGAATATAACTACTATAATACTGCTCCCTATATATAAGAATATAACTATTATAATACTGCCCCTATATACAAGAATATAACTACTATAATACTGCCCCCTATATACAAGAATATAACTACTATAATACTGCTCCTATATACAAGAATATAACTACTATAATACTGCCCCTATATACAAGAATATAACTACTATAATACTGCCCCTATATACAAGAATATAACTACTATAATACTGCCCCTATATATAAGAATATAACTACTATAATACTGCTCCCTATATACAAGAATATAACTACTATAATACTGCCTCTATATACAGGAATATAACTACTATAATACTGCCCTATGTACAAGATTATAAATACTATAATACTGCCTCCTATATACAAGAATATAACTACTATAATACTGCCCCCTATATACAAGAATATAACTACTATAATACTGCCCCCTATATACAAGAATATAACTACTATAATACTGCCCCCTATATACCAGAATATAACTACTATAATACTGCCCCCTATATACAAGAATATAACTACTATAATACTGCTCCTATATACAAGAATATAACTACTATAATACTGCCCCTATATACAAGAATATAACTACTATAATACTGCACCTATATACAAGAATATAACTACTATAATACTGCCCCCTATATACAAGAATATAACTACTATAACACTGCCCCTATATGCAAGAATATAACTACTATAATACTGCCCCTATATACAAGAATATAACTACTATAATACTGCCTCCTATATACAAGAATATAACTACTATAATACTGCTCCCATATACAAGAATATAACTACTATAATACTACCCCCTATATACAAGAATATAACTACTATAATACTGCCACCTATGTACAAGAATATAACTACTATTATACTGCCCCTATGTACATGTGATAATGAAGATTTTTTTTTAGCTTGACTGAATTGCCCTGAGATCCGGGAGAATGTTTTCTGTCCCTCTTTGACTGCAAACCTCTTGAGTAGCTAGACGTATTTCTACAATATACAGATGGGAACACATTTTTCCGATATATTTATCAAATGTATAACCTGATATTGTTATTGAACTCACAAATTGACTATTATTAATATCCTGATATTTTTGTCTGCCGTCACATTGTTAAGGCAGCTATAATCTCCTCCGCTCCAATTCAATGGAATCAGTAACAAAGACGTCTCTTCCGTCTTTGTGTGCAAAATAATGGAAGATTTGGGGTGTTCTGGGTTCTAGTCTTTACTTTATTCATCAGGTGGAAAAAATAATTTTGATTTTTCTGCTTCTGTGATATTACGCATAATTACAATTATATGGTGGAATTATATAAATAATAAGCTCTTTCGTAAGGTGTCTTGCCAATTTCTGTTTTTTCCAAAAAGGGATTAGTTACGTTTATTATTGCTCACTTTCTGTTATTGTATGCAGAAAAATTGAGACATTTAGTGTAATTGATGGAGTTACTGATTACAGCCAATCAGGGTTTAA
The DNA here is from genome assembly GCF_050947455.1 of Rhinoderma darwinii. Classification (NCBI taxonomy): domain Eukaryota; kingdom Metazoa; phylum Chordata; class Amphibia; order Anura; family Rhinodermatidae; genus Rhinoderma; species Rhinoderma darwinii. The sequence continues at coordinate 14,011,295 of NC_134688.1, read as the reverse complement.
TACAATGGGTAGGCAGCGTAGGCTGCTGCCTAGAGAAAGATTTAAGAAGGGGCACAGTTTATGCATGAAGCTTATCTCACCTCTGAAGCTGCCCAACGGCAATAATAAGTAAGTAATGCTAAACTGGTAGCCCTGATGTGCGTCCCCCGGAGACTCAAATTTATATGGCGCAGCTTCCTCCCCAGGTTAATCGGCTGAGCACTCTTCTCAACCATTAGAACAGAAGAAGCCAGGGCCGGATATGATATGCAACCCCTTGGTGGAGTCAAAAGCTGCATTTGAGGCCCAAACATTATATCTCTTAGGTTGACCGTCACTGAGGTAGAATGTTTTTGATGGATGTGGACAATTTTGGTGGGATTTTTTTAAAAACATTACATCTTCAGGATTTAGAAAACCATGGTCCATCAATTGCTTTGGGGGTAACATGGATCAGACATAGACTTTACCTGTTCTTATCCATTTCAACCCAGGAGTAACATCGGCGCTGTCTATATTTGAGTAGAAAAAGCTTGTTATTGGGTTAGCAGTTGAGCAATTAATGATTTAGCCCACAGCTGATATCTATGGCCACCTTATAGGTTGTGATAGATATTTAAGACATCTTGTAGCTCTCGGATCTCTAGTCTTGAGCTACACCCTGCCCCAGATAGGAGAATCATATTGAAATAGTAGGCTGACACTTGTCCGCTCATGTGATATATCTATGGTGATGGACCCAACAGTTTAGGGTGGTCTTGTGTATAAAATGTGGTGCACATCTTTATGAAACCAACTTATTAAACTTATTCTTTTACAGACCTTCAAGAAGTGGAGTTGATGAATCCTGCTCTAGAACAGTGTTTCCCAACCACAGTCCTCGGGGATAATCAACAGTTCCAGTTTTCAGGATATACTCACAGGAGCACAGGTAGATCCAACCGTGGTATTATAGTGACAGTGCTAAAAAGAGGTCTGGTGGACTGATATTGGGAACATCTACTCCCATGGTCCTAACTCTTATAAATGTTGGGCCAAGGCAAGATGGAGACATGTGCCATATAATACCCGGGAACAAGAGTGTTATGTGGGCAATCTGAGTTGTGACTTCTCTGCCCCCCATCATCTCACTTTTTAATAGATATAATGCACTATACACATGGCTTCCTATGAAGAACAGGATGCCGCCATCTACAAGGTGATAGTCAAGGAGGTCTTCATCATCTATCCCCTAGATAACATTGGGTTGCATCCATTTCGCATGGCGTACCCCAACACATGGCACATGCCTCTGTCCAGCTCTAGCCTTGTATATGAGATTTTTTTCTAGTTTATTATTGTTTTTGTATGTGTCAACTGATAATTTTGTTTATAAATCATATATATACATACTTGTAATTGGTCTTTACCTAGTTGATAGTGCTAGAATAGACGTTTGTAGAGTGTAATGACGGGGTAGGGAGACAGACAGGTGAGCCCTAATCTACCCGCCACTCAGTCCCTGCCTACTTGCAACGACCCATCCTATGCGACAGGGTACAACTGGGCGACGGTCCCTACACTCAATAAGTGCACAACAGACAAACAGACAAGGGTACAAAGAAGCCAGGGAAATGCGGCAGTTGCCCACGGCAACACGATGAGCAACAAGAGAAGTGAACGAGCCGAGTCAAAACCAAGAGTGAGCGAGGTACAAAACGCTGAGCAGGAGAGTAGTCAGTAAGCCAAGGTCAATAACAAGCAGAGGATAGTAGTTCAAGCAGCTGCAGCAAAGCCAGGAAACCAGCAGAGCAGAATCACAAGCAAAGGAGGAACAGGAAAGGCAGGTATAAATAGACAGTGGGTGGGAGCTAGCTCCGTCTGGCCAGGCTGTGATAGGCTCTCCCACTCCTAAGCCTGCCATGCTGAGTGGTGGAAGATGGAGTCAGTCTCACAGACATAGGAGCAGGTGCAGACTGATTACCTACGGGCGTTGACACAGAAGCTGTGTCTGGCAGATCCTTTAGGGTATGTTCACACGGCCAAATTTCAGACGTATACGAGGCGTATTATGCCTCGTTTTACGTCTGAAAATACGGCTCCAATACGTCGGCAAACATCTGCCCATTCATTTGAATGGGTTTGCCGACGTACTGTGCAGACGACCTGTTATTTACGCGTCGTCGTTTGACAGCTGTCAAACGACGACGCGTAAAAATACAGCCTCGTCAAAAGAAGTGCAGGACACTTCTTTGGACGTTTTTGGAGCTGTTTTCTCATAGACTCCAATGAAAACAGCTCCAAAAACGGACGTAAAAAACGCCGCGAAAACGGCGCGAAAAACGCCGCGAAAAATGCGAGTTGGTAAAAAAACGTCTGAAAAGCAGGGTCTGTTTTCCCTTGAAAACAGCTCTGGATTTTCAGACGTTTTTGTTGACTACGTGTGAACATACCCTTACAGTACCCCCCCTCTTATGAGGGGCCACCGGACCCTTTCTAGGTGGACCTGGCTTATTGGGGAAACTAAGGTGGAACCTTTTGAGCAATACCCCAGCGTGAACATCCCGAGCGGGTACCCAAGTCCTCTCCTCAGGCCCGTATCCTCTCCAATGGACCAGGTACTGGAGGGAGCCTTGGACCATCCTGCTGTCCACAATCTTGGCCACCTCGAATTCTACCCCCTCAGGGGTGAGAACAGGGACCGGAGGTTTCCTCGAGGGAGCCAAGTACGGGGAGCAGCGTTTAAGGAGGGAGGCATGAAAGACATCGTGCACTCGAAAAGACGGGGGCAACTCCAGTCGGAAAGGAGACAGGGTTAAGGACTTCAATGACCTTGTACGGCCCTATAAACCGTGGAGCAAACTTCTTGGACGGGACTTTAAGGCGAAAATTTTTAGAAGATAGCCACACCAGATCCCCGACCACAAACTAGGGGTTAGCAGAACGTCTTCTATCTACCTGAGTCTTTTGTGTGCTCTGGGATGCCTCTAGGTTCTTCTGAACCTGGGCCCAGACTGTGCACAGTACCTGATGAACGACATCTACCTCGGGATTGTTGGAACAACCAGGTGAAACGGAGGAGAACCGTGGATTAAACCCAAAATTACAGAAAAAGGGGGAGACCCCTGACGAGTTACTGACCCGGTTATTAAGGGAAAATTCGGCGAGGGGAATGAATGAGACCCAATCATGTTGACAGTCAGAGATAAAACACCTTAAATATTGTTCTAGAGACTGATTAGTCCTCTCCGTTTGGCCATTAGTTTCAGGATGGAAGGCAGAGGAGAAGGACAGATCAATCTCCAACTTTTTACAGAAGGTTCTCCAAAACAATGAAACAAATTGTACCCCTCTGTCAGAAACAATATTGACAGGAACCCCATGGAGACGCAGGATGCGTTTGACAAACAAGGTGGCTAACGTCTTAGCATTGGGTAGTTTCTTGAGGGGCACAAAGTGGCACATCTTACTGAAGCGGTCTACTACAAGCCACACCACTGACTTGCCTTGAGATGGAGGCAAATCGGTGATAAAATCCATGGAGATATGGGTCCAAGGTCTCTGGGGAATGGGCAAAGAACATAGTAAGCCTGTTGGTCGGGACCTGGGAGTCTTGGACCTAGCACAAACCTCACAAGCGGCGACGTAGGCCTTAACGTCTTTAAGCAACCCAGGCGACCTGTAGTTTCTGGCAATGAGGTGCTTGGTACCCAGGATGCCTGGATGGCCAGATAGTACAGAGTCATGATTTTCCCTGAGTACCCTTAGCCGGAGTTGCAGGGGAACAAACAGCTTGTTCTCAGGAAGGTTCCCAGGAGCTGAACCTTGATCAGCCGCAATTTCAGAGACTAAATCAGAATCAATAGAGGAAATTATTATACCTGGAGGCAAAATACAAGCAGGATCTTCCTCCGAAGGAGGGCTGGCCATGAAGCTACGCGACAGTGTGTCAGCCTTAATATTTTTAGACCCAGCTCTATAGGTGACCAAAAAGTTGAATCTGGTAAAAAATAACGCCCATCGAGCTTGTCTCGAGTTTAGCCTCTGGGCAGATTCTAAGAAAACCAGATTCTTGAGGTCGGTAAGGACCGTAACCTGGTGCCTAGCCCCCTCCAGGAAGTGGCGCCACTCTTCAAATGCCCATTTAATGGCTAAGAGTTCGGGTTGCCAATATCATAGTTACTCTCAGTGGGCGAAAACTTCCTGGAGAAGTAGGCACAGGGACGGAGATGGGTGAGGGACCTGGTATCCTGGGACAAGACAGCACCCACTCCCACCTCGGAGGCGTCAACCTCCACGATGAATGGCTCCATTTGGTTGGGCTGAACAAGCACTAGGGCCGAGATAAAGCACTTCTTAAGGACCTCAAAAGCCAGGACAGCCTCAGGAGGCCAGTGGAGGAGATCAGCACCTTTGCGAGTGAGATCCGTAAGAGGCTTAGCGATGACCGAGAAGTTAGCAATAAATCTCTTGTAATAATGAGCGAATCTCAGGAAGCACTGTAACGCCTTCAGGGAGGCAGGTTGGACACATTACGCCACAGCCTGGACCTTGGCAGGGTCCATGCGGAATTCATGAGGAGTGAGAATTTGACCCAAAAATAGTATCTCTTGCACCCGAAACACACATTTCTCGGTCTTAGCAAACAGTTTGTTTTCCCGAAGGACCTGGAGCACCTTCCTGACATGTTCAATGTGGGAGGACCAGTCCTTGTAAAACACAAGTATGTCATCAAGGTACACTACAAGAAATACCACCAGGTAGTCTCTTAAAATCTAATTTATGAAATTCTGGACGACCGCGGGAGCATTACACAACCCAAAGGGCATGAAGAGGTATTCAAAATGACCTTCGGGCGTGTTAAACGCAGTCTTCCACTCATCCCCCTCTTTGATGCGGTTGTGTAAGGTTATAAGCCCCCCGTAGATCAAACTTAGAGAACCATTGGGCCCCCTGAACCTGATTGAAGAGATCAGGAATCAAAGGAAGGGGGTACTGGTTCCTTACAGTGACCTTATTCAAGTTCCGGTAGTCGATGCACGGCCTAAGACCACCATCCTTCTTCCCTACGAAGAAGAAGCCAGCACCTACCGGAGAAGTAGAGGGGCAAATGAAACCCTTGGCCAGGCATTCCTGGATATACTCTCTCATGACTTCACGTTCGGGACAAGAGAGATTGAATATCCTACCCTTAGGGAGCTTAGCTCCTGGTACCAAATCGATTGCGCAATCATATTCTCTATGAGGAGGTAACACTTCGGAGGCCTCTTTAGAGAAAACACAAGCGAAGTCCTGAACAAACTCAGGTAGAGTGTTCACCTCCTCAGGGAGAGAAATAGAATTAACAGAAAAACATGACGTCATGCATTCATTACCCCATTTGGTAAGATCCCCAGTATTCCAGTTAAACGTGGGATTATGCAACTGCAACCAGGGAAGGCCTAAAACCAAATCGGACGATAATCCCTGCATCACCAGTACAGAGCACTGCTCAAAATGCATGGAGCCAACAAGGAGTTCAAAAACAGGGGTATGATGTGTAAAATAACCATTAGCAAGAGGAGTGGAGTCGATACCCACTACCGGGACAGGTTTAGGCAAATCAATCAATGGCATAGCTAGAGAAATAGCAAATTCCACAGACATAATATTAGCAGAAGACCCTGAATCCACGAAGGCACTGCCGGTAGCAGACCTACCACCAAAAGAGACCTGAAAAGGAAGCAAGATCTTATTACGTTTCATATTTACAGGAAATACCTGTGCGCACAAGTGACCTCCCTGATGGTCACTTAGGCGCGGAAGTTCTTCCGGCTGCTTATTCTTACGCCTAGGACAGTTGTTCACTTGATGCTTGTCATCCCCACAGTAGAAGCAGAGACCATTCTTCCTGCGGAACTCTCTACGTAGTTGGGGAGACACGGAGGCCCCGAGTTGCATAGGTTCATCCGAGTTTTCCGTGGAAGAATGAAGCAACGGAACCTCGGGAGCCATCATGGGGGGGTCAGAGGGGAAGGCACAGAAGTGTTCCAGTCGTCGTTCCCTGAGACGTCGGTCAAGACGTACTGCTAAAGCCATAACCTGATATAAGGAGTCAGAAGAGGGATAGCTAACTAACAGGTCTTTCAGGGCGTTCGACAGACCCAATCTAAACTGGAACCTCAAAGCAGGGTCATTCCACCGAGAAGCTACACACCACTTCCTAAAGTCAGAACAATACTCCTCCACAGGTCTCTTACCCTGACGTAAGGTCACCAGCTGACTCTCGGCAAAGGCAGTCTTGTCAGTCTCGTCATAAATGAGCCCGAGGGCAGAAAAGAAAAGATCAACGGAGGAAAGTTCAGGGGCGTCAGGAGCCAAGGAGAAGGCCCATTCTTGGGGCCCGTCCTGGAGCCGGGACATAATTATACCCACCCGCTGGCTCTCAGAACCTGAGGAGTGGGGCTTTAGGTGAAAATAGAGCCTACAGCTCTCCCGAAAGGAGAAAAAAGTCTTCCGGTCCCCTGAGAACCGGTCAGGCAACTTGAGGTGGGGTTCAAGAGGTGAGGTGGGGGGCACTATCAGGGTAGCATAATGCTGGTTGTCCCTCTGAGCCAGGGTTTGGACCAGTAGGGAGAGGCCCTGCATTTGCTGAGCCAGGGTCTCAAGGGGGTCCATAGTTGAGTCAGGGACCAGGGTAGACTAGGTATATGGGCTTGTGATTATGTAATGACAGGGTAGGGAGACAGACAGGTGAGCCCTAATCTACCCGCCACTCAGTCCCTGCCTACTTGCAACGACCCGTCCTAGGTGACGGGGTACAACTGGGCGACGGTACCTACACTCAATAAGTGCACGACAGACAAACAGACAAGGGTACAAAGAAGCCAGGGAAATGGGGCAGTTGCCCACGGCAACACCATGAGCAACAAGAGAAGTGAACGAGCCGAGTCAAAACCAAGAGTGAGCGAGGTACAAAACGCTGAGCAGAAGAGTAGTCAGTAAGCCAAGGTCAATAACAAGCAGAGGATAGTAGTTCAAGCAGCTGCAGCAGGGCCAGGAAACCAGCAGAGCAGAATCACAAGCAAAGGAGGAACAGGAAATGCAGGTATAAATAGACAGTGGGCGGGAGCTAGCTCCGTCTGGCCAGGCTGTGATAGGCTCTCCCACTACTAAGCCAGCTATGCTGAGTGGTGGAAGATGGAGTCAGTCTCACAGACATAGGAGCAGGTGCAGACTGATTACCTACGGGCGTTGACACAGAAGCTGTGTCTGGCAGATCCTTTACATAGAGATGCCATTGTTCCTCTTCTCTTCCAGTCATTTCCGCCTGGTCCTTATTTTTGGACCCTCTGAAATCTTTAGTCATATTATGATTAGCAATACATTTAATAAGGGTTTTGGCTCAATAGTTATGGGGGAGGGGGGTTTGAATGTAAGTGGGGTTATGTTGACCCAGGGTGTTTCATGTTTACCGTTCTTTTTTGCCTTTTTTGGGGGTGATGTTGGCAGACTACAATACATTAAAGTTGACTTAGAGGAGGCGATTTTGTAGATTAAGTAAATATTATGCCTATGAAGCCACCATGAACCACTAAATTTTAAAAATATTCAGTTTTCAGCAAAAACATTGCTCGGGCCTATAAAATAGCCACATTGTCTCTAATTATATTATTGGTCACCAATAGACTTCTCATAAGAGATCAATATGGCCACCACTATATTTTAGTAGGATATAGGGATGTTCCTTATCCATTGAAAATCTCAAATATGTTTTTATTTTTTGACAGTGGCAGCAAAAAAAATGTTTTATTCTAATACAGGAAATTGAAGTACAAAATAATAAGTTTATTAAAAACAGATTTTCTAATTAAATTGTGATATTTAATTAGGTCTATTGTTAGAATTGAAGCTATTTTCCCTGTAATTACCTTTTAATGCCAGGCCGTGGTAGAACAATATGTCGGGTACATTTTTTTCTTCAAATATTTTATATTCACAAAACATTTTTTAATTTTTTTTTTATGAGATCCAAGTAAAACACAACCAAATGGAATAATGATGAATTTGAATGCATGAGAAGTAATAAACCTGCTGTCTATTATGCGTGACCTTATAACGAGTAGGATAATACTTGTAAAAAGACATTATGAATAATTATTTATTACACCGAGTGTGAAAGTCGGGAGAGAAATTTCACGCATACCGCATCAGCGGCGGAACACTTCTGCTAATGAGTTAATTCTCTAAAGAATAAGGGGGCATACATTATTATTATTATTATTAAAAAGAAAAGTTTTTAGAATGGAAAATTTCAATTCCAATCAGAACTTTTTTTTTTTTCTTCTATTATTAAAAAGTTAGGAAATTTACTGTAGATTCCCCAAAGATTTTTTTTTTTTTTTTTTTAAATCTACTTACTAAGTTCTAACTTCAGGAGTTCTAGTCAGTAAGTCAATCTGGCAGCTTTCTTGGTGGGAGAAGTTTTTTTTCTAAGTCATTTATTATTGTTATTATTATTATTATATTTTTTATTATTAAAGTTAAATGTGATTTACTGTAGATTCCCCAAAGAATTATAATTTTTCCAATTCTAGCTTCTTTAAAAAGTTTACTTGTTAATTTACAGGAATTCTAGGCAGTTAGTAAGTGAATCTAGAAGTTTATTTTTGATGGTTGGTGATTTTTATTTTTTTTACTACTATTATTTATATTATTATTATTATTATTATTATTATTATTATTATTATTATTACTATTATTAACTACAACTTAGATTTATTGTTTATTGATTTATTTAAAAAAAAAAAAATTTTCCAACCCGAGCTTTAGCTCAGTCGAAGGACAATTTTGGGTTTTATTAATTTTTTTTTTACTGTTATTTTTATAAGATTTAGGAGCTTGACTGTATAATCCCCAAAAAATGATATATTTTTTTTAACCCCAATTTCTTCACAAAAATCTACTTGTTAATTTACCTCAGGAATTATAGTCGGTAAATCAATCTGTTTGTTTTTTTGTGCTATTTTATTTACTTAGTGATTTTCATTTTCATTATTGTTATTATTATTATTATTATTATTATTATTATTATTATTATTATTAATAAGGCTGAGTTCACACCGAGTTTTTTTATGAGTTTTTTACCCGGAAACCGCGCTGCAAAACGCGCCAAGAAATGGCCGAAAATGTCTCCCATTGATTTCAATGGGAGGCGGAGGCGTTTTTTTCTTGCGAACGGAAAAAACAGCTCACAGGAAAAAGAAGCGTCATGCACTATCTTCGGGCGTTTTCGCCTCTGACCTCCCATTGACATCAATGGAAGGCAGAGAAAGCATATTTCGCTGTGTTTTATGCCTGTGGTGCTCAATAGCCGCAGGTGAAAAACGCAGCGAAAATCGGCATGCAGGCAGAGGAAAATCTGCCTCAAAATTCCAAACTTTTGAGGCAGACTTTCCTCCTGTAAAAAACTCTGTGTGAACCCAGCCTAATGATAATAATTATAATAATATTATTATCATCATCATTCATCGGTATAAGGTGTTGTCCCAGAATCAACTATTATCAGCTATCAATAGGACCAGGGGGGTTCGGGACTCACTACACCTCCCTCAGTGAGGAGGAGTTTGAATGGAGCAGCGATCGAGCATGCCCCCGCTGCACCATTGAATGTCTATGGGAATGACCGAAATAGCCGAGCGCTGCTCTCGGCTGTTTCCGTCCTTCCTCCTAGACTTTGAATGGAACGGCAGCGCGCAGGCTTAACCGACGCTCCATTCCATGTCCTGCTCACTGGGGTCAAGCAGTAATGAGGGATGAGGGGTTTTGAATTTGGGAGCCCCATTTTTGTGATCGATGGGGGTCCCAGCGATCACTCAATTATCATCTATTCTGTGAATAAGTGATTTACTATACATTCCCCAATAAATTTGTTTTTCCAACCCTAGCACCTTTAAAAAAAAATCTACTGGTTAATTCACCGTACCTCAGGAAGTCTAGTCAGTCAGTCTCAGAGATTTCGTTTTTTGCCTTGTTTTTTTTGCTGAGTAATTTTTTTACAATTTTTTTTTAATTTATTTTGTGTACTATTAACAACTTACTGTTACTATTACTGTAGTTTCCCCAAGAATGTTTGATTTTTTACAACCCTAGCTTTTGTACATTTACGCTGGGTTTTCCAATGACCCAAAAAAAAAACAACATCAATCACGTGCCAATGAGTCATAAATGAATAATTATGAAAAAAAAATTGTCTACATTGTTGTATGAGCACAGATATCCTGGCATTGTTTTTGCACTTGAAATTTACACAATGCGACGTAAATACCATGTTACCTTTTTTTATGGGTCGGTACGATTACGGCGACACCAAATATGTAAAGATTTTTTATTTGTTACTACCTTTGCACAATAAAGGCACTTTCTTCAAATAATTTGTTTTTGCCTCGCCATCACTTTTCTATTTTTCCACCGCATGTGAACTTGTTTTGTTTTGGGACGGGAATGGGAAAAAAGCAATTCTGTGGTTGTTTTGTCGCGGGGTTTTGTACCACGTTCACTATTCAGCTTAAATAATGTGTTAACTTTATCATTTGGGTCATTATGATAGCGATGATACCTTATGTGTGTATTGTTATTTTATTTTTTATAAATTTTTTACACTTTTTATGAAAAAAAATTATTTTGTTTTATTTTTTTACTGTGCATTTTTTATTTTTTAATAAACAATTTAACTCCTTTTTAATTATTTTTTAATCCCACTTATTCTTCTCATTCCAATGTTCCAATTGTTGATATAATACCAAAGCATCACTACTTGTCCGTGTAAAACTGACAGGCAGTCTACTCGGATGTGCCTCTGGCATGGCCTAATAGGCATACGGTCATGGTGGGCCTGGGGGACTTTTTCTGGCCCCCAGCCTGCATGGCAACCCATCGACAGCTGATGACTGACAAAGAGAGCCCCCTCCCTCTGTCAAACCATGCCGTCCCTGCTCTTGACTGCAGCATTTATGGGGTTGAATGCTCGAGATCAGAGGTTTCTCCGATCCTGGCCGTTGCAGTGGGAGCCTGGCTGTCAGTCACCATCACGTACATGTGTGTCGGGATGAGGGAAGGGGTTAATTTCAAAGACATCTTTGACTTGCGTTTTTCATATGTGTACATTATATTTCTTAACCCTTGAAAACCTGAAGTTCCGGGCATCCTGTTTGGCCCAGTGTCCACCTCCCTGCCACCCCCGCTGTAGCAGTCCCCGCCCCGCCAGAATATAACTTTAAGTTTTATGATTATTAACGACTTATGTTACTGTAGGTTCTAAATTATTATTTTTTTTCCAACCCCAGCATCTTCTCAACATCTCCTTCGTAATTTATCTCAAAAATTCTAGGTAGTCAATCTGGATTTTTTTTTTTTTTTGGGCATTTTTGTTTACTTGGTAAATCATTCCATATGTTTTCTCCAAATGTCTTGAGGTATTTGTGGTGTAATTTTTCCTTATTTGTTTTAATTGACCTCTATTTTTTTTTAAATCGTTCTAATAATAAAAGCCGTTTGTGTGTTTTCCGCTTCCACGGTGTATAATTTCACCATCCTTCAGGAGATAATAGGGATTAAAACAGAATTCTCTGACAATGTAATAGGTCTCACATTTAACATAAATGTTCGCCACAGTCCAAGGTTTATTTTTGTTGAACAGCAGACCCGAAAACGCAGCCACAACTACATTTCAATTTAAAGGATTTCCCTTATGCCTGATGACTAAAAAAATAAATAGGTTCAGGACACTGGAAGAACAGCCCGGCCGCCCGGACTACGGTCCTAAATGAATATTGATCGTCCATCTGCGATTATTTTGTTAACCTTGAATAAAAACACAGAGACCAGTCTTCAGAGGGCCGTTTTGCATTGCATGGGGTGGACAATTAGATTACCATAAGGGCTTTTCTCCCAGAAAATCCTTTTTTAACATGTGTGATTAATGAGCTGACATTTGGGACCCCCACACACCCCAGTTGATCCCATTCCTGATCCTAAACAAACTGGCCACACAACTGAAACCATTTCCATACAGTGATAAAATGCCCAAATTGGGCTATGTTCACACTAGTGTCATGGCTTCCATTTATAAGGGAAGCCGGGACGGTTAAGTTGGCACCAATAGACCCTAGTGACTTAATGTGGTCCGTCAGGGTTTTCGTATCGTAATCATTTTTGATAACAAGAATAGAGATGCATGCTGAACTAGTTATGCCATCAAAAATGACAGAAACCCCCAATTCCCAAAAATTACATTGTCATACAAAATACCATGGAAATCAGTGTACAAATAATTAGCCGGCCACCGAGTGTCCGGCACTTACACACAACCATGGTTAAAAGTTTACTCATTCAGGGCCAGGTCCAAGCATTGGTCCAGGTGACACCCACCCAATCACCAACAAACCAACCCATACACCCACCCATGCTCAAACGCACCAACCCATGTACTCAGATTTATACGCCCAGACACCCACGCAACTAGACACCCACTATCCGTTCACTTACCTGCCTATATCATGGCATGGCCACCGTTGTGGAAGAATTCACCCCTTCACTCTTAAGCTGGCCATACTCTTATTCGGCCGACGGCTGTTTCTCCCGACCCCACCATAAACATGCATGTTTTTTTCAGTGGGAAGAGGGAAATGAGCCACTGCCAGACCTGAAACTATCATGCTCGATCCCCCTTTCCCCTGAAATCTGCCATCGGGGAAGTCAGAAGGCCTCATACGCATAGTGCCATCGCCCAATCCTGCCAAAATTCTTCATATTTTTCTCTTCTGCGCATGGTCAGCTTTACTAGTGACGTATGCTTATTTCATCATGATCCCCAAAGACCTACAGTGAAATCTTTCTACACAACAGCGGGGCCTGGTAACCTGTGGTCGCAGGAGGCCATAATGTTTTTGATACGTAGGTAGGTCCTAAAATTTTTGATGCAGGTGTGAGGTCCTTTTTACTATAATATATGGTCACTAGAGGCCAGTCAAAAGGCCCCCACATCTGTTGAATATGAATGACTCTGAGTCTCGGCTGCTTTGCCCGCTGGTACCAATCCCACACTTGACCTACTCCTGACGCTGCTTATATCCCTAGGGTTGGACAACCCGGCAAAGGAGGAGTATCCAAATGGGAAGTAATCTGACTCCAGACGTAATGTCGCATTATGAAAAATTACAGACACTTGCTACTGCCAGTAAAAATGATAATCACTGGTACCTCCCCCCAGTGTTAATACCGGCTGGGCCAACGCTTTACCGTCCTGATGGAAATCCTACTTACAGAGGGCCCTGGGCTAGGGGTCTAGCTAGGGGGAAGCGACAGGGGCACCTTCCCAGGGTTCTGGGTGCTAGGGGGGTGCCCACAAACCACTTTGCCTTGGCCAGGATATTTGCCTTGGCCAGGGATCGGGGCATCAAACTGAACCTTTGCTGGGGTAAAGGAAAGCCTGGCTATGCCTCTGCCCTGGGCCACATTTTGCAGTTATCTTTGTGCTCTCCTATGTCAGCCCTGCATTGGATGCCCATTGGGCCCGGTTATTAGAGCTGGTATGAGAACGTTTCTTATCAGGTGTCATAGTTGAAAGTCAAGGCTTCCTGTTGTGTAATCCTATCACTATTTTGAGCCGAAGAAATGCTATAATTGCAAACTTCTGTCAAACCTTCCTATCTCCCACCTTCACTGCCTTCCCGAGCTCCGTAATGCATTTTACCTATCAATTCCCCTCATCTTCAAAGTCATGTTAAACTGTGACATATTCCTTAATGATGAGATGATTAAAGAGAGCTGAGCATGGGTGGTATCCAGCAGAGTAATACAGAAAGGGGATTTTTTTTAAAAAAAATTTTTATTTTTGCATACTTGAGGTGAGCGACATTAATCAGAGACTAAAATTGAGAGAATGAGATCACCGCGTTCTGTATAATGAACACACGGTGAAGGTAATAGCTGCAGCCTATTAATAATGTATGTATATATATATATATATATATATACACACACACATATATATATACCTTCACAATGTTATATGAATAAAAAAATAGTATTTCTAGGTATTTTTGAAATGTGTTTTTTTTACCTAAATTTTTAGAGAAAAAAGGGCAAGTTACAGAGTACCAAGAAGGGGAAAGGTCATTGTGTACTTGTATGGATACTGGGTGACCAGGTGACTAGAGCCAGCTGTCCATAGACACCAAAATGGTTGTGCCTTACTGTACTCAGTAACAGTAGGAAGAGCAGCTCCGGAGCACAAACAGCAGCTCCAACAAGTTAAATTCTGCACAGACTAAGAAAATACGAACATTTATGAGCAGATGTAAAGTCTCGTGATATAGACAGTAATGTTTTGTCCCCACCCCACCCCAAGAATCACCAATAAATATAGGCCTTTATGACGTCTTGTGAAAAGTCCATTCAGCCATTTCCTTTGTATATATGCTTTTGGGAAAAATTTGTGAAAATCAGTGGTGGATTAAGAAGACCATAGGCCCTGGGCTGTTCCCTTCTCCACCGCCGCCCTGCTGCACCGCTCTACAGCCTCCTGTAGATAATACCACACAGCCCCCTGTATATAGCGCCACACAGCCCTCTGTAGATAGCGCCACACTAATCTGTTCACGTCCCCATGCCATCCTTTCCTCCAGTGATGCAGGCCTGGTCCCTTCTGACGAGGGCTCATCCAGTGGCATTACACTGTCGGGGCGATTAAGTCATCACACCATCTGCATCACAAAAAAGCACCGAATGGCGGGGAAGGAAATTGATGGTTCCCTTGCCTCGCAAGCATTCCCAATTGTATCCGCATGCAAAGGAGTCCTATAATGTTTTTGTTCTTAGGGCAGCCGTGTGCCCCCAGGAGCGGCCGCCCTAAACGGACCTATGGGTATCCACTATTGGGGACAATAAGAGCCTTGATCTGTCTGTTTCTGAGAAAAGCTGAGTGACAACCATTATGGCCGCCCTTACATAGCGGTTTTCACTCAGCTGTCCTAAAGTCCAGAACAGCAACTCGGCCAAATTATGCAAGTTTACCATACAGTACAATTCCTTTTACCCATCATACAAAAATTCTGATAATCTGGCACTTGTTTCCAGCACGGAAATACTAAATTATCTGGAATCCCACAAGACCAGAAGAAGAATTTTTGGATTTTTTTTTTTACATACTTTTTAATAACTATCCAAAATACCCAATAATCTGCAACTTCAGGCCCTGTTTATATTGGATTAAAGGAATTTTACCAGGTATACATTAATTTTTTTAGTAAGTGACCCTTTATTTGCTGACACACGGGAGATTATTGGTCGGAGAAAGTCAACCAAGGCGAGGGGGGCAATCATTTAGTATACAAAACAGGTTTATTAGAATTCAAAAGTGGAATAAAATCACAGACGTCTAAGAAATCAGGTTTTAGAATGAACTGATCCCCTAATATCCGCCCGCTGAAAGAAAATGAAAAACTACAAAAACATTTAAAGTATAATGGCCTTATTATCCATCTAAATTTGATAAGTAGCTGGAAAGGAAACATTTTCCTTGGATCTCTCTCCGAGGCTCTAAATTGCTGTAACTATTTGAACCTTGCCGTACATTAGGCACTTAAGTGGCAGCGTGACATTTTTGTGGAGAAAGGGGTATGACGAGTAGGAGTGTACCAGAGGCACGTCTGGCAATTATACCGAGGCCTCCTGAGGTTCCCATAGCCCAGCACCTGGCTTTTACATTTTTTATCGTAATTATACTTGTAAATTTGAGGGAGAGGTTGCACAAGTTTCTCAGAAAGGGGCTGCTGACGACGGGTTGGAGGTTGGCTGAAGACAATTTTTCTGAATATATTACCCTTAAGAAATAGTTTTCAATTTTCTTAATTTTTTTTATAATTTTTTTTTTTTTTTTTTGTGGCATTGGCATATATTTATTTTTTTTAAAAATTTCTTTCAAACTTTTTTGCTTTGAACAGCAGCAAATATTTCTACCACCCACAATGTAAAATGATTTTGATATTTTGATCATTGACACTTTTTTTGTTACACTTAAAAAGTTATCATCCGGGAATGATTCGATTTTTATGAAAAATATTTATAGAAAGTCATTATTATTCATATTATTAAAAAATTACAAGACATTTTTAACGATAATTCATCCGAAGAAATTAAAAAATGATTCAAACAATACTATAACTATTCAAAAATATTTGAATAATGGCCCATGTATAAAAGTTTATAGTTCTTTTATTAGGTGTATCTTACAATGTAAAAAAAAAAGTCTCCTTATCCTCTATTACAAATGTGAAAATAGTTTTTTAATATCTTATTTTTCTATTAAGATATGATCAATTGAAGTTATAGGCCCAAAGTCTGAGGCTGTACTACTGAGAAATTCTGATTTCAGTCACCACCCTCATCAATGTTTACACATATACACACAATTGCCACTATTCAACCAAGTCAAAATGTAGATATTGCTGTATTGGTTATTTAAATCCAGTCAAGTTTTTCCAAATCAGAAGGGGACATCTTGTCATCAGAAAATCTTAGTAGTGCAGCCTCAGGCTTTTAGCCTGTAACTTCAAGCAATCATATCTCAGCCTAGAAGTGAGATATTAAAACCCAGTTTTCACCTCTTTAATGTATACTAAAGGGCCCTTTTACATGTCTTCTGATAGCACTACTAAGTGATCACTTATTGGCTGTCACTTTGTACATAGGAGCCTTTACAGAACAGCTACAATATCATAGTTGGAGGTTATCTCCCCCAAAAACAAATCATGGGTTAAGCAGTGCAAGTATAATACAATAACCTTGGATCCCCTGTACTGATGGACTACCTGTCACAGTACCTTGAAAACAGAGTGAGGGTTAAAGAAGCTGTCTTGTTTAAATACCCTCTAAGGGAATTCTGTGTTAATAGAGGGGCATCCTCTGTTCAAGATATTAGCCAGAGTAGAGAATGGCTGCAAAGAGAATTTTTCTTGCTCTGGAGGACCTGGCAGGTCTATGAAATACGTGGATAGCTCATTGATTTCAATGAGAAACTTGTAATGCTTAATTCCCCCTGTGGGGGCACTACAGGGAAATTGAACGCTTACGATCAGGATTCACTACAGATTCAACTAAAATGTTGGAGGACCCAGAAGCAGGATACCCTGTGATCAGCTTATCATCAAAGAATGCTTCAAACAAAAAAAGGTATTGTACACAATGGACAGTCCCTTTAAGATGTCACATGGAATAATATATTAACCTGATGCAACAACTGGGCTACGATCTGACTTTTCATTCGAGACCAAGTGCCCCTAATGATCTGTGCCATCACAAGTACCAGCCATTTTCTAGCACACTAATGGACCCCTGTATAAATAAATTATCAGAGGTGATTAAAAAAAATTGCACCTTTATCGCTTTACACCATTATAGCGCAAAACTGCAAAGAGCCAAGTTCAAATACTTTCTAGTCTGGACTGATTATCAGCTCTACTTCACCATAGGGAGAACAGAAGTGCCACCCATTAGAAATAATAGGAGCGCTGCTTAGCTATTCTGACGACAAGCTCGCTGACTGTTTCCACTTATATCCAGCAGAATTGTGAATGCAGCTCTGGAGTATAATAAAGGCTGTAACTTAGTACAAGATATGTAATGTATTTTCAAAAATATTCATCTTTTTATGTAGTTTTATAGTGCTTAAAGCTGGACACACCCTTTAAGTTGTCAATTTATAGCCCCAGAGTTATGGGGGGTATCGAGGAACATAGTTACTCTATAGTGAAGAAATTGTATCACAAGTTATACTAGTGCTGCACCATCTGTACCTTCTCGTGGAGAATATTACTCAGGATTCAGTAGAATTTTATGAGAAATAGCAAAAAATACAAAAACAAAAACATGCAGAGACTTGTAGTCAGGGCTGGATTATAGGGACGGCAAAAGGGGCATATGCCCCAGGCCCTCCAGCACCACTTTGGGGACTTTCACCATCCACCCTCACTAGTGGCCGTTCGGTACCCTATCCAGCTGAGAAGTAGTGCCTACAATTGGGGATCCAGTCAGGTCCTGGTCCCAGAGGTAGAAATGGGGACCCAACCGCGTTTTCTGCCTGGGGCCCTAAATCAAATTTAATACGGCGCTGCATGTAGGAGACTCAGGTTTCCTACAGTTTGTAGCAAGCAGAAGCAAAAAGAACATGTTTTCCAGACAAATAAGAGGTAATTTGCCCGGCTATATACAGAGATCACCCACGGCAGTAAATGTCGCTTTCTAGGGCGCGCTCAGTGGCGAACGGTGTATTTTTAGCCAAGAAGTGGAAAAAAATCTCGGCCAAATCATATTCACCACATGTTCTAGAGAGAAAGATCGTCAGCGAGGAGCGGGGATATGATTTGTTTCCAGCAAAGCGTCTGCATCTGGCTCCTATATTCCTGATCCTGCCTGCACCTGCTGCCTCACAATGGACCGAGCGCAACGCAGGCGACACAACCTCCCCGTGCTGATATACCGTGTGGTGATATATTTATATCTAGACTATATGTACAGGATAAAGGGAAATTTCATTCACAAGCGATATTAACATCAATGGTAATCATTTCTCAATGACATAGTAAACAAATGTGTACGAAATTCCTGCTTTTATTTTCATCGTGCCTCATAGTGGAGAACAGATTTCATATTCTCTTCACCCTCTAGGGCTGCATTCACACAAGCGTGACAGATTTCCACACGTACAAAACGCGTGTGTACAACTGTGTGCGTTGCTGTGCGTGGTTTTCTCGCACCCATTGACTTCAATGGGCATGTAGGTGCGTGAAAACGCACCAATATAGGACATGCAGTGTCACGATCTGTGGGTATGTGGACCCACTGGGCCGTACTGCCGTAGCGGTATAGCAGCTGGCCAATACAGAGTGTCAAGTAAAGTCTATAGTTCAATCAAGGGTACATGTGGGGGTTCAGACAGTAGCGATGACTAGGCTCAGATGGGACCTTGGCAGCAGACACCAGGCGTGGTGTAACACAGCAGACAGATCGGTGGTACAACACGACTCCAACTCTTTAAGGCACAGGAACAAGGTAACACGGGATACAGGATACAGGTAGCAGGTACGGGATCACTGGGAACTGGAAGACACTAAGGGACCATTTGCAACGGCTTTCACAGGTAACACAAACAACGCTCAGGCAATGAAGGAAGGGGCAGGGCCCTTCTTATAGTCCTGGGTGATTATAGGAGCAATCGGTCAATCTAAAACATGTGTGTGTTCTGGCCCATTAAGACCAGGAATGAGCTCGAGCGCGCACCCTAATGGTCACTGCAAGACAGGACGGCCGCTTGTGCTGGCATCTCTGGGGAGGAAGACGTCTGCAGGATGATAGGAGTCTGCGGTCTGTGACCGCGGACATTACATGCAGTGAGTTTCACGCAACAGACTCTCGCTGCGTAAAAACTCACGCATGGGTGAACAGCCCCATTGATAACAATGGGTCCGTCGCTGCGCTTGATTTCCACGCACAGTACACTAACGAGTTTTACGCTAGTCTAAATGAGCCCTTAAAGGGAATGTGTCACAAATTAAAAATATTTTTTTTAAGTAAGTTACTTATTTTTATTATATTTTCTTAACTTTTTTCTGCTGCATTTTTTTTTGTCTTCCACAAGGTGGGAAGTATTAAAAATAAAATAATAATTCGACATGTTTTCCTATGTTAGCCACCAGAGGGAGCACTTCCCAGAATTACAGCAAGGTGAATCAGGCAAAGCATCCTGACTTACAGCTGCTGTAAATGTTGGAGGGAGACTCACCCCCTCCCTATTATTGGATACAAGCCAGAAAAATTGCTGAGCATTGTCCAGCTCAATTTTGGGAGTACTTTTACAATGGCATCTGGTAAAAGGCTAAGAATATTGAAAGTCAAGAGGGAGACCCTGTGGTGAATGACTTTTCAGTTAAGAGGTTCACACAGCGTGCATTTGATGCATTTTTTGGGCGCATTTTATGTACTGAAAATGGGGGGGGACCCCCGTCAATTTTATTATTTTTTTATTTTTTTTAAAACGACGTCGGTCCCCCATATTTTCATAACCAGCCAGATTCAACACAGCAGCAACAGCCTAACATTACCAGGGTGGGAAGGGCCACTGTTTTTGGCCCTTCCCATCCTCATAATACCAGCCTGCGGCCGCCCCAGTGCCCGACCATCACTACAGATGGTCGGGTACTGGATCGTACCCGGCTCTTTCCGGCACCCCTGGAGGCGGTGGGTACCGAGGTAATAATTGAGGCTTAGTTGCAGCTTTTTTACTGGCTAACACTAAGCCTTGTCTTAGTAATGGACGTCGTCAAACAGACAACTGCCATTACCAAGACCATGACTGCTCCCACAAAACCCTCATTAACCATTTAATTAAAAAAATAAACCCTCCAAAAAAGTCGATCATCGCAGTAGTACACCGAATCCAATAGGTCCAGTGGAACCTGCAAAACAAAAAATAAAAATAGCAATATCAAAAATATAAATACTTATACTCACCTACAGCGACTTCTGTCTTCTCCCCTGCGCCACAATAAATATTAGAGGTCCCCACAAGTACTCTGCACGCAAACCCCACACACACGCCAATGCAAACTATCAAACAACCCCCCCACAACCACCCTGCCCGCATCCCCCCACAGACACCCCCCCACACACACTCCCACGCAAACCATCACACAACCCCCCACAAGAACCAAGCACACAACAGTTATTTTTATGTGAAAAAATAAATAAAGTAAATATAATATTTTATTAGATAAAAACACATACATTAATAAAAAAAAACAACACTCATGACACCTTTCCTTTAAGATCTATTTCTTTTGTTCGTTATCACCGCTTGCTCAGCAAAGATTGTAGGAGCTGCTAGTCCAAAAGTCCGGGAAGGGAAGTGACAACTGATCTGGGCACATTTCTACCTCACAAAGGCTATGAACTCATATTTGATCGGTAACAGCTCTATCCTGCATGTCAGAGACACGCAGGACCAGCTGACACTGAACCCGTCAGTGCCGCTGACCTGACGGATACAGGTTTCAGCGTAAGATACAGCTGCTGTGTATACAGGATACAAAGCAGTTGAATCTCAAAAATTAAAATTTTTTGCGTAATCTGGAGAAGTTGCTTTATAAATGTTGGGTTCTTTTTTTTCCTTTATTTGTTGAGAAAATGATATTTTTTTAGCTAAAGCTACGTCTTATTGAAGAAAAAGGATTGTTTTTATTTTCACTGCCCAATTCAAATAAAATCTATGAAACACCTGTGGGGTCGAAATGCTCACTACACCCCTAGATGAATTCCTCAAGAGGTGTAAAATGGGGTCACTTTTTGGCCATTTTCATTGTTTTGTCCCCTCAGGGGCTTTGCAAATGTGACATGGCCTCCGCAAATCATTCCTGCTAAATGTGATCTCCAAAAGCCAAATGGCGCTCCTTCCCTTCTAAGCCCTGCCGTGTGTCCAAACAGCCGTTTATTACCACATGTGGGGTATTGTTTTACTCTGGAGAAATTGCTTTACAAATTTTGCGGTGCTTTTTCTCCTTTAGTTCTAGTGGAAATTAGAAAAAAATCACTGAACCTACATTTTCTTTAAAACAAATTTAGATTTTAATTTTCACGGCGTACTTCCAATAATTTCTGTAAAAAACCTGTGAGGTAAAAATGCTCACTACACCCCTAGATAAATTCCCTGAGGGTGTATTTTCCAAAATGGGGTCACTTTTGGGGGATTTCCACTGTTTTGGCACCGCAAGAGCCCTTCAAACCTGACATGGTGCCTGAAATATATTGTAATAAAAATAAGGCCCCAAAATACTCTGTGCCTGTGCTTCAGTCCAGTAGCACGCTAGGGCCACATGTGGGATATTTCCTAAAACTGCAGAATCTGGGCAACAAATATTCAGTTGCATTTCTCTGGTAAAACTTTCTGTGTTACAAAAAAAAATTGATTAAAAATGAATTTCTGCAAAAATATATGAAATTTGTAAATTTCACCTCTACTCTGCTTTAATTCCTGTGACATGTGTAAAGGGTTAAGACATTTTCTAAATGCTGTTTTGAATACTTTGAGGGGTGATGTTTTTAAAATGGGGTGACTTTTTGGGCGTTTATAATATATAAGGCCCTCAAAGCCACTTCACAACTGAACTGGCCCCTGTAAAAATGGCCTTTTGAAATTTTCTTGAAAATGTGAGAAATTGCTGCTAAAGTTCTAAGCCTTGTGATGTCATAGAAAAATAAAAGAATGTTCAAAAAACGATGCCAATCTAAAGTAGACATAAGGTGGATGTTAATTAGCAACAATTTTAAGTGGTATAACTGCCTGTCTTACAAGCAGATACATTTAAATAGAGAAAAATGCTAATTTTTGAAATTTTTCGCAAAATTTTGGTGCTTTTCACAATTAAATACTGAACGTATGGAGCAAATTTTACCAGTAACATAAAGTCCAATGTGTCACGAGAAAACAATCTCAGAATCGCTTGGATAGGTAAAAGCATTACGACGTTATTACCACATAAAGTGAAACATGTCAGATTTGAAAAATGAGGCTCTGTCAGGAAGGGTCAAAAGTGGCCAAAGAGGGAAGGGGTTAAATAAATGTATCGGTGTACAGACTCAATATAAAGTCTAGGAGCCCATACTCTGCTACATCGGCATTCCGGAAAAAGCCGAACAGAAACTACGCGGCTGAGCGCTCACACGAGCGCTTCATCTGCTTCATTCTAGCGATTGGTGGGGGTCTCAGTGCTCGGACCCCCACCAATCCAAACTGCTGACATGTCACTATGACGTCAGAAGTTTGTCAAACGTTCAGCTACACTTTAAACCTGTGCTGTAATCTTGTGCTGCCTCTAGTGGACAGAATGCAGGCAGCTGCCAGTGTATGAAGAAGCAGGAGCCTGAGCTGTGATTCAGAGGTCCTTGCAGTGTTATGGCAGCTACATGTCCTGTGCTCTGTTATTTACTCACTGAACAGTCACATCTTACACACAGACTTCTATCAAATCTGACTCTTCAGTGAGGAAATAACACAGACATTTGTACACACAGCACAGTAAATCTGCAAGGACCTTCTAGCCACGCCCCCTCCTATGAATGGTGCAGAAAGTAGAGTTCAGGGTAGGGTGCGGGCACTATAGCAGCCAAAATCTTGTATCTCTGTGGCTGGCATTGTATTGGTGCCCTGTGGGTGGCATTATATTGATGCACTGTGGCTGGCATTGGGGCACTGTAGCTGGCATTGTATTGAGGCACTGTGGCTGGCATTGTATTGAGGCACTGTGGCTGGCATTGTATTGGGGCACTGTGGCTGGCATTGGGGCACTGTAGCTGGCATTGTATTGAGGCACTGTGGCTGGCATTGTATTGGTGCCCTGTGGGTGGCATTGTATTGGGGCACTGTGGCTGGCATTGTATTGGTGCCCTGTGGGTGGCATTGTATTGGGGCACTGTGGCTGGCATTGTATTGAGGCACTGTGGCTGGCATTGTATTGGGGCACTGTAGCTGGCATTGTATTGAGGCACTGTGGCTGGCATTGTATTGATGCACTGTGGCTTGCATTGTATTGATGCACTGTAGCTGGCATTGTATTGAGGCACTGTGGCTGGCATTGTATTGGGGCACTGTAGCTGGCATTGTATTGAGGCACTGTGGCTGGCATTGTATTGATGCACTGTGGCTTGCATTGTATTGAGGCACTGCGGCTGGCATTGTATTGATGCACTGTGGCTGGCATTGTATTGATGCACTGTGGCTGGCATTGTATTGATGCACTGTGGCTGGCATTGTATTGATGCACTGTGGGTGGCATTGTATTGATGCACTGTGGCTGGCATTGTATTGATGCACTGTGGCTGGCATTGTATTGATGCACTGTGGCTGGCATTGGGGCACTGTAGCTGGCATTGTATTGATGCACTGTGGCTGGCATTGTATTGATGCACTGTGGCTGGCATTGGGGCACTGTAGCTGGCATTGTATTGAGGCACTGTGGCTGGCATTGTATTGGAGCCCTGTGGTATGGTATATATACCACATCAACTGAATATTACCCATAGGAGGAAACGTACAGTAAAAAAAAAAATATCTTTTTCTCCTGCTTTATGGTTCAAATTGTGGGTGCGTCTTATAGTGTGTCCTATAATCCGAAAAATAAGTATAATGCGCTCAGTATTGGTAGGGAAACCTCTCGCCTGGTCATTATTATTAAAGGGAACCTGTCACTAGGGGAAGCCTCTGTGAAGAAATTACCAATGAACGTATATTTGTGCATTGAGGTGACATGAGAATTAACCATAACACGTCCAGGGATATCGGTCAGATATACTAATATATATATATATAATATACAAAAATGCCGACAGCACTCTGTGAACACTAAGGCCACCTAAGCACTATAGATAAATAAATATGCATGACCGCTAAATCTTCTGACAATAGTGAGGTTCTTAGCGCACATTTCGATCAAAGTGTGTGAGCCCACCTGCCACGACAAGGCGTCCGCTATAGGTGGATCCCTATACTGCTTGTACCCCTAGAACTGGTGCTAAGCCTACATATTCTCGGGGATGGTAAGAACCAGCATTAAACTAATTAAAATCACCCAGGGCAGATTGGGAGGAGTGCAAGATCAACAATGAAGGCAGTCACTAACTCCATATATATATATATACAAAAAATCCAAATAGTTTGATCAGTGCATTTCAACAAAATGAAACAAAACATGTATACAGGTGCAAGGAAGCCTAAGGGTATGTTCACACGAGGTCATTACGTCTGTAATTGACGGACGTATTTCGGCCGCAAGTACCGGACCGAACTCAGTGCAGGGAGCCGGGCTCCTAGCATCATACTTATGTACGACGCTAGGAGTCCCTGCCTCTCCGTGGAACTACTGTCCCGTACTGAAAACATGATTACAGTACGGGACAGTTGTCCGGCAGCGAGGCAGGGACTCCTAGCGTCGTACATAACTATGATGCTAGGAGCCCGGCTCCCTGCACTGTGTTCGGTCCGGGACTTGCGGTACTTACAATAGGGAGGTTCTTAGCGCACATTTTGATCAAATTATGTGAGCCCACCTGCCAAGACAAGGCGTTCTCTATAGGTGGGTCCCTATTCTGCTCGTATTCCCAGAACTGTGCTTAGGTGGCATTAGCGTTCGCAGAGTGCTGTCGCCATTTTTGTATATTGTATTGCCTTGCAACGCTAAAGTAAAAACGGCTGTAAAATACGGAGTTGTTTTCAGCCATTTTTAGAGCATAAAACGTTTTTTGATGCGTTTTTTTGGAGCCGTTTTTGGAGCTATTTTTCTATTGACACAATGAAAATCGGCCGCGTAAAAAAAAACCCCGTCTGATCGAAACGCAGTTTTTCCCATTGAAAGCCATGGGCAGAAGCTTGGAGACATGTGAACATACCCTTAGGCTTCCTTGCACCTGTATACATGTTTTATTTCATTTTGTTGGAATGTACTGATCAAACTTTTTTGGATAGATAGATAGATAGATAGATAGATAGATAGATAGATAGATAGATAGATAGATAGATAGATAGATAGATAGATAGATAGATAGATAGATAGATAGATATGAGATAGATAGATATGAGATAGATAGATAGATAGATAGATAGATAGATAGATAGATAGATAGATAGATAGATAGATAGATAGATAGATAGATAGATAGATAGATATGAGATAGATAGATAGATAGATAGATAGATAGATAGATAGATAGATAGATAGATAGATAGATAGATAGATAGATAGATAGATAGATAGATAGATAGATAGATAGATAGATTATGAGATAGATAGATAGATTATGAGATAGATAGATAGATAGATAGATAGATAGATAGATAGATAGATAGATAGATAGATAGATAGATAGATAGATAGATAGATAGATAGATAGATAGATAGATAGATAGATAGATATGAGATAGATAGATAGATAGATATGAGATAGATAGATAGATAGATAGATAGATAGATAGATAGATAGATAGATAGATAGATAGATAGATAGATATGAGATAGATAGATAGATAGATAGATAGATAGATAGATAGATAGATAGATAGATAGATAGATAGATAGATAGATAGATAGATAGATAGATAGATAGATAGATATAGATATGGCTATATATACACACACATGTATATGGGCCATTAAATAAGTTGCTTTATATTGTGGTGTACACAGCCGCTACGAATGCTGCGTCCTTAGTCACTGAGAACATATGCTGACTATTCTCCGCCGTGTCTTTTATGACATGAATTTCTGCTATGTGATCTCCCCCCCTTCTGGCTATATTGTAATCCTCTGCTGCATTAATGTCTCTTCAATGTAGTTTTGATTTTATGTGTTCAAAAAGAAAGAGCAGATGGCAAGAATCCTGCAGACAGGAGAAATCCAGTTTTCATTTTGAAGCATTAAATCAGATTTTTTTTCATTTTAATAGTATTTCTTTTCATGGAAAGAAAAAAAAATGGTTAGAAAAGTAACAGACCTGCAAGTTATTTTAAGTATCCACCGGTTGTTTCTTAAAGAGTCTGCTCTTAAAGGAAACAACTGGCATCTAAAATAATAATAAATAAATAAAAAAACATAAATGTACTATGCTGACCCCAATGTTTACACTGCCAAGCAGCTCAATGTAGGCTAAACTGCAGTGTGATTGACAGCTCTGCTCTCAGGTGCTGGTATGCCACAGTCCCGTGTTGGGCCATTACTGTACCAAGCCATCTATACTGTAAAACGTTAAGGGGGTGATAACTAACGTGACACCTGGGCTGTTGTGCCTGAGGGGGCTCCAATGTGGTCTTGTTTCGGTTTTTCCATTGGGGCCCAGGAGCTTGAATTTCCACTTCTGTATGCTGATGGTTGTATGCAGTGATCCTACAATACAGCTGCACTAGTATCAGGAAGTAAAGACAAATATAGGATAATACTATATACCAGGGGTACTCAACTATTTTTAGTGAAGGTCCATTTACCTGGGTCTGCCGTCAGATGAAGGCCTGAGCTAAGCACCAACAGTAAGGCTATATTTATACGGGTGGGATTTGCCATAGGCAATTCCCACCCGTGGATCTGCGGCAGAAATCCAAGGCTTATCTGGCCCCCGTAGCTAGTGCCACACATTGCCCCTTATACAGAGTGTCATAGAGTTCCTCCTGTAGATAGTGCCACACCCTTTGTAGATAGTTGCCTCACAGTCCCCCCTGTAGACAATGCCACACAATGCCACAACCCACTGGTCCATACATGTAGCACAGGATTCAGAGCTTCTCCACTTTATACTTAATCAGTGATCATCTGATTCTCCGCTCCACCATGTAATTTCTATAAACCTTGGAGGACCAGTGCCACCACTAGGGGAACCAATCCGTATACACTTGTATAGAGCTCCTATTCAATGGCTGTTGATCAATGCCTTTTCTCCTTTAAGCCATCCTGGCCAATTAGCAGCACCTTGAGGGCTCACATGACACATGTCCACGCCCCTGTGGCCTATTCTTGCAGTTGTCCCTGCCCCAGAGGAGTAGCAGCAGTGAAGCCTGACACCAGTTTTTGTCTGGTAACCCATTGGCATATTTAGTTGCCACTTAGCAGTTGTTTGTTCTTCCACCAGTTCAGCTTTGATAGTGTATCGCCAGTATGCCCTTATCTAAAGAGACCTGTCTGAGGGAGATCCTTCCTTTAAAAGGGACTTCTGGTGTAGAAAATCCATTACTAAATACTCTTTTAGGCCTTTCTTTGCTAATAAAGTAAAGCTTCCCCCATTCTGGATCTCAATTAACTAGCTGACGCAAAAAGCGGCTACACATGGCATCTCTGCCTTTGGATGACCCACTACTTAAGTGCATTAAACAGATGGCTTTTTGATAAGAATGGACACTGTGTAATGCTTTATTTCCCCTGTAGGGGCACTGCAGGAAAATAAAACGTTTGCTACTAGGTTCCCCCACAGATTACAACTGATCGCTGGTGGTCCCAACTTATTTTCTGCAGACCTCGACCCCAAAAACGGTTTGTAAAAAGTGGACAACCCTTTTAAATCCTAGTTACACAATTAAACATTGCATTTGGATATATTATATCCTGAAATTAGTGAGATCATTATGGGCATTAGTAATAATCAGTTATTAAAAAAATCATAGCTAAGATTAAAAGGGGTTTTTCCAGAATAAGAAAATCATGGCTGCTTCCAGCACCACACCTGTCCTCAGATTGTTTCTGGTATTGCAACACCGCTCCATTTGGATAAATGGGGCTGAGCTGCAATACCCCACATAACCTGTGGACAGAATTGGCGCTGTTGGTGGGAGAATGCAGCCATGATTTTTCTGTACAATCCCTTTAACTAATATGTACTCCAGGGCACCTTACGGACCTTTTTTTCAGTCTGTCAGTAAATTTCCTGACAGCAGGCAATACTTATTTCTAATAGTCATCTAAAAGACCATCAAAGAGCTTCTAAAGTCCACCTAAGGACCGTCTACGGGGGTAATGAGGGGTCATAAACTTGGGTGATTCAGTTAAAGGTGACTCAAAGTTCACGGTGACGTATAGATCACATGACTTATAATCCTATTTTAGTTTTGGCTCAGGGCGACTGTGACGCTCCTTCCCCTGTAATAATAGACACCGCCATGATTTGTAATTACTGTCACGCTGAGGCTCACATATCTCTACCGGAGACGTTGTGCGCTTACATATTCCCGGCAATAATAACATTGATTATTGTGTCTGTCCTGACATTTGTAAGGATTTGTCTTCCACTTTCTATGAGTCACTTCTTCATTTTCATGTGAAGATGATTGACACAGTCCTCCAAGACGTCTGTCATTGTTGTGTTAGGTTCTGTGATGTCATCTGATCATATCTGTCTGTAGTTGTTGTCTTGGGTGGTGTGATGTCATCTGATCATATCTGTCTGTAGTTGTCTTGGGTGGTGTGATGTCATCTGATCATATCTGTCTGTAGTTGTTGTCTTGGGTGGTGTGATGTCATCTGATCATATCTGTCTGTAGTTGTTGTCTTGGGTGGTGTGATGTCATCTGATCATATCTGTCTGTAGTTGTTGTCTTGGGTGGTGTGATGTCATCTGATCATATCTGTCTGTAGTTGTTGTCTTGGGTGGTGTGATGTCAGATCTAACCTGACCTGATGAACTTTCCCTTAGTCTTGTTGCATAGTTTCAGAAAGCTGACAAAGGATTAGTAATAAAATATAAATGTAGTTGAAATTGTCATGTAGATCTAAGTTTTTCAGATGTAGCAGAGCTGAGTTTGTTTTAGCTTGAGCTTAGTTTTGCATGGAATTCCAGTGACCTTATGATAACACTGAGCTGCCAGAGTTCTGGGACAAGGAGTGTTGTCATAGGGACAACACAGGAAGGTAAATTGTTTTTATCAGGAAACGCAAAACTTCAATGACTGAGAGTGTGACTTGAAGAAATAATATAATCTTCTGCTAATTTGCCTACAGTGCCTATAGCTGAGGCTTTTGACAAGTTTGTGAGTCTAGATCAGTTCATATATGAGTGTACGCACAACTAGTAATAATTGCTACCTCTATACCCCCCCCCCCACTAGATAGATAGATATGAGATAGATAGATAGATAGATAGATAGATAGATAGATAGATAGATAGATAGATAGATAGATAGATAGATAGATAGAAGATAGATAGATAGATGGATAGATAGATAGATAGATAGATAGATAGATAGATAGATAGATAGATAGATAGATAGATATGAGATAGATAGATAGATAGATAGATAGATAGATAGATAGATAGATAGATAGATAGAAGATAGATAGATAGATAGATAGATAGATAGATAGATAGATAGATAGATAGATAGATAGATAGATAGATAGATAGATAGATAGATAGATAGATAGATATGAGATAGATAGATAGATAGATATATATGAGATAGATAGATAGATAGATAGATAGATAGATAGATAGATAGATAGATAGATAGATAGATAGATAGATAGATAGATAGATAGATAGATAGATAGATAGATAGATAAATAGATAGATAGATAGATAGATAGATAGATAGATAGATAGATAGATAGATAGATAGATAGATAGATAGATAGATAGATAGATAGATAGATAGATAGGAGATAGATGATAGATAGATAGATAGATAGATAGATAGATAGATAGATAGATAGATAGATAGATAGATAGATAGATAGATAGATAGATAGATAGATAGATAGATAGATATGAGATAGATAGATAGATAGATAGATAGATAGATAGATATGAGATAGATAGATAGATAGATAGATAGATAGATAGATAGATAGATAGATAGATAGATAGATAGATAGATAGATAGATAGATATGAGATAGATAGATATGAGATAGATAGATAGATAGATAGATAGATAGATAGATAGATAGATAGATAGACAGACAGACAGACAGACAGACAGACAGACAGACAGACAGACAGACAGATAGATAGATAGATAGATAGATAGATAGATAGATAGATAGATAGATAGATAGATAGATAGATATGAGATAGATAGATAGATAGATAGATAGATAGATAGATAGATAGATAGATAGATAGATAGATAGATAGATAGATAGATAGATAGATAGATAGATATGAGATAGATAGATAGATAGATAGATAGATAGATAGATAGATAGGAGATAGATAGTTCTAGATTCTGCCGTCACGTTCTCCGCTCTCTTCTCTCGCGGCGCGGTCTCTATCTTTTTACATAAAGTAATAGAGTGAGGAGATGGGCTGTGGCCCAGCGTGTGGAAATTGGGGTCTCGTCAATGCAGGAAGAGAAAGCTGAGAAAAACTTTGATCAGAGCTCAGACTCCTGAATCAAAATGACAGTTCGGTTCATTGGATTTCAGAAAAGCAATAAAAAAAACTAAAAATAAAAAACGACCTGCCGGCCCCATTGTGAATAAATTGCTTGTTTCAGCTCATGCGTGGCGATGTCTGTAGCGATGTCTATTATGATTTCATTCTAATTGTGTAAATTACTCGCCGTGAAATCCTATACAAGGCGCGCATTTGTAGTCAAACATATGTTCTGCTGCAGGTAGCCAGAATTTAAGTCAACATGCACCGAGCATTTGTGTCTCTATGAATAGACGAGGGCCTGGGCCGCTCCTCTGCTCACAAGAAATTTTTGCTGTTGCCATAACAGCTGCCAGGCTAAAAAATTAGCCCCCCCACCTCTCCGTCCTACTTATAGCGCCCCTGTCATGCATAGCAAACTATTAAAGTGGACATGGCATGACGTCTCCGCACAGAACGGGAGCATTTCCCCCAAAAATAAAAAAAATCTCCAGACATCGAGCCCTTGTTAAAAAAAATTGCTGTTTTTTATTTTCTTGACAACCTGGGTGGCATCTAGACATGAGCGAATCTGTGACAGTCAACTTCATCGCAGATGTATCACCGCCATATAAGACAGCGGAGGCTGAAGTACTTTAACCCCTAGGGACAAAGCCCAGTTTGACCTTAACCCCTTCCCGTTCCACGTCATACATATAACAACCAACATCCTGCAATAAACTCTGATTCCGATCTTTCAACCCCTTTTATGCCGTGGACAATAGCAACCAAAGCACCTAAGGGAGAGGCCGTAGGGACGGGCAACCTAGTGTTATCCCATTGTTGGCCCCATACAACGCGATAGGGCGGCTTGGTGGGGTTGCTGTGGCAGATGGAAGAGAGGAGACCCAATAGCAATAATCAAAATGGGCCCCCTATTATGGTGCCCGGTTTTGCCACTTAGGACAGAAGGGCATGGTGTTTGTTTACCCCTCCATGTTTCCATGACCCTCGGGTCATTTTCCTAACCCCTTGTTTGCTAACAATGCAGTTCCGAGAGAGAAAGAAAGAGAAAGACAAGTTCTGCATAGGTTGTTGTCCCCGATTAGCAAAAAGGAATTGGACCAACTAGAAAGGGGCACAATCTTGCCACTATGGAATGTACGCCCTTGCTCTCATTGCCCGCAGAGCTGCCATTAGGAAGTTGCTACTGGGCCTGTTAATTTTAGGCTGGGTTCACACGACCTATTTTCAGACGTAATGGAGACGTTTTACGCCTCGAATTACGTCTGAAAAAACGCCTCCAATACGTCAGCAAACATCTGCCCATTACTTTCAATGGGTTTGCCGATGTTCTGTGCCGACGACCTGTCATTTTACGTGTCGCTGTCAAAATACGGCGCGTAAAATGACGGCTCATCAAAAGAAGTGCAGGACACTTCTTGGGACGTTTTTGGAGCCATTTTCTCATAGACTCCAATGAAAAACGGCTCCAAAAACGGACGTAAAAAACGCTGCGAAAATGCGAGTTGCTCAAAAAATGTCTGAAAATCAGGGGCTGTTTTCCCTTGAAAACAACTCCGTATTTTCAGACATTTTTTGCGCTGTCGTGTGAACATACCCCTAGACTGAAAGGCAATAATACACCCGAATACAAATGTCTTCTATGGGGACAAAAATGAAGACAAATAAAGTTCAAAAAGTAAAAAAAAAAAAATCAAAAATAATTTTCCCCATAAAAATATTTTGTATTAAACGAAAATGATCAAACATAAAAATCTGTACGTATTTATTATCGCCGTCTTCATAAAGAATAAATTAAAGAAATGTAACACATATATTTTAATACATAGTAAATAGCGTAAAAAAACGCAGAGAGGCCAAAACAGAAAAACACGCCGCATCCAGAAGGCCACTATTAGCCACGTCCTTAGGGGGTAAAAGGAGTAATCCCACGACAACCCCTTTTTTTCTGTCAATCATCAGGTTATATAAGTAAGTTGGGGAGGTCTGACCTCTGGGGCCCCCACTGTTTCCAGAAAGAGGGGCCCTTAGTTTGGGTCGGAGAACTTGCATGCACTTTCCCTTTTGAATAGGGGCATCAGAAATAGCCAAATACGCTCATTCAGCTGTTTCCGAGCGACTGCTCATCCTGCTCTCCAGCCAAGAACCGTCACTAAAGGCCTCTTTTATGGAAGCGATGGGGGTCCCAGAGGTCAGACCCCCACCACATAAGACCACTTCTTTAAGGACCAGAGGAGTACCAGTCACCCTACCGATGGTGATCGTAATCATTATCATGTATATGTATGTTGGGGTGTGTAAAGGTAACCCTTCCCACGATCTATGTGTATGGGATTTTTTGCGAAGGGGTTAATATCGGTCCATATTTCCGCTAGGCAGCGGGCAAGGGCCCGATTTGAAGCTCCTGGGCCCCAATGCAAAATCTGTAACAGGGCCCACGCACCATGTGCTATCTATAATGCTGGTGTCTTCTTTTGAGGCAGAGGGGTTTTTGGGCCCCCTTAGGCACCAGGGCCGGTGTGACTGTTGCCTCTGTCCCTATATCTATGCAGAAATGAATAAGCAACACAATTAACACTAATATTTGAATGTGTCATTCAGGATAGTGAACTTTTTGAAAAAGTTTTTCGTTTTTTAGAATGGGGAGGGGATTTTGAAACTGATACGCACATTAGATAAATGATGGCCCCACTCAGTAAGGGGGCTGGTCGCAGCCATTACCCCCTCGTTCATCTGGCCAGGGAATGTTTTGGGAGAAAACACAAGTGCTTATTGCTAATTCCCCATTTGTCACAGAATCTAGTTTTCCGAGCAAAATATTATCTTTAGAACTAGAACCTCCTGAGAGAACCGGACGCCTTCCCGAAAACCATTCAGACTGTCCCTGTACATCAAGATGCACTACAAGTACCAATGTGATGAGGGCCTGGCATGTCCAAAAGTATTTACCACCCCCCCCCCCCCCAAAAAATAAAAAAATAATTAGTTAGAAATGAAAGCCCCTTTCTTGTCCTAAAGGCGTATTTCAGCAGATATTATTAGCTATCCACATTAATACCCCTTCAATACCCCATTCATTTAATATTTTAACAATTGCTGTATGACAATCACTTTTGGTGGGCATTAAAATGTTCGTAGCGGTTTCCAGAGACTCTGAATGGCACATAAATCTACATTGTTGTGTAGTTACCTCCCTCCCAGTCTTTTTCACTGCTTTAAATGTGTAGGTCCTATTTCAGCACGGCACGGGCAGCCCATAGAAGTCTATGGGGCTCCCGTAATTACGGGTGGCTATGTGTGTGCACCCGTAATTACGGGAGGGTTGCTAGGTGACGTCAGTAAATAGTCACTGTCCAGGGTGCTGAAAGAGTTAACTAATCGGCAGTAACTGTTTCAGCACCCGGGACAGTGACTACCGCTGGAGTTAATAGTATTAAAAGTTAACTTACCTGCTTCTTCCTCCAGTCCGGCCTCCCGGGATGACATTTCATCCCATGTGACCGCTGCAGCCAATCACAGGCCAATCACAGGCTGCAGCGGTCACATGGAACTGCCGCGTCATCCAGGGAGGTCGGACTGGATGTCAAAAGAGGGACGCGTCACCAAGACAACGGCCGGGTAAGTATGAATTTCTTTTACTTTCAATCGCTGCGGAAACTCTGCCCGAAAGGGCTGCCCCTTCTCTCTATCCAGCACTGATAGAGAGAAGGGGCTGCCGATTAGTGCAGAGAAAACGGGTCCGTAAATGCGGGTGGAATACTGGTGACACTGGACCTGTATTTACAGGCACGGGTCCGTAAATACTGTGGAATACGGGTCGAATACGTGTGACAAAGGACCCGTATTTACGCCAGTATTTACAGGAGGAAAAAAATACGTTCGGTGCATGGGGCCTCAGTCTGTACTGTAGTTCTGGCATTCTATTCAGGAACCAGGAGGCTCAGGATGAACAGTGCTATCAGTCCTATTAGATTCCGTAGAGACATCGGGGAAAACCATATTGATCCCATTATTCTTCCTATTGTATGTGCCACAGTGTCTCAGTGGGCTCAAGCCAATAAATGCAACCCTATGACGTCATTAGCTTTTTGGCTATGCTCATAAGTGTTTGCCATGAAGCTAAGGTTAAATTAAATTGCCAGTCCGGTCACAGTGGGTAATTACCCCAGATAACAACACATAAATGTTGACTGCGTAATCCCCCCATAACCACACAAGATTCTCACTTCATTATAGACCTTTCCAACACCTGAACGTCTTCAGACAATCTATAAAGAGGAAAGGTCACGGCTGTCACTGAAGGTCGTCTGCTCCTTGGCCCTCGTTCCTCTTTCAATTAATACATGAATTCATTTTTTTTTTATATCGGAACTGCTGTGAAGAACTTTCCTTGTTGTAAAACTTCATTTCCATGGCCAAAGACCTAGAAAAGAAAATCTAATGAAATATACACTAGTCCTTCTCAATGAATTAGAATATCATCAAAAAGTTAATTTTATTTCAGTAATTCAATTCAACAAGTGTCTCTCATATATTCTATAGATTCATTACACACAGAGGGATCAAGCATTTTTCTCTTTTAATGTTGATGATTATGGGAACAGTTACTGAAAACCCCAAATTTAGTCTCCCAGAAAATTAGAATATTATATAAGCCCATTTTCAAAAATGATTTTTAATACCGAAATGTTGGCCTAGTGAAAAGTCTGTCCAGTATCTGCCCTCAATACTTGGTCACGGCTCCGACTCTGTACAAATTACTGCATCAATGCGGCGTGGCATGGAGGCGATCAGCCTGTGGCACTGCTGAGGTGTTATCAATGTGGCGTGGCATGGAGGCGATCAGCCTGTGGCACTGCTGAGGTGTTATCAATGTGGCGTGGCATGGAGATCAGCCTGTGGCACTGCTGAGGTGTTATCAATGTGGCGTGGCATGGAGGCGATCAGCCTGTGGCACTGCTGAGGTGTTATCAATGCGGCTTGGCATGGAGGTGATCAGCCTGTGGCACTGCTGATGTGTTATCAATGCGGCGTGGCATGGAGGCGATCAGCCTGTGGCACTGCTGAGGTGTTATCAATGTGGCGTGGCATGGAGGCGATCAGCCTGTGGCACTGCTGAGGTGTTATCAATGTGGCGTGGCATGGAGATCAGCCTGTGGCACTGCTGAGGTGTTATCAATGTGGCGTGGCATGGAGGCGATCAGCCTGTGGCACTGCTTAGGGGTTATGAATGTGGGGTGGCATGGGGCGATCAGCCTGTGGCACTGCTGAGGTGTTATTAATGCGGCGTGGCATGGAGGCGATCAGCCTGTGGCACTGCTGAGGGGTTATCAATGCGGTGTGGCATGGAGGCGATCAGCCTGTGGCACTGCTGAGGTGTTATCAATGCAGCGTGGCATGGGGGCAATCAACCTGTGGCACTGCAGAGGTGTTATCAATGCAGCGTGGCATGGAGGCGATCAGCCTGTGGCTCTGCTGAGGTGTTATCAATGCGGCTTGGCATGGAGGTGATCAGCCTGTGGCACTGCTGAGGTGTTATCAATGCGGCGTGGCATGGAGGTGAGATCAGCCTGTGGCACTGCTGAGGGGTTATCAATGCGGTGTGGCATGGAGGCGATCAGCCTGTGGCACTGCTGAGGTGTTATCAATGCGGCGTGGCATGGAGGCGATCAGCCTGTGGCACTGCTGAGCGGTTATCAATGTGGCGTGGCATGGAGGCGATCAGCCTGTGTCACTGCTGTGGTGTTATCAATGCGGCGTGGCATGGGGGCGATCAACCTGTGGCACTGCTGAGGTGTTATCAATGCGGCGTGGCATGGAGGCGATCAGCCTGTGTCACTGCTGAGGTGTTATCAATGCGGCGTGGCATGGGGAGATCAACCTGTGGCACTGCTGAGGTGTTATCAATGCGGCGTGGCATGGAGGTGATCAGCCTGTGGCACTGCTGAGGTGTTATCAATGCGGCGTGGCATGGGGGCGATCAGCCTGTGACACTGCTGAGGTGTTATCAATGCGGCGTGGCATGGAGGTGATCAGCCTGTGGCACTGCTGAGGTGTTATCAATGCGGCGTGGCATGGGGGTGATCAGCCTGTGGCACTGCTGAGGTGTTATCAATGCGGCTTGGCATGGGGGCGATCAGCCTGTGACACTGCTGAGGTGTTATCAATGCGGCGTGGCATGGAGGTGATCAGCCTGTGGCACTGCTGAGGTGTTATCAATGCGGCGTGGCATGGGGGCGATCAGCCTGTGGCACTGCAGAGGTGTTATGGAGGACCAGGTTGCTTTGATAGTGGCCTTCAGCTCGTCTGCATTGTTGGGTCCGATGTCTCCCATCTTCCTTGACAATATCCTATAGATTCTCTATGGGGTTTAGGTCGGCGAGTTTGCTGGCCAATCAGGCGCAGTGATACTGTGGTTATTACACCAGGTATTGGTACTTTTGGCAGTGTGGGCAGGTGCCAAGTCCTGCTGGAAAATGAAATCAGCCTCTCCATAAAGCTTGTCAGCAGAGGGAAGCATGAAGTGCTGGGAAATGTCCTGGTAGACGCTGCGCTGACTCTGGACTTGATATAACACAGTGGACCAGCACCAGCAGATGACGCGGCCCCCAAACCATCACTGACTGTGGAAACTTCACACTGGACCGCAAGACACTTGGATTGACGCCTCTCCACTCTTCCTCCAGACTCCGGGACCGAGATTTCCAAATGAAATGCAACATTAAAGTGGCTCTGTCACCAGATTTTGCAACCCCTATCTGCTATTGCAGCAGATCGGCGCTGCAATGTAGATTACAGTAACGTTTTTATTTTTAAAAAACGAGCATTTTTGGCCAAGTTATGACCATTTTTGTATTTATGCAAATGAGGCTTGCAAAAGTACAACTGGGCGTGTTTAAAAGTAAAAGTACAACTGGGCGTGTATTATGTGCGTACATCGGGGCGTGTTTACTACTTTTACTAGCTGGGCGTTCTGACGAGAAGTATCATCCACTTTTCTTCAGAACGCCCAGCTTCTGGCAGTGCAGACACACAGCGTGTTCTCGAGAGATCACGCTGTGACGTCACTCACAGGTCCTGCATCGTGTCGGACGAGCGAGGACACATCGGCACCAGAGGCTACAGTTGATTCTGCAGCAGCATCGGCGTTTGCAGGTAAATCGATGTAGCTACTTACCTGCAAACGCCGATGCTGCTGCAGAATCAACTGAAGCCTCTGGTGCCGATGTGTCCTCGCTCGTCCGACACGATGCAGGACCTGTGAGTGACGTCACAGATCTGCACTGCCAGATGCTGGGCGTTCTGAAGAAAAGTGGATGATACTTCTCATCAGAACGCCCAGCTAGTAAAAGTAGTAAACACGCCCCGATGTACGCACACAATACACGCCCAGTTGTACTTTTACTTTTAAACACGCCCAGTTGTACTTTTGCAAGCCTCATTTGCATAAATACAAAAATGGTCGAAACTTGGCCAAAAATGCTCGTTTTTTAAAAATAAAAACGTTACTGTAATCTACATTGCAGCGCCGATCTTCTGCAATAGGAGATAGGGGCTGCAAAATCTGGTGACAGAGCCTCTTTAAGGCCCCATGCACACGAACGTAAAAACGCCCGTAATCACGGGCCCATAGACTTCTATTGGCCACGGGTACCTCCCCGTATGCTTACAGGAAGGTGCCCGTGCCGTTGAAAAATATAGAACATGCCCTATTTCAGGCCGTAATTACGGCACGGGCAGGCCCATAGAAGTCTATGGGTCTCCCGTAATTACGGGTGACTACGTGTGTGCACCCGTAATTACGGGAGTGTTGCTAGGCGACGTCAGTGTATAGTCACTGTCCAGGGTGCTGAAAGAGTTAAACGATCGGCAGTAACTGTTTCTGCACCCTGGACAGTGACTACCGATCACAATATAGATAAAGCTGTAAAAAAAAAAGACGTTCATACTTACCCAGAACTCCCTGCTTCTTCCTCCAGTCCGGCCTCCTGGGATGACGTTACAGCCCATGTGACCGCTGCAGCCAATCACTGGCTGCAGCGGTCAGATGGACTGCGCGTCATCCAGGGAGGTCGGACTGGATGTCAAGAGAGGGACGCGTCACCAAGACAACGACCGGGTAAGTATGAATTTCTTTTTACTTTTATTGCGGAAAGGGCTGTCCCTTCTCTCTATCCTGCACTGGTAGAGAGAAGGGCTGCCGATTACTGCATTGTAATTTTGCAGTGAAAACGTGCCCGGTGGAATACGGGTGACACCGGACCCGTATTTACGGGCACGGGTCCGTAAATACTGGTGCAATACGGGTCGAATACGTGTGACCAAGGACCCGTATTTACGCCAGTATTTACGGGTGGGCAAAAATACGGTCGTGTGCATGGGGCCTTACTCTCATCTGATAGCAGGACTGTGGACACTGAGCAGCAGACCCATCCTGTTAGGGT
The DNA here is from genome assembly GCF_050947455.1 of Rhinoderma darwinii. Taxonomy (NCBI): domain Eukaryota; kingdom Metazoa; phylum Chordata; class Amphibia; order Anura; family Rhinodermatidae; genus Rhinoderma; species Rhinoderma darwinii. Next base: position 13,971,958 of record NC_134688.1, on the reverse strand, counting down.
ATGTGCACACACACTAATTACGTCCGTAATATACGGACGTATTTCGGCCGCAAGTTCCGGACCGAACTCAGTGCAGGGAGCCGGGCTCCTAGCATCATACTTATGTACGATGCTAGGAGTCCCTGCCTCTCCGTGGAACTACTGTCCCGTACTGAAAACATGATTACAGTACGGGACAGTTGTCCTGCAGAGAGGCAGGGACTCCTAGCATCGTATATAACTATGATGCTAGGAGCCCGGCTCCCTGCACTGTGTTCGGTCCGGGACTTGCGGCCAAAATACGTCCGTCAATTACGGACGTAATTAGTGTGTGTGCACATACCCTGAGAGGCTTAGGAAACCTTTGCAGGTGTTTTCTGTTGATTCGCTGATTAGAGTGTCACAAAACGAGGCTACAATCTGCAACTTTTACCCAATTTTCTGAGAGACTAAATTTTGGGTTTTCATTAACTGTTACCATAATCATCAACATTAAAAGAAAAAAATGCTGGAAATAAATCCCTCGGTGTGTAATGAATCTATAGAATATACGAGAGACACTTTTTGAATTTAATTACTGAAATAATTAATCTTTTTAATGATATTCTAATTCATTGAGAAGGACTAGTATATAAGACGGACGATAACACTCCGAGAAGGTGCAATACTATAAAATATGTCTTAAAGAAAGAATAAAAAATCTTCAAGGTCGTAACAGTTAAGTAAGCAAACTGCTGAGAGAGAAGCTGCAAAACATCAAGTCTGAGGATAAAGAGATATAAACTTATCTGTAGGGGTATGTTCACACGTAGTCAACAAAAACGTCTGAAAATCCAGAGCTGTTTTCAAGGGAAAACAGATCCTGCTTTTCAGACGTTTTTTTACCAACTCGCATTTTTCGCGGCGTTTTTCGCGCCGTTTTCGCGGCGTTTTTTACGTCCGTTTTTGGAGCTGTTTTCATTGGAGTCTATGAGAAAACAGCTCCAAAAACGTCCAAAGAAGTGTCCTGCACTTCTTTTGACGAGGCTGTATTTTTACGCGTCGTCGTTTGACAGCTGTCAAACGACGACGCGTAAATAACAGGTCGTCTGCACAGTACGTCGGCAAACCCATTCAAATGAATGGGCAGATGTTTGCCGACGTATTGTAGCCCTATTTTCAGACGTAAAACGAGGCATAATACGCCTCGTATACGTCTGAAATTTGGCCGTGTGAACATACCATAGCTCTACCACATCAGATTGGAAAATACCACTACCTGCAGGTTCATATTCCTGTCTATAGGGGGCAGTATTATAATAGATATATTCTTCTATATAGGGGGCAGTATTATAGTAGTTATATTCTTGTATATAGGAAGCAGTATTATAGAAGTTATATTCTTGTATATAGGAGCAGTATTATAGTAGTTATATTCTTGTATATAGGGGGCAGTATTATAGTAGTTATATTCTTGTATATAGGAGCAGTATTATAGAAGTTATATTATTGTATATAGGGGGCAGTATTATAGTAGTTATATTCTTGTATATAGGGGCAGTATTATAGTAGTTATATTCTTGTATATAGGAGCAGTATTATAGTAGTTATATTCTTGTATATAAGGGTAGTATTATAGTAGTTATATTCTTGTATATAGGAGGCAGTATTATAGTAGTTATATTCTTGTATATAGGGGGCAGTATTATAGTAGTTATATTCTTGTATATAGGGGGCAGTATTATAGTAGTTATATTCTTGTACATAGGAGCAGTATTATAGTAGTTATATTCTTGTATATAGGAGCAGTATTATAGTAGTTATATTCTTGTATATAGGAGCAGTATTATAGTAGTTATATTCTTGTATATAGGGGCAGTATTATAGTAGTTATATTCTTGTATATAGGGGCAGTATTATAGTAGTTATATTCTTATATATAGGGAGCAGTGTTATAGTAGTTATATTCTTGTATATAGGGGAAGTATTATAGTAGATATATTCTAGTATATAGGAGGCAGTATTATATTAGCTATATTCTTGTATATAGAAGCAGTATTATAGTAGTTATATTCTTGTATATAGGAGCAGTATTATAGTAGTTATATTCTTGTATATAGGGGGCAGTATTATAGTAGTTATATTCTTGTATATAGGGGGCAGTATTATAGTAGTTATATTCTTGTATATAGGGGCAGTAGTTGTAATGTCGGGGTAGGGAGACAGACAGGTGAGCCCTAATCTACCCGCCACTCAGTCCCTGCCTACTTGCAATGACCCGCCCTAGGCGACGGGGTACAACTGGGCGACGGTCCCTACACTCAATAGGTGCACAACAGACAAACAGACAAGGGTACAAAGAAGCCAGGGAAATGGGGACACCGTGAGCAACAAGCGCAGTGAACGAGCCGAGTCAAACCAGGAGATGAGCGAGGTACAAAAACGCAGAGCAGAAGAGTGGTCAGTAAAGCCAAGGTCAATCACAAGCAGAGGATAAGTAGTTCAAGAAGCTGCAGCAGGGCCAGGAAACAAGCAGAGAAGAATCACAAGCAAAGGAGGAACAGGAGGGCAGGTATAAATAGACAGAGGGTGGGAGCTAGCTCCGTCTGGCCAGGCTGTGATAGGCTCTCCCACTCCTAAGCCTGCCATCTTGGGTGGTGGAAGATGGAGTCAGTCTCACAGACATAGAAGCAGGTGCAGACTGATTATATATTGGCGTCGACACAGAAGTTGTGTCTGGCAGATCCATTACAGTACCCCCCTTTTATGAGGGGCCACCGGACCCTTTCTAGGTGGACCTGGTTTATTGGGGAAATGAAGGTGGAACCTCATGAGCAATACCCCAGCGTGAACATCCCGGGCAGGTACCCAAGTCCTCTCCTCAGGCCCGTATCCCCTCCAATAGACCAGGTACTGGAGGGAGCCTTGGACCATCCTGCTGTCCACAATCTTGGCCACCTCGAATTCTACCCCCTCAGGGGTGAGAACAGGGACCGGAGGTTTCCTCGAGGGAGCCAAGGACGGGGAGCAGCGTTTAAGGAGGGAGGCATGAAACACGTCGTGTACTCGAAAAGACGGGGGCAACTCCAGTCGGAAGGAGACAGGGTTAAGGACTTCAATGACCTTGTAGAGCCCTATAAACCGGGGAGCAAACTTCTTGGACGGGACTTTAAGGCGCAAATTTTTTGACGATAGCCACACCAGATCCCCGACCACAAACAAGGGGTTAGCAGAACGTCTTCTATCTGCCTGAGTCTTTTGTATGCTCTGGGACGCCTCTAGGTTCTTCTGAACCTGGGCCCAGACTGTGCACAGTTCCCGATGAACGACATCTACCTCGGGATTGTTGGAACTACCAGGTGAAACTGAGGAGAACCGTGGATTAAACCCACAATTACAGAAAAAGGGGGAGACCCCTGACGAGTTACTGACCTGGTTATTAAGGGAAAATTCGGCGAGGCGAATGAATGAGACCAAATCATATTGACAGTCAGAGATAAAACACCTTAAATATTGTTCTAGAGACTGATTAGTCCTCTCAGTTTGGCCATTGGTTTCAGGATGGAAGGCAGAGGAGAAGGACAGATCAATCTCTAACTTTTTACAGAAGGCTCTCCAAAACAATGAAACAAATTGTACCCCTCTGTCAGAAACAATATTGACAGGGACCCCATGAAGACGCAGGATGTGTTTGACAAACAAGGTAGCTAACGTCTTAGCATTGGGTAGTTTCTTGAGGGGCACAAAGTGGCACATCTTACTGAAGTGGTCTACTACAACCCACACCACCGACTTGCCTTGAGATGGAGGCATATCGGTGATGAAATCCATGGAGATATGGGTCCAAGGTCTCTGGGGAATGGGCAAAGAACATAGTAAGCCCGCTGGTCGGGACCTAGGAGTCTTGGACCTAGCACAAACTTCACAAGCGGCGACATAGGCCTTAACGTCTTTGAGCAACCCAGGCCACCAATAGTTTCTGGCAATGAGGTGCTTGGTACCCAGGATGCCTGGATGGCCAGATAGTGCAGAATCATGATTTTCCCTAAGTACCCTTAGCCGGAATTGCAGGGGAACAAACAGCTTGTTCTCAGGAAGGTTCCCGGGAGCTGAACCTTGATCAGCCGCAATTTCAGAGACTAAATCAGAATCAATAGAGGAAATGATTATACCTGGAGGCAAAACACAAGCAGGATCTTCCTCCGAAGGAGGGCTGGCCATGAAACTACGCGACAGTGCATCAGCCTTAATATTTTAAGACCCAGCCCTATAGGTAACCAAAAAGTTGAATCTGGTAAAAAATAGCGCCCATCGAGCTTGTCTCGGGTTTAGCCTCCGGACAGATTCTAGGAAAACCAGATTCTTGTGGTCGGTAAGGACCGTTACCTGGTGCCTAGCCCCCTCCAGGAAGTGGTGCCACTCTTCAAATGCCCATTCAATGGCTAAGAGTTTGCGGTTGCCAATATCATAGTTACTCTCAGTGGGCGAAAACTTCCTGGAGAAGTAGGCACAGGGGCGGAGATGGGTGAGGGACCTGGTACCCTGGGACAAGACAGCCCCCACTCCCACCTCGGACGCGTCAACCTCCACGATAAATGGCTCCATTTGGTTGGGCTGAACCAGCACTGGGGCCGAGATAAAGCACTTCTTAAGGACCTCAAAAGCCTGGACAGCCTCAGGAGGCCAGTGGAGGAGATCAGCACCTTTGCGAGTGAGATCCGTAAGAGGCTTAGCGATGACCGAGAAGTTAGCAGTAAATCTCCTGTAATAATTAGTGAACCCCAGGAAGCACTGCAACGCCTTCAGGTAGGCAGGTTGGACCCATTCCGCCACAGCCTGGACCTTGGCGGGGTCCATGCGGAATTCATGAGGAGTGAGGATTTGACCCAAAAACGGTATCTCCTGCACCCCAAACACACATTTTTCGGTCTTAGCAAACAGTTTGTTTATACCCGAAGGGCCTGGAGCACCTTCCTGACATGCTCAATGTGGGAGGACCAGTCCTTGGAAAACACAAGTATGTCATCAAGGTACACTACAAGAAATCCCCCAGGTAGTCTCTTAAAATCTCATTTATGAAATTCTGGAAGACCGCGGGAGCATTACACAACCCAAAGGGCATGACGAGGTATTCGAAATGACCTTCGGGCGTGTTAAACGCAGTCTTCCACTCATCCCCCTCTTTGATGCGGATAAGGTTATAAGCCCCCCGTAGATCAAACTTAGAGAACCATTGGGCCCCCTGAACCTGATTGAAGAGATCAGGAATCAAAGGAAGGGGATACTGGTTCCTTACAGTGACCTTATTCAAGTTTCGGTAGTCAATGCATGGCCTAAGACCACCATCCTTCTTCCCTACGAAGAAGAAGCCAGCACCTACCGGAGAAGTAGAGGGGCGAATGTAACCCTTGGCCAGGCATTCCTGGATATACACTCTCATGGCTTCACGTTCGGGACACGAGAGATTAAATATCCTACCCTTAGGGAGCTTAGCTCCTGGTACCAAATCAATTGCACAATCGTATTCTCTATGAGGTGGTAACAATTCGGAGGCCTCTTTAGAGAAAACATCAGCGAAGTCCTGAACAAACTCAGGTAGCGTGTTCACCTCCTCAGGGGGAGAAATAGAATTAACAGAAAAACATGACGTCAAGCATTCATTACCCCATTTGGTAAGATCCCCAGTATTCCAGTCAAACGTGGGATTATGCAACTGCAACCAGGGAAGGCCTAAAACCAAATCGGACGATAATCCCTGCATCACCAGTACAGAGCACTGCTCCAAATGCATGGAGCCAACAAGGAGTTCAAAAACAGGGGTATGCTGTGTAAAATAACCATTAGCAAGAGGAGTGGAGTCGATACCCACTACCGGGACAGGTTTAGGCAAATCAATTAATGGCATAGCTAGAGACATAGCAAATTCCACAGACATAATATTAGCAGAAGACCCTGAATCCACGAAGGCACTGCCGGTAGCAGACCTACCACCAAAAGAGACCTGAAAGGGAAGCAAGATTTTATTACGTTTCATATTTACGGGAAATACCTGTGCGCCCAAGTGACCTCCCCGATGGTCACTTAGGCGCGGAAGTTCTTCCGGCTGCTTATTCTTACGCCTAGGACAGTTGTTCACTTGATGCTTGTCATCCCCACAGTGGAAGCAGAGACCATTCTTCCTGCGGAACTCTCTACGTTGTTGGGGGGACACGGAGGCCCCGAGTTGCATAGGTACCTCCAAGTCTTCCGTGGAAGAATGAAGCAACGGAACCTCGGGAGGCATCATGGGGGAGTCAGAGGAAAAAACACAAACACGTTCAAGTCGTCGTTCCCTGAGACGTCGGTCAAGTCATACCGCTAAAGCCATAACCTGATCTAGGGAGTGAGAAGAGGGATAGCTAACTAGCAGGTCTTTCAGGGCGTTCGACAGACCCAATATAAACTGGCACCTTAAGGCAGGGTCATTCCACCGAGAAGCTACGCACCACTTCCTAAAGTCAGAACAATACTCCTCAACAGGTCTCTTACAATGACGTAAGGTCACCAGCTGACTCTCGGCAAAGGCAGTCTTGTCAGTCTCGTCATAAATGAGCCAGAGAGCAGAAAAGAAAAGATCAACGGAGGAAAGTTCAGGGGCGTCAGGAGCCAAGGAGAAGGCCCATTCTTGGGGACCGTCCTGGAGCCGGGACATAATTATACCCACCCGCTGGCTCTCAGAACCAGAGGAGTGGGGCTTTAAGCGAAAATAGAGCCTACAACTTTCCCGAAAGGAGAAAAAGGTCTTCCGGTCCCCTGAGAACCGGTCGGGCAACTTGAGGTGGGGTTCAAGAGGTGAGGTGAGGGGCACTACCAGGGTAGCATCAGGCTGGTTGTCCCTCTGAGCCAGGGCCTGGACCTGTAGGGAGAGGCCCTGCATTTGCTGAGCCAGGGTCTCAAGGGGGTCCATAGTAGTGTCAGGGACCAGGGTAGACTAGGTATATGGGCTTGTAATTATGTAATGTCGTTGTTGGGAGACAGACAGGTGAGCCCTAATCTACCCGCCACTCAGTCCCTGCCTACTTGCAACGACCCGCCCTAGGCGACGGGGTACAACTGGGCGACGGTCCTTACACTCAATAGGTGCACGACAGACAAACAGACAAGGGTACAAAGAAGCCAGGGAAATGGGGAAGCTGCCCACAGCAACACCGTGAGCAACAAGCGAAATGAACGAGCCGAGTCAAACCAGGAGATGAGCGAGGTACAAAAACGCAGAGCAGAAGAGTGGTCAGTAAAGCCAAGGTCAATCACAAGCAGAGGATAAGTAGTTCAAGAAGCTGCAGCAGGGCCAGGAAACCAGCAGAGAAGAATCACAAGCAAAGGAGGAACAGGAAAGGCAGGTATAAATAGACAGAGGGCGGGAGCTAGCTCCGTCTGGCCAGGCTGTGATAGGCTCTCCCACTCCTAAGCCTGCCATCCTGGGTGGTGGAAGATGGAATCAGTCTCACAGACATAGAAGCAGGTGCAGACTGATTAACTATGGGCGTCGACACAGAAGTTGTGTCTGGCAGATCCTTTACAGTAGTATAGTAGTTATATTCTTGTATATAGGGGCAGTATTATAGTAGTTATATTCTAGTATATAGGGAGCAGTATTATAGTAGTTATATTCTTGTATATAGGGGGCAGTATTATAGTAGATATATTCTTGTATATAGGAGGCAGTATTATATTAGCTATATTCTTGTATATAGAAGCAGTATTATAGTAGTTATATTCTTGTATATAGGAGGCAGTATTATAGTAGTTATATTCTTGTATATAGGAGCAGTATTATAGTAGTTATATTCTTGTATATAGGGGGCAGTATGATAGTAGTTATATTCTTGTATATAGGGGGCAGTATTATAGTAGTTATATTCTTGTATATAGGGGCAGTATTATAGTAGTCATATTCTTGTACATAGGGGGCAGTATTATAGTAGTCATATTCTTGTACATAGGGGGCAGTATTATAGTAGTCATATTCTTGTACACAGGGGGCAGTATTATAGTAGTTATATTCTTGTATATAGGGGCAGTAGTATAGTAGTTATATTCTTGTATATAGGGGGAAGTATTATAGTAGTTATATTCTTGTATATAGGGGCAGTATTATAGTAGTCATATTCTTGTACATAGGGGGCAGTATTATAGTAGTCATATTCTTGTACATAGGGGGCAGTATTACCAAGCAACCACTTTAAATTATTCACCACAAAGAAAATCAGTATAATATTTAAGGATGTTTATATATGTATATGTATTTGTATGTTACATTTGCATACAATTTTTAAGATTAAATTAGAAGGTCGCCATGAATTTATCTTTGTCATGTGTACAGAAACTGTAATCCTCGTTGTCTCTGACTTTCCTCTGTTGTGTGATCAGATAGACCCAAATCTCCATAGAAAAACATTGTGAGGCAAACTGATATCCCTCATGTGTTACTGATCTCTCTGCTGGTACATCATAAAATGAGAAGAACACAAGGCCTGTCACTTACTATACAAACAAATGTCGGCATATTGTGTCATTCGTGGTAACAGATGGGGCACAGCCCGGTATGAGAGCTTGGATGTAAAGATAGATATATATATATATACATACCCATATACAATATGTTCACTCACGGCCTATCCTACTCTTTGCTGTGAAAGGTCAATGCATCTTTCTACCTTGCAGATACATTTAATCAGAAACCTCCCTGGAATCCTATTCATGAAGACACAATGCTGATCCACCTCACAGGGAGGAAGCCTAGTATAGTTAAATGAAATACGCTCCGCTCTTTATCTAAAATCAGATTAAACCGGGTCAGGACAATGGCGCATTCACGTGTCTTGGAAATACAACCACAAAGAGGAAAAGACAGAGCTGGAGCTTCTGATATATATGAGCAAAATATTCCCATAGATCAAAATGTTAGATTTGTGCAACTATCTGATGTAGTTTATTATATTCCAATGAAACGATAATTCCAGTATCACGTTGGGTCTCTTAGAAGGGTTGAGTCTTGCTCAACTAGGGGTTAGGATCTCAGATAACGTACACCACGAAGGCTGGGGCTTGATGGGGACTTTTGCCATGACTGTGATAGTCCCGACTGCTATTGGTGTTAGAATGGCCCCCCAGAGTATCAGAGAATCCTATAATAAGCTCATGTTCTGACACAATAATGGACCCCTAATACAACCCAATTTACATTTGACTTTGGAGCCGATCACTAGCCACTAGGGTCCATTTCTTATGAGATGAGTCACAACCTATTAGACCATATTGATGATACGTCCTGTGTGCACAATGATATTGACATAGTTATGATGTAATTAACAGTGGACGTACATATGTTTTGTATAGGTGAAGGGTGGACCTCAGAATCATGTTCTCTGGTGGGCCCAAGAAACCCCTGTCCAACACTGCCTCAAAGTATTGTATTGTCCCGGCGAGCAAGAGGAACAACCCATCATTTTTTTGGGTTGTCCTTCACTTGACTCTTCTTCACCGTAGGACGTCATAGTCATATCTTAGACACATTGAGATCACACCTTCACTGTTTTGCCCTATGGCACGGCAAATATCACCAATTCGAAGGAAATTGCCGCACACTTCCTACAGCTTTTTAGGACATGTCCATTATATTGGTGGAATTGTAGAATACAGTAATCAAATTACAAGAATGTGTGGCTTCTAATCCCAACCAGCAGTGGACAGGTGATGACTTATTTTTCTTGGGAATAGTAGGTGTCCCGAATCCTGGACCCCATAGATCGGCAGTCTTTGACAAGTCTTGATATGTCACAGAAGACTATGGTCATCGACCCCTGGATGGAGTTATAGGCTTTCATGGTTGGTTGTAGGATTTGTCGGGGCAGAAGAAGTTCAATGTAGGTTGTAGCTCATAAAACTGAATTTAAAGCCTGAAGTTAAAACGTAAGATAAGCACAAGTGACAAGGAACACTATGAAGGCCAAGAAGTCCAACCATGCATGTTAATGTGGCTGGAAGGTGGAAGTAATCACCTGCAGTGGAAACAACTTTCTTTGCCTTCTATCAACCCTAATCCTCTTCATTATGGTCCGTTGCTTACAGATACCTCTAGCAATGCTTTTCTCTATCAACGCTATCTAGGTGGAGGACATAAAAATTGCTGGAAAAAATCCAACATGGCTCTCGTTTTCCATTTGAGAACCAATGACTGAGGGGCTCTGAAAGGCTATACACAGGTTGCCAACTGACCCAGACGGAAATGATGGATCTGCCAACATCCAATGTATATGAATGACAATCTATAATTAGACTTGGATTCTGCCCCCCCCCCCTACCTTTCGACATTTTTTTTCAATCTGGACTATCATTGGGAAAGGGTCATACATGAATGGATATTTCCCACAATACACTGGACAATTGTTCATATAATGTGACAGATAATATTCTTTACATTGCCCAATAGACACATAGTAAAGTAAACTCTACGCTTAACATGAACCGTATGTGTTCCGAATAATGAGGCTGATACACTTGAATGGGGCTGAGCCGTTGAACCAGGCAGAGCCGCACCTATGAACGACCTCTATTCTGCTGATTGGCAGTGGTCCTACAGTTCAGACCACCATAGAGCAAACTTTGATGGCCAGAGGTCACAATATCGCCTCTACAGGCATGATTGACGCCTGTAAAGGCTCCTAAACACTTTGAAATTAGTCTCGGGCATATTTACGCAAGGGACTAAATTAATTTTGAGCGGGAGGACAGTGCTGGCGGTACAGTATGAGAGGTAATAAAGAGGAGTTGTCAGAACCCGTTTTCATGTACATCTTTACACTCTCGTACTGTGCCGCCAGCGCAGCACTGCCGGGCAGTTCCTAATGTTAGTCAGGCGCCGACACATTAAGGCTATTTGTGGGCGCCTGTTGGATGTCAATGGGAGTTGCGTTGCGGTCCTGCGCTGGCGGCACCCAAAACTTAAAAGGACCGGAAGGGACAGAAGACAGAGAAGGAGGGAGCCAAGTCGGCGGAGTCCTCACAGGAGGGAAAGCTGTAAGTAAAAAGATCGCCTGTGGACCTTTCTCTGTGCCATCGATCTACTTCTTCCATTAACTGCCCCTCATTTATCACCCTCCCTCCAGCCCCTGTGTTATGTGCCCCCGTGTATTGTTCAACTCTGTAATCTTCCAGGGTCATTTGCTCCCTTCCCATGTCTGCTGATCACCTCCCTTCAGGGGTCTCTCTCTTTCAACACCTCACCCATTTGCTCATGTGTTCTTATCTAGGTTCACAGGTCGCGGTGAAAATGTGTGGTATTTTTGCCTAGAACCGTGGCAAGATTGCACAATTTTGCCGAAATTTTTGAAAAATTGTGACAAAATTGCCACAATTCCAGGCAAAACAAACGCTTTTCATCTATATGTGAGAACCCAGCTTAACTGGAATGGGATCTGTGAAAATCCCACCTGACACTGCTGCACATTCATTTCTAATGGAGATAAATAAAAATGATTTAAAAAATCATCGTATTTATATACGACATACATTTTATTTGGACTGCACATTTTTGTGCTTTGGGGAGGCGCTGTATAGAACTGCTTATTAGTAGTGCTATACCATGCCCTCGTGAACCACAAATTTGCGCAGTCCAAATAAAATGGATGTCTTGGGGTGACAGACGGGGGACACACATTATGTGACGAGCTCCACTATTAGAACTATTTTTTGCTTTGACTTGGTCTATTCGCATGGTCTTCAGCCCTGATCCATGAGTGACAGGTTTCGTGCTTAAACTGTAACTAAACTTTTAAAAAACTTTTGACATGTCAGAAGTTTTGATCAATGGGATCCGAGCACTGAGACCCCCATCAATCGCTTAACCGAAGCTGCAAAAGCGATCGGGTGAGCGTTGTGCCACTTTGATTCTGATTAACTTCCCTTGGAAAGTAGAGTGAGAGGTGTACAGACACCACTCCAAGGAAAGCCGCTCAAAAACGAAGCGGCAGAGCGCTTATCAGAGTGCTTTTGCAGCTTCGTTTTAGCGATCGGTGGCGGTTTCAGTGCTCGGAGCCCCACCGATCATTACCTAAACTTTACTTGTTATGCATTGAAGCATTGGTATATGTTATAGCAATGGTTCCCTGCCGAAATAGCAAATTTTTATCACCATGTATCCCTACGTATTATTAATTTGAATTACCGCAAATTACGTACACCTCCTTGGCCTTTAAATATTTTTCAAAAACACTAATAGGATTTTTACCCTGCTGGAAAAAAATGTAGTGCAACCTCTGTTGATGGCTATCCTAAGGCCACAGAGGGGTAACTCAAAGTTCGTGAGCCACAATGTAAAATCTCTAACAGGGCCCCCTCTTACCACGTACTATTTATAATAATGGTCTTTAGGACCCCTCAGGAACATGGGCCCAAGTGCGACTGCTACCTCTGCACCCCATATAGCTACTTAATCGGTGTTTGACTACCAAAAAAAACCCTTTAACAATGATCTTTACGTCTATGGCCAGCTATAAAGCATGATGCTAGAAAAAAAGGATCTACATTTTTGATGCTAGAAAAAAAGGATCTACATTTTTGATTCCAAAAAAAAAAGGATCTAAATTTTTTTCCAAAAAGTGTGCCACTTTGGTCCATTGGCAGGTATAGTATCGCAGCTCAGCGCCATTCAAGTGAATATCGGATACAGCCCAAAGTGGTGAACTTTTTTCTAATCTCATTCGACCCCTTTTGCATGAGGTGTAAATCGATAGACTCTTCCTTCTCAGGATAGGGAATTGCGGCATATAAAATTCACTCCTCTCAGATCTGAGCATCATGGGTCCGTTTGGTGTAAACAGTTTTATTCATCACTTCAGCTCTGATAGATAAAGAATACCAGACAAAAAAATGTAGATGTAAAACAAAAATTCCAAAAAGGGTTGTAAATATTACATCGGGATATTTTTTTATGGCCCGTCAGCCCTCCTCACATCCATCATGACTGATGTCCCGGTGTAACATTTATGGCCGCTATCATGTTTTACCACAATACAAACATTGATACGTTTCCAAATCTAAACACGTCTGATCCCGCTTTCCCTCTATCCCTTTAAATGTCACATTTTCATTTTCTGACTCTTGTAAAAAAAATTGTAACAAAAATAACATTTCCTTCATTGAAGCCAAATACATTTTTACTGCTGATACGTCAGATCCACATTTCCCTTGTTTATCGGATCCCCTGTAAAAAAATAACATATATAAAAATCGACATAAAAAGTCCCTGCTGCTTTTTATAGTCTCGATAACCGATTCACATTTCAGAAAACACTCATTTTCAATTAAAATAGCGATGTCAAAAACCCTATCGCAGGTGTCAAATCTTGACATGAACCAAATGGGCTTTTTAGTTTGACGATTAATTTTGCTCTATCTGCGGGCCTGACTTTCAGACGCGTTTGACAGCTTAACTGGCTTGTTTGTGGCTGTTCAACCCGTTCAAAATACACGGTGTAAAAGCAATTTTTTATTTAAAAAATAAATACATTTTTGTATTTCTTTCCATCATTTAAACCTGGTAACAACACGGCGTTCTCTCTGTGTAAACAGAAACCAGTATGATTGCTAGACTGCCGCACCAGAGACCGCCGCTCCGACAATACATATTTATCGAGGTGTCAGTCTCATTTCTTAAAAAAGATTTGCTTTAGGTATAACCGGGAATAAATTACCGCCCCCCCTCCAAATACTCATCAAATATTATGAAGCCGTCTTTAATAAAAGCGTAATTTTATATTACAAGAAAAGGCAAAACAACAATAAGTTGGGTGGCCTCATTAAGGGGACATTATATGCAGACGGCTGATACCTGTGGAAAGAGGATCTTTTTGGGGGTGGGGGAAGGGAGGCTGTGGTCGAATAATCATTGCTGGTACTAGGTGTGAAGAGAAGGGAAATGTCATAAGAGTAGGACTTTAGGATAGGATATTTCTATGTAGGACTTAGGTGTCCATTTCTCTTTATCCGGTTGGTTTGGTGGTTGGGAAAATGTTGAGATCTGCTTTTGAGAGGTTCGTTACAACATCTCATATTCATTCTTGGATTGAGTAAATACATCCCTGCTGTTTGTCTTTCAAAGGCGATCTTATCCTTTTGCTTCCCCAAGAAAATATATTGAACGAGAAAAATCTATGGTGCAATGTCAAGCTCTTCAGGCCATCGGAAGTGATAGTGATCTCCAAAAAGAAAATATAATTGGCCACATCATATTTTTTAACTCCATCCGGTGCCTTCATCACTTTATTCTGTATATTTTTGATTAAAGCCATATGGGATGAGCCCAGAGAGCCCATATAATGCTGGACCCAAGGAAATCTCTTGTCTAAAAGCAAGGGCTTACTTTTTATAGAGGCAAACCCTACAATGGATATGGTTCCTTTGGGAAAAGATGGCGCCAAGGCAGGTTTGCCACATCACTTTTACCTATGAGCAATATGAATCAACCAGCAACATCAGGTCTGAGTGATGGGACCCCCAACATTCACTGGAACAAAGGAGTCTCTTTGCCCTCCTCCAAGTACCCGATTGGTTCATAGGTCAGAGGTATGCTGTAGGGCTCACCATTGACTGACATGTATATGAGTCAGTGGAGAGCCCATTACCCAAGAAAGCTGTCGACCAAAGCTCCCCATAAACATGCATGTCCTTCTCCCTTTCAATGGAGACAAGCTGGTGCCAGAATCTTCTCAGTGGCTTATTCCCGACATCAGCCATCAGTTGAGAAGTCCCCATACACATGCCGACATGAATCAAATGGTATGGGCAGCCTTAGTCTGAGATAAAACATTTCAGAGACATGAGATAAATGGGGCATGGGACTTGGGAAAGGACCTCCTCAGTCTAGTAATCATGGTGGTTCCTCTAATGTTGCTCAGACTTCTACCATGATATAATGTGATTGGAGCTCCTTTACAAGGGCATATGTAACATAATGGCAGCCAAGGCAGCTGCTATGGGCCCCCAGAGAAATGGGGCCCATTCAATGTTGGACATAGGTGGTGAGAACCTCCACAGGGATATGGTCTCCACAGGTGCTACAATGTTAGCAAACAAGGATGCAAATGGGTTGGTTAGTGTGTGGTGTCAAGCAGCAGCTGAAAGCCGCCTTATTTTTAGCTTTGTTCTGGGGCCACTGCTCCTGCAATTTCAAAATCGAGACTACAACAGCTTTACTCAAAAGTCGTCTTTTTTTCACAAGAGCAATTTTATGCTACGTCTCAAAAGGCAGAACAAACTATATTTCCTCAAACCGTTTTATTATTATTGGGGGATCCCCTACCCTAGAAAATGTAATCTAAGTTCCGGGAAAGTTAATTTTCAGAAGAGTCCCATGGATAAGATTAATACGCCACCCGTTGGCTGGCTTCACAATGCGGGGAGAGTAGTCTTAAGTCAAGTCACTCGAAAATATTGTGAATATATTTCGCCTCTCCTAGATGTTTCCACGCAAACGGGAAGGGGGGGGGGAAAGGAATAAGAATTATTACCGTCTTAAACCAGGATCTTGCAATAACTCTGTAGACCGCTGGCTCCGGGCCATCGGAGGATTGAATTCATTCTGAATAGGCTAACTTCTTAAAGTACCGTGCAAGTTAATGGCTTTCGGTTTTTCAAATTTAAGGGAAATCTATACTGCTTCCGTTTTTATAGCTTATTATGATTGGATAATCAAACATAGCTATTATATCCCGCAAGAAAAAAAATGAGCTCAAGAGATAGCAAACAGTGACAATATAAGCAAATTGCCGGTGACAATTGAATACAAATATAGACCCCCGAAAAATAATGTCTTCATTTCTATTCTGTTTTTGCTGTATGCTATCAGTCCGTCTGTTGTTTCTCCGGGAAATAGGACTGTTTGTTTTGCCGTTCAATCTCCTCGGCTCCCTCCGCACAGAGTTTTATGGTAATAGTTCCCTCAATGGGTAGAACAATGCGTTCCTTAGAACTTGCTCGGATTTGTGGAGTTTTTGACACTGTTATGCACGCACAATTAACTTCTGAGCTCGGAATTGTAAAAATCCTATTTAATTTTCTACAAGGGATTCGTAGAAATAACGCGCCATGAGGATATGTTTTTTCCATCGACTCGGGTGGCATAAACATTTTTTAAGTAAGTTCAATGTAATCGGAGTCATTAAACAAATGTGGTTCTTGGCAGAATCCAGCTGATTTCTTTAGAATGTTTTTGAATCTTGGGGATTTTTTGGAGCAAAAGATAGACTAAGATTGGGTCAAGAATTGATTTGGCTATCCCCCCCCCCCAACAAAATGGATTCTCTTGTATTAGCGTTGCAAAAGGGATCTAAGGAACTTCGAATGACTTACCTACCATTGATCTGGGATAGGCCTGTCCGGGTTTGGAGTGGGGTTCCTTGGGTTCACCAAAGGAAATGATCCTGAGGTCCGACTTCCAAATATACAGAACATTTGCATCACCACTTTTAATAACATCTTAACCCCTTAGTGACCGGCCTATTTTAGGCCCTAATGACCAAGCTGTTTTTTTTTTTTCGTTTTTCTATAGTCGCATTTAAAGAGCTATAACTTTTTATTTTTACAGCCACATAGCTGTATGAGGACTTGTTTTTTTGCGGGATTAGTTGTGCTTTTTAATAGCACGATTTTGGGGTACATATCATTTTTGTATTCATTTTTAACTTTTTTTTGGAGGGAATGCAAAAAAAAACCTGAAATGCCATCATTTTTCCATGCGTTTTAAATTGACGCTGTTCACTGTGCGGCATAAATAACATGTTACCTTTATTCTATGGGTCGGTACGATTACGGCGATACCACATATGTAGAGGTTGTTTATGTTTTACGACTTTTGCACAATAAAAACACTTTTAACCCCTTAGTGACTAAGCCTGTTTTGGCCTTCAGGACCAGCCCCATTTTTGCCAATCTGACATGTGTCACTTTATGTGGTAATAACTCCAGAATGCTTTTACCTATCCAAGCGATTCTGGGATTGTTTTCTCGTGACATGTTGTACTTTATGATACTGAAAAAATTTTGTCATTAAATTCAATATTTATTTGTAAGAAACGCCAAGATTTAGAGAAAATTAGCAAAAATTAGCATTTTTCTAAATTTTAATGTATTTACTTGTAAAACAGATAGTAATACCACACAAAATACATACTAGTTTATATTTCCCATATGTCTACTTTATGTTTGCGTCGTTTTTTGAACATTCTTTTATTTTTCTAGGACGTTACAAGGCTTAGAACTTTAGCAGCAATTTCTCATATTTTCAAGAAAATTTCAAAAGGCTATTTTTTCAGGGACCAGTTCAGTTCTGAAATGGCTTTGAGGGCCTTATATATTAGAAAGTCCCCATAAATCACCCCATTTTGAAAACTGCACCCATCAAAGTATTCAAAACAGCATTCACAAAGTATTTTAGCCCTTTAGGCGTTTCACAGGAATTAAAGCAAAGTAGAGGTGAAATTTACAAATTTCATTTTTTTTCTTCAAAAATTAATTTGTAATAAATTTTTTCTGTACCACACAAGGTTTTACCCAAGAAATGCAACTCAAGATTTATTGCCCAGATTCTGCAGTTTTTAGAAATACCCCACATGTGGCCCTAGCGCGGTCATGGACTGAAACACAGGCCTCCGAAGCAAAGGAGCACCTAGTGGATTTTGGGCCTCTATTTTATTAGAATATATTTTAGGTACCATGTCAGGTGTGAGGAGGCCTTGTGCTGCCAAAACAGTGGAAACACCCCAAAAGTGACCCCATTTTGGAAACTATACCCCTCAAGGAATTTATCTATGGGTATAGTTAGCATTTTGAACCCACAGTTTTTTTGCTAAATTTATTTGAATTAGTATGTGAAGGTGAAAATCTACTTTTTTTGTGAAAAAATTAGGAAATTTTAAATTTTTACAAGGAATAAAGTAGAAAAAACACCCCAACATATGTAAAGCAATGTCTTCCGATTATAGCAATACCCCATATGTGGTAATAAATTGCTGTTTGGACCCACAGCAGGCCTCAGAAGAGAAGGAGCACCATTTGGATTTTGGATTTCTGATTTTGCTGGAATAGTTTTCAGTGCCGTGTCGCGTTTGCAATGCACTGGAGGGAAGAAAACCGTGGAAACCCCCCAATAGTGACCCCATTTTGGAAACTATACCCCTCAAGGAATTTATCTAGGGGTAAAGTTAGCATTTTGAACCCACAGTTTTTTTGCTAAATTTATTTGAATTAGTATGTGAAGATGAAAATCTACTTTTTTTCTGAAAAAAGGTAGCCATTTTTAATTTTTACAAGGAATAAAGGAGAAAAAGCGCCCCAACATTTGTAAAACAATTTCTCCTGATTACGTAAATACCCCATATGTGGTAATAAACTACTGTTTGGACCCACACCGGGGCTTAGAAGGGAAGGAGCGCTATTTGGCTTTTGGAGCTCAAATTTAGCTGGAATGTTTTTGGGTGTCATGTCGAATTTGCCCCTGAGAGACCGAAACAGTGGAAGCCCCCCAAAAGTAACCCCATTTGGGAAACTACACCACTTAAGGAATCTATCTAGGGGTATAGTGAGCATTTAGGCCCCACACGTCTTTTGCAGAATTTATTAGAATTAGGCCGTGAAAATTAATATCAACATTATTTCCACTAAAATGTTGAATTTTTTCAATTTCACAAAGGATAAACGAGAAAATGCACCCCAACGTTTGTAAAGCAATTTCTCCCGAGTACGGCAATACCCCACATGTGGTCATAAATGTTTTTTCATTAGAAAGTAATTAACCCTTTACGAACTGATTCATGTTTTGCTTTTTCGTTTTTCCTCCCCGCTTTCCAAGAGCCACAACTTTTTTATTTTTCTGTCAATAGAGCGGTGTGGGGGCTTATTTTTTGCGGGACGAGTTGTCGTTTTTATTGGTACCATTTTTTGGTACGATGCCATATCGGTGGACATAAACGGCTGTTTGGGCACGCTGTAGGGCTCAGAAGGGAGGGACGCCATTTGGCTTTTGGAGCGCATATTTTGCTTGGTAGTAGCTCTGGCGTTTTGCTGGTATTTCAGTTTATAATGTTGGGGCACATGTAGGCTGGGCAGAGTACATCAGGGGCATAATAAGAGGGTATAATAATGGGGTAAATAAATAATAATCCACAGATATGTGGCCGGTGTCGCACTGATAAATGGTGCCCGATCTTATCCACTTTTGGAACACTCTGCACATTTTGCATCGCCATAATCTGGGAGCCGGAACTTTTTTTATTTTTTCACCACCGGAGCCGTGTGAGGGCTTATTTGTTGCGGGAAAATCTGTAATTTTCATTGGTACCATTTTGGGGTACATGCGATTTTGTTGATCACTTTTTATTCAATTTTTCGGCAAGCAAGGTGACCAAAAACCATCAATTCTGACAATGATTTTTATTTATTTTTGACGGCGTTTACCCTGGGCTATAAATGACGATTATACTTTATTCTGCGGGTCGATACGATTACGGCGATACCATTTGTATATACGTTTTTTTATGTTTTGCAGCGTTTGCGCAATAAAATAACTTATTTAGAAAATAATGTCTTTTCTGTGTCACCATATTCTGAGAGCCATAACTTTTTTATTTTTCAGTCAAAAAAGCTGTGTAAGGGCTTGTTTTTTGCGGGACGGGTGGTAGTTTGTATCGGTACAATTTTGGCGTACATGCGACTTTTTGATCACTTTTTATTACATATTTTGTGAGGGGTGGTGACCAAAAAATAGTGATTCTGGCATTGTTTTTCGTTTATTTTTTTTGCGGCGTTCACTGTGCGGGAAAAATAATATTATAGTTTTATAGTTGGGGTCGTTACGAACGCGGTGATACCAAATATGTGTACTTTTTTTTTACGTGCTCATTTTTTTTCCTATAATGAAAGACTTATTATAGGAAAAAAAGCAGTTCTTGTTTATATCACTTATAACTTTTATTTTTACACTTTTTTTAAAACATTTTTATTCTTTTTTTTACTTTTTTCACTTGTCCCACTAGGGGACACTTAGACTTGCAGCTCTGATCGCTGCTGGAATACAT
Source organism: Rhinoderma darwinii (assembly GCF_050947455.1). Classification (NCBI taxonomy): domain Eukaryota; kingdom Metazoa; phylum Chordata; class Amphibia; order Anura; family Rhinodermatidae; genus Rhinoderma; species Rhinoderma darwinii. The sequence continues at coordinate 13,951,889 of NC_134688.1, read as the reverse complement.
TACACTACACACGTAGTGTAATGCATTTCAACTGTCATTGTGACGTGACAGTCACACTGACAGGAAGCCTACGACGACCACCCTCGGGGTGGTCCTCATAGGCTTCTGTACATGGCAACCCGGAAGCCATTGTCTGGCGTCCGGTTGCCATGGGTACCATCGCCAGCCCCCGTGATTTCACATGGGGGCTGCCGATCGGCGCTAAAGACCTTAATTGTGGCGTTCAAAATCGAGCGCCGCAATTAAGGGGTTAACTGCCGATATCAGCGGCGACAGGCCGCTGATCGGCAACGGGGAGAGCAGGGCTGACACCCTGCACAGTTAACCGCCGCTGCGGTGTAGCGCCGCGCGGCGGTTAACTGTCAAAGCAATGACGTAACTGTACGTCAAAGTGCGCGAACTTACTGCTCACCATGACGTACAGTTACGTCATGGTGCGTTAAGGGGTTAAGCTAAAATTATTTGTTTTTGCATCGTCGCTTTCCAAGAGCCGTCATTTTTATATTTTTCCATCAATGTAGTGATTTTTTTCAGGACGAGGCGTAGTTTTGATTGATTGGTACTGTTTTGGGGTGCATGGGACTTATTGATTAACTTTTATGACTTTTTTGGGGGGCAATGGAAAAAAATAGCAATTTCGCCATAGTTTTTTTGCAGGTTTTTTTTTATGGTGTTCACCTTGCGGTTTAAATTACATATTAACTTTATTGTTTGGGTCATTACGGTCGCGGCGATACCATATATGTGTACTTTTATTTATTTTTTACACTTTTACTAAATAAAACCACTTTTTATGGAAAAAAAAGTTTTTATTTATTTTTTTACTGTCATTTTTATTAATAATCTTTGTTTCACATTTATTACTTACTTCTTTTTTTAGTCCCACTAGGGGACTTTACTGTGCGATCTTCAGATCACTGCTATAATGCTTTGGTATACTTATTATACCAGAACATTATTGCCTGTCAGTGTAAATCTGACAGGCAATCTATTAGGACGTGCCTCTGGCGCGTCCTAATAGGCATATGCCCGGGGCAGACCTGGAGGCTTTTATCAAGCCCCCAGGTACCATGACACCACATCGGAGGCCCGCTGCGGGCCGCTGATAAGTGAGAGAGGGAGCGCACTCCTTTTGTAAACATGTTAAATGCCGCTGTCGCTATTGACAGCGGCATTTAACAGGTTAAACGGACGCGATCGAAGTACTCTTCGATTGCAGGCGTTGGAGCAAGAGTCCGGCTGTCATCAGTCAGCCGAGCCCCGGCTCCAACCTGTACAGGACACCCGTGCAGGGCTTAGACTGGGCCGCCATGAAAAGGCGGCGGCCTAGCCTAAGTCCCCTTAGTGACCGCCGTGAAAAGGCGTATCGGTGGTCACTAAGGGGTTAATCTTTGTTGCTATCATTGTACAAACAGGACTTATCATCAATAAGGTCTAATAGGTTTATTTTTTTATCATTCCATAAGAAATAGACCTTAGTGACCTCCAACTGGGTTGTCTTCTGTTGGATTTTGGGGTAGATTGTCAGAGTCTGGGCACACCGGAGGACCTGATACTCTAACCCTGGGCATGTCTATGGCCGCCCATTTTGGGATAATTTTGTCTTCTTGGCTTTATGTTGCCTATATACCATAATACCACCTATTTATGCCATCTCAAATCACATGAGTGCGACTTTTCTGTCTTTTGAATCATCCATCTTACTTTGTTCCACAACTTCGAGTAGAAATAACCCATTATCATCTGCAGAATTTCCACTATTTCCACTATTAAAAAAAATATTTGATATGTTGAGATTTTGGACTCTTTTGTAAGAGTTGTCTTTTACAGGGCAAACCATTGGATATTAGGGGTCAACCTCTTAGTATGCAAGGGCATAACTACACCAAATGCACCTGTTATAGGGCCGAGAAGTTGAAAGGGGCCAACTCAGGCGTACAAAATATGTGAGTTCTCCTAAGTGCAGAAGATATGATATATGAGTCTTGTGTGTGGCTATAGGGGTTGCAATAGTAGCAGTTGCACCCAGGTCCTGGTGCATGATGGGACACAAAGGGTCTATTTGACACATAAGAAGACAAAAGTATTATAAATGGCACATGGTATTACTAATATTCACTGTATAGTCAACAAGTTGGAAGGCCCATCTGTCTTTGCCCTTGGTCCTTATAATTTCTAATCACACCCCTGTTTGTACTCCTGTCTATTAGCCAGATCTATGATATGGCGGTCCACCGGTGTCCATAGATATCAATGGAAAGCAAATTAGTTCAAAAGGTGACCTGCAACACTTAAAGAAATGGGGAAATTGTATATATATACATTGAAATAGATGAAGACATTGAAGGTATATCACAAGCTTCGAGGTGCTTACATGGTTTGGTTTTGGCAAAGAAATCGACCTGTTAGGTCAAGAATTGTTGTCTTCTGCCCTATTGTACGCTACATGATCACTCCGAGGGTCTTGAGTTCCTCAAAGAAAAGTAAATTTTCCATAAACCAGGTCTACGGAGTTGAGCTTTGATGAGGAGAGACCAATAGCAGATGCAGAACCTGAGTAGCTGAGGGACGATCACCATATACAAAGGCTTAGTAATACAACATTTATTAGAAAGGCAGTAAAAATAGGCACATATAGTACAAAGCCGAGGAGAAGCACCTGGGTTGGTCATTATCATAAACGCAGGTTACAAAGTTACCACTTGTCGGCAATAAAATATTTATGAGATAATGAAAATATTAAATTTCTTCAAGTCAATTCTAGAAAGAATTACAAGGTTCAAGACTGGGAAAACATACAATGATATAAGCAGAAATGGTGGAGAGGAAGATCAATACTGCCCACATTTATTTTTGTCAAGTGTTTATATTAAATAGATGATCACAACTGAAATTTGCATCAATGATACGTGTTCATAAACTATATTATAAAGAGATTAGTAACAGTCAACTGTGCTGAATCCCTTTTTTTATTCTGATGGCCACTCCTATCATGCCTCAGGATGGAATATAATAGGAGGAGCTTTCTCCTATACTCTTTGTCGCCCCCTACTGAAAACAAAAGTAACAGCCGTATAGAGAACATTTCCAAGTCAGCAAAGTAGTTGTCAATTTTAAGCACACGCAGCTATTTCCCCTAAAAGTAGAGTATCTTTACTGAACAATGTTTTAATTATATTCACTATAGAATATAAGATATAAAGAATATAACTACTATAATACTGCCCCCTATGTACAAGAATATAACTACTATAATACTGCCCCTATATACAAGAATATAACTACTATAATACTGCCCCTATATACAAGAATATAACTACTATAATACTGCCCCCCATATACAAGAATATAACTACTATAATACTACCCCCTATATACAGAAATATAACTACTATAATACTGCCCCTATATACAAGAATATAACTACTATAATACTACCCCCTATATACAAGAATATAACTACTATAATACTACCTCTATATACAAGAATAGAACTACTATAATACTGCCTCCTATATACAAGAATATAACTACTATAATACTGCTCCTATATACAAGAATATAACTACTATAATACTGCCCCCTATATACAAGAATATAACTACTATAATACTGCCCATATATACAAGACTATAACTACTATAATACTGCCCCCTATGTACAAGAATATAACTACTATAATACTGCCCCTATATACAAGAATATAACTACTATAATACTGCCTCCTATATACAAGGATATAACTACTATAATACTGCTCCTATATACAAGAATATAACTACTATAATACTGCCTCCTATATACAAGAATACACCTACTATAATACTGCCCCTATATACAAGAATATAACTACTATAATACTGCCCCTATGTACAAGAATATAACTACTATAATACTGCCCCTATATACAAGAATATAACTACTATAATACTGCCCCCTATGTACAAGAATATAACTACTATAATACTGCTCCCTATATACAAGAATATAACTACTATAATACTGCCCCTATATACAAGAATATAACTACTATAATACTGCCCCCTATATACAAGAATATAACTACTATAATACTGCTCTCTATTTACAAGAATATAACTACTATAATACTGCCTCCTATATACAAGACTATAACTACTATAATACTGCCCCCTATGTACAAGAATATAACTACTATAATACTGCTCCCTATATACAAGAATATAAATACTATAATACTGCTCCTATATACAAGAATATAAATACTATAATACTGCTCCTATATACAAGAATATAACTACTATAATACTGCTCCTATATACAAGAATATAACTACTATAATACTGCCCCCTATGTACAAGAATATAACTACTATAATACTGCTCCCTATATACAAGAATATAACTACTATAATACTGCCCCCTATGTACAAGAATATAACTACTATAATACTGCCCCTATATACAAGAATATAACTACTATAATACTGCCCCTATATACAAGAATATAACTACTATAATACTGCCCCCTATATACAAGAATATAACTACTATAATACTACCTCTATATACAAGAATAGAACTACTATAATACTGCTTCTATATACAAGAATATAACTACTATAATACTGCTCCTATGTACAAGAATATAATTACTATAATACTGCCTCCTATATACAAGAATATAACTACTATAATACTGCTCCTATATACAAGAATATAACTACTATAATACTGCCCCCTATATACAAGAATATAACTACTATAATACTGCCCATATATACAAGACTATAACTACTATAATACTGCCCCCTATGTACAAGAATATAACTACTATAATACTGCCCCTATATACAAGAATATAACTACTATAATACTGCCTCCTATATACAAGAATATAACTACTATAATACTGCCCATATATACAAGACTATAACTACTATAAGGGCGGGTTCACACATGGCGGAATTGCACTTAAATTCCGCTGCGGACACTCCGCAGCGTTAATCCGCAGCGGAGCCGTTTCTACATTGACTTTCACTTTAATTTAGCAGTGTTCGTTTACACGATGCGTACAATTCCGCTGCGGAGCATAGGCTGCGGAGCGGAATTTGGTGTCCGCAGCATGCTCTGTCTGTTGCGGAGCAGTGGCGGACTCATGGCGGAATTTCTCCATTGACTTCAATGGAGATTCAAAGTTCCGCAATGAAGTCCGCAGCTGTCATGCACATGTCATGTGTGCTGCGGATGCGTCTTGCTTTTTTTACTTGACATTTCTTCATTCTGGCTGGACCTATGTATTTCTAGGTCTACAGCCAGACTGAGGAAGTCAATGGGGCTCCCGTAATGACGGGAGCGTTGCTAGGAGACGTCAGTAAATAGTCACTGTCCAGGGTGCTGAAAGAGTTAAGCGATCGGCAGTAACTGTTTCTGCACCCGGGACAGTGACTACCGATCCCAATATACATGTATCTGTAAAAAAAAATGAAGTTCGTACTTACCGAGAACTCCCTGTTTCTGTCTCCAGTCCGGCCTCCCAGGATGACGTTTCAGTGTAAGTGACGGCTGCAGCCAATCACAGGCCAAGCACAGGCTGCAGCGGTCACATGGACTGGCGCGTCATCCAGGGAGGTCGGGCTGGATGCCGAAGGAGGGACGCGTCATAAAGACAACGGGCGGTAAGTATGAATTTCTTTTACTTTCACTAGGGAAAGTGCTGTCCCTTCTCTCTATCCTGCACTGATAGGGAGAAGGGAAGCACTTTTCCTGCAGTCCGCAGCGGCCAGTCCGCATCAATTTTCTGCACATTTTGTGCAGATCCGCAGCCGTAATCCGCAACCCGGATTAGGTGCGGCATTGATGCGGACAGTTGCGGAGGAATTCCGCCATGTGTGGTCATGCCCTAATACTGCCCCCTATGTACAAGAATATAACTACTATAATACTGCTCCTATATACAAGAATATAACTACTATAATACTGCCTCCTATATACAAGAATACACCTACTATAATACTGCCCCTATATACAAGAATATAACTACTATAATACTGCCCCTATGTACAAGAATATAACTACTATAATACTGCCCCTATATACAAGAATATAACTACTATAATACTGCCCCCTATGTACAAGAATATAACTACTATAATACTGCTCCCTATATACAAGAATATAACTACTATAATACTGCCCCTATATACAAGAATATAACTACTATAATACTGCCCCCTATATACAAGAATATAACTACTATAATACTGCTCTCTATTTACAAGAATATAACTACTACGTAATGTATTACCAATGGTTTTCTTGGTGACTGCGGTCCCAGCTGCCTTGAGATCATTAACAAGTTCCCCCCGTGTAGTTTTCGGCTGAGCTCTCAGCTTCCTCAGGATCAAGGATACCCCACGAGGTGAGATTTTGCATGGAGCCCCAGATTGATGTCGATTGACAGTCATTTTGTATGTCTTCCATTTTCTTACTATTGCACCAACAGTTGTCTCCTTCTCACCCAGCGTCTTACTTATGGTTTTGTAGCCCATTCCAGCCTTGTGCAGGTCTATGATCTTGTCCCTGACATCCTTAGAAAGCTCTTTGGTCTTGCCCATGTTGTAGAGGTTAGAGTCAGACTGATTCATTGAGTCTGTGGACAGGAGTCTTTTATACAGGTGACCATGTAAGAGCTGTCTATAATGCAGGCACCAAGTTGATTTGGAGCGTGTAACTGGTCTGGAGGAGGCTGAACTCTTAATGGTTGGTAGGGGATCAAATACTTATTTCTCTGTGCACAATGCAAATAAATATATATAATTTTGACTACGTGATTTTCTGTATTTTTTTTTATATAATCTATCTCTCACTGGTAAAATTAACCTAGCCTAAAAATTCTAGACTGTTCATGACTTTGACAGTGGGCAAACTTACAAAATCAGCAAGGGATCAAATACTTATTTCCTTCACTGTATATACAAGAATATAACTACTATAATACTGCCCTTATATACAAGAATATAACTACTATAATACTGCCCCCTATGTACAAGAATATAACTACTATAATACTGCCCCCTATATACAAGAATATATCTACTATAATACTGCCTCCTATGTACAAGAATATAACTACTATAATACTGCTCATAATATACAAGAATATAACTGTTATAACACTGCTCCTATATACAAGAATATAACTAGTATAATACTGCCCCCTATATACAAGAATATAACTACTATAATACTGCTCCCTATATACAAGAATATAACTACTATAATACTGCCCCTATGTACAAGAATATAACTACTATAATACTGCCCCCTATATACAAGAATATAACTACTATAATACTGCCCCCTATATACAAGAATATAACTACTATAATACTGCTCTCTATTTACAAGAATATAACTACTATAATACTGCCCCTATATACAAGAATATAACTACTATAATACTGCCTTCTATGTACAAGAATATAACTACTATAATACTGCCCATATATACAAGAATATAACTACTATAATACTGCTCCCTATATACAGGAATATAACTACTATAATACTACTCCCTATATACAAGAATATAACTACTATAATACTGCCCCCTATATACAAGAATATAACTACTATAATACTGCCTCCTATATACAAGAATATAACTACTATAATACTGCCCCTATATACAAGAATATAACTACTATAATAATGCTCCTATATACAAGAATATAACAACTATAATACTGCCCCTATATACAAGAATATAAGTACTATAATACTGCTCCCTATATACAAGAATATAACTACTATAATACTGCCTCTATGTACAAGAATATAACTACTATAACACTGCCCCTATATACAAGAATATAACTACTATAATACTGCCTTCTATGTACAAGAATATAACTACTATAATACTGCCCATATATACAAGAATATAACTGCTATAATACTGCTCCCTATATACAGGAATATAACTACTATAATACTGCTCCTATATACAAGAATATAACTACTATAATACTGCCCCCTATATACAAGAATATAACTACAATAATACTGCCCCTATATACAAGAATATAACTACTATAATACTGCCTCTATATACAAGAATATAACTACTATAATACTGCCCCTATGTACAAGAATATAACTACTATAATACTGCCCCCTATGTACAAGAATATAACTACTATAATACTGCCCCCCTATATACAGGAATATATCTACTATAATACTGATCCTATATACAGGAATATAACTACTATAATACTGCGGCAATGTACAAGAATATAACTACTATAATACTGCCCTCTATATACAAGAATATAACTGCTATAATACTGCTCCCTATATACAAGAATATAACTACTATAATACTGCTCCTATATACAAGAATATAACTACTACAATACTGTCTCCTATATACAAGAATATAACTACTATAATACTGCTCCTATATACAAGAATATAACTACTATAATACTGCTCCTATATACAAGAATATAACTACTATAATACTGCCCCATATATACAAGAATATAACTACTATAATAATGCCACTATATACAAGAATATAACTACTATACTACTGCCTCCTATATACAAGAATATAACTACTATAATACTGCCCCCTATATACAAGAATATAACTACTATAATACTGCCCCCTATATACAAGAATATAACTACTATAATACTGCTCTCTATTTACAAGAATATAACTACTATAATACTGCCCCTATATACAAGAATATAACTACTATAATACTGCCTTCTATGTACAAGAATATAACTACTATAATACTGCCCATATATACAAGAATATAACTACTATAATACTGCTCCCTATATACAGGAATATAACTACTATAATACTGCTCCCTATATACAAGAATATAACTACTATAATACTGCCCCCTATATACAAGAATATAACTACTATAATACTGCCTCCTATATACAAGAATATAACTACTATAATACTGCCCCTATATACAAGAATATAACTACTATAATACTGCTCCTATATACAAGAATATAACTACTATAATACTGCCCCTATATACAAGAATATAAGTACTATAATACTGCTCCCTATATACAAGAATATAACTACTATAATACTGCCTCTATGTACAAGAATAGAACTACTATAACACTGCCCCTATATACAAGAATATAACTACTATAATACTGCCTTCTATGTACAAGAATATAACTACTATAATACTGCCCATATATACAAGAATATAACTGCTATAATACTGCTCCCTATATACAGGAATATAACTACTATAATACTGCTCCTATATACAAGAATATAACTACTATAATACTGCCCCCTATATACAAGAATATAACTACAATAATACTGCCCCTATATACAAGAATATAACTACTATAATACTGCCTCTATATACAAGAATATAACTACTATAATACTGCCTCTATATACAAGAATATAACTACTATAATACTGCCCCTATGTACAAGAATATAACTACTATAATACTGCCCCCTATGTACAAGAATATAACTACTATAATACTGCCCCCCTATATACAGGAATATATCTACTATAATACTGATCCTATATACAGGAATATAACTACTATAATACTGCGGCAATGTACAAGAATATAACTACTATAATACTGCCCTCTATATACAAGAATATAACTACTATAATACTGCTCCCTATATACAAGAATATAACTACTATAATACTGCTCCTATATACAAGAATATAACTACTACAATACTGTCTCCTATATACAAGAATATAACTACTATAATACTGCTCCTATATACAAGAATATAACTACTATAAGGGCATGACCACACATGGCGGAATTCCTCCGCAACTGTCCGCATCAATGCCGCACAGAATCTGCGTTGCAGATTCTGCAGCGGATCTGCACAAAATGTGCAGAAAATTGATGCGGACTGGCCGCTGCGGACTGCAGGAAAAGTGCTTCTCTTCTCCCTATTCAGTGCAGGATAGAGAGAAGGGACAGCACTTTCCCTAGTGAAAGTCAAAGAAATTCATACTTACCGGCCGTTGTCTTGGTGACGCGTCCCTCTTTCGGCATCCGGCCCGACCTCCCTGGATGACGCTCCAGTCCATGTGACCGCTGCAGCCTGTGCTTGGCCTGTGATTGGCTGCAGCCGTCACTTACACTGAAACGTCATCCTGGGAGGCCGGACTGGAGACAGACGCAGGGAGTTCTCGGTAAGTATGAACTTATATTTTTTTTTACAGATACATGTATATTGAGATCGGTAGTCACTGTCCCGGGTGCAGAAACAGTTACTGCCGATCGCGTAACTCTTTCAGCACCCTGGACAGTGACTATTTACAGACGTCTCCTAGCAACGCTCCCGTCATTACGGGAGCCCCATTGACTTCCTCAGTCTGGCTGTAGACCTAGAAATACATAGGTCCAGCCAGAATGAAGAAATGTCATGGTAGTAAAAACAATACGCTCCGCAGCACACATAAGATCTGCGGACTTCATTGCGGAATTTTGACTCTCCATTGAAGTCAATGGAGAAATTCCGCCATGAGTCCGCAACCAGTCCGCCACTGCTCCGCAACAGACAGAGCATGCTGCGGACACCAAATTCCGCTCCGCAGCCTATGCTCCGCAGCGGAATTGTACGCATCGTGTAAACGAACACTGCTAAATTAAAGTGAAAGTCAATGGAGAAACGGCTCCGCTGCGGATTAACGCTGCGGAGTGTCCGCAGCGGAATTTAAGTGAAATTCCGCCATGTGTGAACCCGCCCTAATACTGCTCCTATATACAAGAATATAACTACTATAATACTGCCCCATATATACAAGAATATAACTACTATAATACTGCCCCATATATACAAGAATATAACTACTATAATAATGCCACTATATACAAGAATATAACTACTATACTACTGCCTCCTATATACAAGAATATAACTACTATAATACTGCCCCCTATATACAAGAATATAACTACTATAATACTGCCCCCTATATACAAGAATATAACTACTATAATACTGCCCCCTATATACAAGAATATAACTACTATAATACTGCTCTCTATTTACAAGAATATAACTACTATAATACTGCCCCTATATACAAGAATATAACTACTATAATACTGCCTTCTATGTACAAGAATATAACTACTATAATACTGCCCATATATACAAGAATATAACTACTATAATACTGCTCCCTATATACAGGAATATAACTACTATAATACTGCTCCCTATATACAAGAATATAACTACTATAATACTGCCCCCTATATACAAGAATATAACTACTATAATACTGCCTCCTATATACAAGAATATAACTACTATAATACTGCCCCTATATACAAGAATATAACTACTATAATACTGCTCCTATATACAAGAATATAACTACTATAATACTGCCCCTATATACAAGAATATAACTACTATAATACTGCCCATATATACAAGAATATAACTGCTATAATACTGCTCCCTATATACAGGAATATAACTACTATAATACTGCTCCTATATACAAGAATATAACTACTATAATACTGCCCCCTATATACAAGAATATAACTACAATAATACTGCCCCTATATACAAGAATATAACTACTATAATACTGCCTCTATATACAAGAATATAACTACTATAATACTGCCCCTATGTACAAGAATATAACTACTATAATACTGCCCCCTATGTACAAGAATATAACTACTATAATATTGCCCCCCTATATACAGGAATATATCTACTATAATACTGATCCTATATACAGGAATATAACTACTATAATACTGCGGCAATGTACAAGAATATAACTACTATAATACTGCCCTCTATATACAAGAATATAACTACTATAATACTGCTCCCTATATACAAGAATATAACTACTATAATACTGCTCCTATATACAAGAATATAACTACTACAATACTGTCTCCTATATACAAGAATATAACTACTATAATACTGCTCCTATATACAAGAATATAACTACTATAATACTGCTCCTATATACAAGAATATAACTACTATAATACTGCCCCATATATACAAGAATATAACTACTATAATAATGCCACTATATACAAGAATATAACTACTATACTACTGCCTCCTATATACAAGAATATAACTACTATAATACTGCCCCCTATATACAAGAATATAACTACTATAATACTGCCCCCTATATACAAGAATATAACTACTATAATACTGCCCCTATATACAAGAATATAACTACTACAATACTGTCTCCTATATACAAGAATATAACTACTATAATACTGCTCCTATATACAAGAATATAACTACTATAATACTGCCCCCTATACACAAGAATATAACTACTATAATACTGCTCCTATATACAAGAATATAACTACTATAATACTGCCCCCTATATACAATAATATAACTACTATAATACTGCCCCCTATATACAAGAATATAAGTACTATAATACTGCCCCTATATACAAAAATATAACTACTATAATACTGCCCCCTATATTCAAGAATATAACTACTATAATACTGCTCCTATATACAAGAATATAACTACTATAATACTGCCCCTATATACAAGAATATAACTACTATAATACTGCCCCCTATATACAAGAATATAACTAGTTACTGGTAATGGATTGAATATTGATCGCTTGTCTGTTGTTCCATTTCTGCCCAAGTTAGTCATCACAAAACCGAATGATTTGGAGTGAGCATCTTTTTGTAGCGAGCATTTTGGCTGTAGTGCAGACGTGTAAGGTAGGGGAGACCCACAGATCAACATGTTTTTTGTTTGAGGTACATTCGGCTCTATATATAATAATTCCTGACTCCACCTACACGTAACTTCAGCATGTCAGATAAGCAGGGGCATATACCGAGGATGAAGGGCTTTGTAGCAAAATGAACATATAATCCATACTATAATGGTGATTTTCCCCAGTGTTCTTCTTTTGGTGAGGAGCGTCCATTGCCATCCTGACCTCTATCAACAACGTGAAAAATATAATTGTAACCGTGTAACGCTTCTTCTAATATCATTCCATTACTGCATATTAAACAGGGCAGAGATTCCAAGAAACATGAGGATCACATGGAAATATATTCTATAAAGTGTCACCAGAACCAAATGTGATTGTGAGTTTTAATTGCAAATCACAGGTATAAAAGGCGAATGGATAAAGAATAAAATATATTTACATATTAATCGTTCTACAGAGTAACAGACATTCTGGTAACTAGAAAACAGTTATGTCATTGCAGCTTTATTGTTACAATTAACATGGTCTGCATACAATAACACACTGACACTTGGGGTACAGGATAATGATACACTGACACTTGGGGTACAGGATAATGATACACTGACACTTGGGGTACAGGATAATGATACACTGACACTTGGGGTACAGGATAATGATACACTGACACTTGGGGTACAGGATAATGATACACTGACACTTGGGGTACAGGATAATGATACACGGACACTTGGGGTACAGGATAATGACACTTACACTTGGGGTACTGCATAATGATACTGACACTTGGGGTACAGGATAATGACACTTACACTTGGGGTACAGCATAATGATACTGACACGGGGTACAGGCTAATGGCACTGGTACTTGGGGTACAGGATAATGATACTGACACTTGGGGCACAGGATAATGAGACTGACACTTGGGGTACAGGACAATAATACACTGACACTTGAGTTACAACATAATGATACACTGACACTTGGGGTACAGGACAATGATACACTAGCACTTGGGGTACAGGATAATGACACTGACACCTGGGGTACAGGATAATGATACACTGACACTTGGGGTAAAGGATAATGATGCCCTGACACTTGGGGTACAGGACAATGATACACTGACACTTGGGGTACAGGATAATGACACTGACACTTGGGGTACAAGATGATACACTGACACTTGGGATACAGGATAATGATACACTGAGACTTGGGGTACAGGATAATGATACACTGAGACTTGGGGTAGAGGATAATTATGCACTGACACTTGGGGTACAGGATAATGATGCACTGACACTTGGGGTACAGGAAAATGATACACTGACACTTGGGGTACAGGATAATGATACACTGACACTTGGGGTACAGGATAATGATACACTGACACTTGGGGTACAGGATAATTATGCACTGACACTTGGGGTACAGGATAATGATGCACTGACACTTGGGGTGCAGGAAAATGATACACTGACACTTGGGGTACAGGATAATGATACACTGGCACTTGGGGTACAGGATAATGATACACTGACACTTGGGGTACAGGATAATGACACACTTGGGGTACAGGATAATGACACTTACACTTGGGGCACAGCATAATGATACTGACACTTGGGGTACAGGCTAATGGCACTTGTACTTGGGGTACAGGATAATGATACTGACACTTGGGGCACACTATAATGACACTGACACTTGGGGTACAGGTTAATGACACTGGTACTTGGGGTACAGGATAATGATACTGACACTTGGGGCACAGGATAATGACACTGACACTTGGGGTACAGGATTATGATACTGACACTTGGGGTACAGGCTAATGACACTGGTACTTGGGGTACTGGATAAGGATATACTGACACTTGGGGTACAGGATAATGACACTGACACTTGGGGTACAGGATAATGATACTGACACCTGGGGCACAGTATAATGATACACTGACACTTGGGGTACAGGATAATGACACTGACACTTGGGGTACAGGATAATGACACTGACACTTGGGTACAGGATAATGACACTGACACTTGGGGTACAGGATAATGATACACTGACACTTGGGGTACAGGATAATGACACTGACACTTGGGGTACAGGATAATGACACTGACACTTGGGGTACAGGATAATGACACTGACACTTGGGGTACAGGATAATGACACTGACACTTTGGGTGCAGAACAACTACATTTTGGGTACCAGATAAAAGGTCTTGTCTCTTTTAGACAATTATCCTCCATGTTTCCTAATACATAATATGGATTTAATAGAAGGGAGTCCCCCCCCCCCCCCTCCCTTGGTATTCTCCTCTATTCTCCTGAGCTGGGACCTTTGGAAGATCTATCCCGTCCTGATGTCACACAGATTGCCCATTGATATCAGCAGCTGGTGAGATCAGCTCATCGTCGGGGGACTTGTTATGGTGTAAGGGGAGACCCCCTTTAACTAGTGACACCATTGACAGCCTTCAATCTAATGAATGCTCTTGGCAGATCGGCTGTTATTACTGGATATTTGACCTGTAGTATATTATTATTATTATGATGATGATTATTCTTTTTGTGTACCTGGGTTTACATGTAGGTGATAAGGATTCTCACTTATTTTTCACCTTTTTATCCCAATGGTGATAGTTTTGACTTAAAATCTCATTTACTCATTTATATGTTAATTATTTCATTTTACACCTATTTTAGTAATCTAATCAAATGAGAAATACTTGTAAGTAATTGTAGTAAAATAAAGGATGAGAAGAAAAGAAAATCAGAATTTCAGGTTGAACTATCATAATGTTTCCAGCCATTGCAGGACTAGGGTTTTCTTGGGCAAACCAGAGCAAATGATTCTGCGTGCCCATCCTCTATCTATACCGAACATGTGACGTCCAATTTTAATTTCATCGTAATCTTTCTTATCATTGTACACACCAGACATGTCGTCAGTAACATCTCATAGGATATTTGTGAATCATCCCATAAGGAATAGACCCTAGTGTAAAAGTGATTGACTCCAATGTCAGCTCCAAACTGGGTTGTCTTCTGCTGGACCTTTGTGGTCCCGTTGTATTATGGGTCCATTATTGTGTCCGAGCCTGGGCCACCCAAAAGATCCTGTGGTACTCTAGTGGACCAGTCCAACCCTGTTCCAGCCATAAAGACTTGGCCTCTGTCCTTTGTTGTATCTTCTTACGTTTTCTATAATGAATCCACTTAATGGTAATGTAAATGTCGTTCACTGAATAGATAGATTGACTGCCTGATTATAACGATTAAAATTGAATTGTATTAGTATAATATAAAATATGGCTCATATAGCCCAATTGTAACATATATTCAGGCTCAGGCAAGGTAGTCAGGGATAGGAGGTGGTGAGACTCTCCTCTTATAGTATACAGCCCTGACAGCAACTTGCTGAGTGAAAATAATTCCAGCCCACCGGGCTCACAGCAAGTGGTCAGAGAAAAAGAGTTAGTCCTGTTGACAGACTAATCTTGGACAATTCTCAGAACCACCGCTGCATTAATTAAGGACAACCCTACGCGTTTCAGTGTCACTGGTAGGTGTGACACATCATCAGGGATTGTAAAAGTTGATGCCGGTTAAGCACAATTTTGTGCTAACATTTGTTTCTCCCGGCTCGTGCACGACTCTAATATAAATGGCCGCCACAAACAAATGTTAGCACAAAATTGTGCTTAACCGGCATCAACTTTTACAATCCCTGATGATGTGTCACACCTACCAGTGACACTGAAACGCGTAGGGTTGTCCTTAATTAATGCAGCGGTGGTTCTGAGAATTGTCCAAGATTAGTCTGTCAACAGGACTAACTCTTTTTCTCTGACCACTTGCTGTGAGCCCGGTGGGCTGGAATTATTTTCACTCAGCAAGTTGCTGTCAGGGCTGTATACTATAAGAGGAGAGTCTCACCACCTCCTATCCCTGACTACCTTGCCTGAGCCTGAATATATGTTACAATTGGGCTATATGAGCCATATTTTATATTATACTAATACAATTCAATTTTAATCGTTCTAATCAGGCAGTCATTCTTCTTAAGTTTTCTAGTTGCACGGAAGAGAATTTTTAGATTTGTTTTCCGTGATGATGCCTCTTTGAGGTAAACTGGTGAACCCATTGCCTGGTGGCTCATGAGTAATTGGCCCTTAAAAAATAACAATAAATGGTTTTTTATATATATATATATATATATATATATATATATATATATATGTATATATTCTAGAATTGTATTTTAGCGTTCTACGGAACAAACCAGTAAGATACCATTGGAGGGTAATTTTGGCTCAGGATACATTATCTGTTGTGTGAAGCAATCGTTCCAATTCTCCATTATTGTAATGTCATCTTCTAAGTGTAGTGAGAAAATTTCATGAGAAAATGACTATCACCGTATGCGGATCTTACCTTCATCAAGGCGGTAACCACTGATCTGTGCTTCAAGAATGGGGTATGCAGCTAGGATCCTGTGACCTTATCGTGTGGCTAAAACATGGCCCCTACTTCTTAATGTCTTAGTTAGTGACCTTGGACTTGTGTGACCTGATTTCGGTCTGGCATGTTCTTGGGCTATCTTCTCTGAACAGTTTTTGCCTTTCTATTGTCGACTACTCAACTTGACCTTGACCACCAATCCTAATACTATAGTGATCTCTGCTACTGACCATGTGCTGGGATTTTGCTGTCCTTTCTGTTGCTAACATGGATTGCATGAAGACCTATTGTTACATCTTATCTACCGATACACGAGTCCTTGCTTCTACTTGTTGGACTCAAGTTGACAAGGGAATTTATAAATATACGCACTAGGGCCAGCTGTGAGAATGTTTGGAGCTACAGATTATGGATTGTTGTAGACGAATAACTTTACTCAATAGCAAAATTGCTGATCACCTGGAGTCCATTGAACTTTAAAATGGAAAATTTTTGAAAAATGTTCCTTCCAATTCAACAGGTTTCCATTGGTCGGAAGAAATTGTTTTGTTAATCCATAGATACTCATTATAATTTTTGTCAGTCTATGGTAAAGTTTTCGAATACTTGGAAATCCCATAGCAACTAATCTTCTGTTCATGAGCTGCCCAGGAAATTTTCCAAAAAGGGCCCAATATTTTTTTTTCCGACCAGATTTCCATCAGTCAAAAACTCTCTCTTTTTTATTGTCGACACAGGTTTCCTTACATATCCCTGGTATCAGTCAAATTAGCTGCATGTCTGGGGCCGTCTGTGCCCAGCGGAAGGTCTTCCAATATTCTAGTGGGCCAGCCCACCCTGTTCCAGTCACAAAGACTTGGCCAGTGTCATTTGTTGTGTCTTCTCATATAGGAAGATATGTTTTTACCATGACCAAGGAAGAGAACTTAGTTGAATTTTTAGATTCGTTTTCAATGATAAAACCTCTTTTTGAAACAGTGGACACTATGAAGTAGTAGATATATTTCTTAGCGGTATACTGGTGAAGCCATAGCTTAGTGTTTCAAGGGTAATTGGTTATTAATTTATTAAAAATACTGCTTTTATATATATATTCTATATATAGACTATGGTCAACTTTTGGAAATCCCATAGCAAATACTCTTCTGTTCATGAAGGAAATTTTTCAAAAAGTGTGAATTTTTCCAGACTAGATTTTTATCGATCAAAAATTGGGCTGGCCCACTAGAGTATTGGAGGATCTTCCAGTAGGTCCAGGCTCTGGCATTATAATGGACTATTAATACAACAGGTCCATTAGACAACCTCATTTGGGTGTGAGAGATTTTCTGCTCTTCTTTAGGAGGAGCGGAAAATCTCATCGCAGCCAAAACGACTTCTACTCCCAATGATTAGTTACGGAGAACTACGGCTGAGGTTCTAAATGGTCGGGTAGTTTTTGACTTTCACAGGCTGATTCTCTCCAAGTATAAACACGGTGACAAGGTTGTCAGCTCGCCGACTTACGTAAAATATATTCTGCTTTGACTGAAGACACAAAGCCATCGAGACGCTCTGGAGGTAGACTGCGCCGTCATCTCGCACGTGGAATACTGCGGCTCCTGGCACTTTTAAAGATGTGCTGAACGCTTCCATTCAAGGCTAATGGTGATATGTGATACAACTGACATTTTAATTATAAATCAACCCCCGAAATAGAAGCTTGGAGAAACGCGTGAATAATAATTACATTTTTTCATTTCCAAATTCTATTGTGAAATAAGAGTTATTTTAATACGTTCTGGAAAAGATTTCAGGAATCTTATTTTTAACTGTTTCTGATCCTGTGGAAAGTCAAGGGTTGGGGGGGGGGCTTATAAAATCATTAAAAAGTTATTCCTTTCTCATAAAGGGATGGCCTTGCGCTAGGATATGCCATCACTTTCTGATCGGTGGGGTCCGACCTTTGGGACCACCATATGCCCCCACTTTATGAGATGGGAATTACCCTTTAAGTTTCATGTACAAATAAATAAATGTTTTTTTACTCGAAGGCCCTGTTCACACAGAGTCTTTTGACGAGTTTTTTGGCGCGGAAACCGCTCCGTAAAACTCGTCCAAAAAAACGCCCGAAAATGTCTCCCATTGATTTCAATGGGAGTTGGACGAGTTTTTTTTTACCGCGAGTAAAAAAAACGCGTCGCAGTAAAAAGAAGTGACATGACCCATCTTGAGGCGGTTTCCGCCTCCAAAACCCCATTTCAATCAGTCAGAAAGGGTAAAAAAAAACACCTTGACGAGTCTTTTGACGAGTTTTTTGGCGCGGAAACCGCTCCGTAAAGCTCGTCCAAAAAAACGCCCGAAAATGTCTCCCATTGATTTCAATGGGAGTTGGATGAGTTTTTTTTTACCGCGAGTGAAAAAAACGCGTCGCAGTAAAAAGAAGTGACATGACCCATCTTGAGGCAGTTTCCGCCTCCAAAACCCCATTTCAATCAGTCAGAAAGGGTAAAAAAAAACACCTTGACGAGTCTTTTGACGAGTTTTTGTCAAACCACTGTGCAAAAAACATCTGGAGCAGTTTTTGCAGGAGGAATTTTCCTCCTGCAAAAAAACCCTGTGTGAACACAGCCTAAGGGCACGTTCACACGGTATATGGCAGAAAAATAGGAGGTGGATTCCAAGACAAAACAGCATCTGAATACAGGTATTTTTGGAGATGATTTTCAAAATGTTTTTGATTTTTGCAAGCATTTTTTCAGCGTATTTTTACGATTTTTCAATCGTATTTTGAAGCGTTTTTTCAAATGTATTTTAAAGCGTATGTTTGAAGCGGTTTTTGTAGTGTCAATGGAAAAATCGGCTTGTAAAATACTTCAAGAAGTGACATGTTACTTCTTTTTTTACGAGGTGTTTTTCTATTTCAGCAGCGTAAAAATAAACTTCAAATGAACTACACATTGTATTCCCATTGAAGTCAGAGGGAAACTTTGCAGGCGTATTTAAAGTGCATTTTAGAGCGTAATGCGAGCATTTTACGCTCCGAAATACGCCTGAAAAAAGCCGTGTGAACATACCCTAAGGGTATGTTCACACACACTAATTACGGACGTAATTCGGGTGTTTTTGCCCCGAATTACGTCCGAAAAATGCGCCTCGATAGCGTTGACTAACATCTGCCCATTGAAAGCAATGGGCTGACGTTTGTCTGTTCACACGAGGCGTATATTTACGCGCCGCTGTCAAATGACGGCGCGTAAATAGACGCCCGCGTCAAAGAAGTGACCTGTCACTTCTTGGGGCGTAATTGGAGCCGTTATTCATTGACTCCAATGAAAAGCAGCGCCAATTACGTCCATAATGGACGCGGAGTTCAAGCGCCTGCACATGCCGTTACGGCTGAAATTACGGGGATGTTTCCTCCTGAAAACATCCCCGTAATTTCAGCCGTTACTGACGCTGTCGTGTGAACATAACCTAATACAAATGCATAACATTTTATTAGACGAAATTACATTTTGTAATACACAATACAATTTTCTGATGACGTTTTTTAAAGTTTTTTTGTTACACAGAATTTGATTGTGTGACACAAAACCAACTTTTGTGATACAAAATACATTTTTGTGACACACATCAAATATTTGTGGCACAAAATAATATTTTATTACACCGAAAATATATTGTTGAATGTGGATTATGTTCACATTACGTTTAGTGTGTACATTGATTCTGCATATGCGCCCGAAAATAATTTCAGCGTATACAATGAATGTGTCCATGGACCCCTATAGCCCCCGCAGATGGCAAAATAGTGTCCTTTCGGCGTATTTTTCGGACTATAGGACGCACCTGACTATAAGACGCACCCAGGTTTTAGACAACAGAAAATAGGAAAAAAATATTTAATATTTTACTACTTTAACAAAAATTTGTTTTGTTTCACCATATTCTGAAAGCCATAACGTTTATATTTTTTCATCGATTGGGGGCTTATTTTTTTGCGGGACGAGCTGTCGTTTTTTTGGCACCATTTTTTAGAACATACGATTTTTTGATCACTTTTTATTTCATTTTTTTTTAGCGCTAAAGTGACCAAAAACAGTGATTCTGGTGTTTTAATTATTATTTTTTTACGCCGTTCACCGTGCGAGTTAAATAATGGTATATTGTAATAGTTCAGACTTTTACGGACGCAGCGATACCAATGAATTTTTTTTTGCACATTGTGGTTGGGGAAAAATGGGAAAAGGGGAGTTTTTTGAACTTTTAATATTTTTTTATTTTTTTTACACTCCTAAAAGTTTATCAAACTTTTTCTTATACATTTTATTAGTTCCCCTAAGGGACGTGAATCAGCGATTGTAACTCACTGAGCTTTGCTGTTTCTGTAACTACTATTCAGTTCTATGGGAGTTATGGAAACAGCATAGCTCAGCGAGTTACGCTGTTTCCGTAACTCCTGACCATGTAATCAGTAAGTGGCCGGGAGTCAGAGTGAGCACAAAAAGCTGGAACAGGGTTTACGGGGCCCCGTTCTAGAGATAGGTGCGGGTCCCAGAGGTGGGACCCACATCTATCTGACATTTAGGACATATCCTGTGTATATGTCATAAATGTCCCTCATGGGAAAACCTCTTTAACTAGTTAAATGGCCAGGAACAGCGCGATCGATGTTCCTGCCCATTAGAGCGGCGTGTCAGCTGTAAAACACAGCTGACACCTGCAGTGTATTGAGCGAGCTCCGCGCGCAAGTCCGCTCCAAACATCACCACCCTGCTCCATGATGTTCCGGCACGTAATAAGTCGGGAAGGGGTTTAGGAAGCGGTCAGGGGGGTATGGCGCAACAGGGCCCCTTGACTGCCGACTATAAGATGCAGGAAAGATTTATTCTTGCTAAAAAGTGCGTCTTATAGTCCGAAAAATACAGTATTTAGCTGTATAGTACACAGTAGCATAGATGGCGTTGTTACTTTTAGCGCGTACGTGTGAGAAATTTTTTGAACATAAAGCATTAACGTAATGTGAACAGAGCCTAAGTTTTGTTACATTCATTTTATTTTGTTAAATTTAGGTGTTTTGTGTTTACAAAATGGATTTTGTGCTGTTATGAAGTCCTCATCTCTGTCAGCTGCCTCTGTTTTCAGGGTTAAGCTCTCAAGGCTGTGCTGGTGTCGTGGACACATCCGACAAGGTTTCCCGTTGTAGCCCTAACCTTTATTATTCCCACTTCTGTAGCTATAGAACTTGCACTACAGTATTGAGGTAACATGCAGACCTCAACAGATTTGTTTTTAAACTTGCAAGACGTGAGTCGACAAATACGAGCCGGGCATAATTTATTTCAGTTAAAATTAACCGTGCATTGGGTTTCATAATGAGAACGCTTCAATTTTGCTCCAAATGAATTTCTGAAATGTCACTGCCTTGTGTGGGATTATATCGGCGCAGGTAATTGCAAAGAAAAATTGATGCGGCTTCTCTACAAACAACTAATTATCTTTTTAAAGAAAAATTAAAAAAAATATCACGTTAAGTTTAGAACTGAAAAGGTGAAGTCTCTTTTCACCCTCTGTGCCAGGCGTAGCTATAGGGGGCGGGGGGGGGTACAGATAGTCGCACCCGGACTCTATTGCCTAAGTGCAGCCCAACGACCTCTCTGCCACATGAGAAAAAGCCCGTATTATTAATGGCGCATGGTAGGTGGGGATCCTGTTACAGATTTTGTGATAGGGCCCAGGAGCTTCACGTTAGCTATGGTGAAACTACAACTCCTAGCGTTTACTGTCAGCTGCATATTGTTAGGGCATGCTGGGAGTCAGAGTTTTACAAAATGAGAAACTAAGGGTTGACATGATTTTTTTTTAGAAATTAGTGGACAAAAAACGGTAATTACCAGTTAGTATATGAACAGCAGAAAACATGGTCACTTCCATGAAGAACATATTTTCGCCATGAATTGGACAAGTAAGTTTCTTACTCCTCCAAAGTTGTGAATTTTCTTGAAAAATTTTGAATTCTTCCTGGCATTAATGTAACTTTATGGGGTACATATATACTTAAAATTGCCCCTCTGCCCAATAAGGGGACACCAGCACTGTCACATGACAGTTGTGGGGTTCCCATTACGGATTTTGCATTGGAGCCCTGAATCTTCTGCTAGTCCAGTAAGGACCAGCAGAATGGTCCAAAAATGCAGGTGTGATTTAGATTTTTTTACATCTATGCTCTGGTTCTACGCTGCCATAACTACCACTTTCTAAAGTGTCGGAGAGGGGAGGTTGCTCCTGTGAGATCCTTCTCTTAGTAGAGATTGCCAATATTAAATGCTAGCTAAATCAGACAATTAATAAGGAAGAGTTCAGAGTTCTTAAGTCTCAGGCGAGGCCGGTTCTATCCTCTAAAAGTCTTAAACAAATATAAAATATCACCCGGTCCCCTGGCACCAAATCCATGTTGTAGCTCAGCCTAAGGTATTGCTGAAGGAGTATAATGCCACGGTCATCATAAGACAATGTCCTCTACAACAAACTCTCATTTTCCTGATTCTTTTATCTCTAACAAATGACCTTGAGAGTCCATTGTCGAAAAATAATTCATTTGGCATTACTTTATCTAAGCCTGCTCATACCCTATGGTCTGATTAAATGATGGTATTATATGAGGTTTAAGTGCATATAGGTCTGCTGGTTTTGTATCCATGGTGGTTGGCGCTATATTGATATGTCATCTCAGATATAAAAAAAAATCGATCCCTGGTTGTCCAGTGGTAAGTAACACGGCTTGGTCCTGATAGGCTCATTGGTAAAGAGATGGACCTGATCCCCGGTGGCCCAGTAGTTAATATTTCAATGGTTGATGTTATCACCACACAAGTGGTGGGAACTAGTAAGGTTACCATGACAAAACTATCTGGCCATTTGGCTATAAGGAGTTGACCGACTGAGCTATGACTGCTGGCAACTCGGTCCACTACTGGTCTATATAGTCAGACACTGACTAATCCCACATTTAACTTATCAGCACTATCCCTGGTGGGCCAGTGGTAAAGACATTAACCTGATCCCTGGTGGCCCAGTGTCACGAAGCGGGTTAGTGTACCCACTAGGCCGTACCGCCATAGCGGGGAGGCAGCTGGCCAAACCACAGGAAACCCCAGAAATACAATGTCCCGCACAAGGGTACCTGGATAGTCCAGACGGTGGCCGCAGCTCTGGCACAGATGGAGATGGTTGCTGTAGACAGCGCCAAACGTGGCGGATGACACAGGATGTGGCGGATTCCTCCAGACGTGGCAGATGACACAGGATGTGGCAGATGACACAGGACGTGGTGGATTCCTCCGGACGTGGCAGAAGACACGGACGTGGCACGACTTGATACTAAGGCACAGCACGGGAAACAGGAACGGGGAACAAGGCACGGGTAACAACAGGAACGGGAAACACTAAGGGACACTAAGGGACCATTTGCAAGACAGACTGGGAAAACTAACAACGCTCAGGCAAGGATTAGAAGGCCGGGGCCTTCTTATAGACCAGGAAATCGTGGCAATTGATGATGATGACTTCCTCCTATTTGCACGGACACAGCCGAATGGAGCGGAAGTGAGCGCTGGCGTCTCCTAGGAAGGAGATGGGGACCAGCGCTCACAGATCCATGGCTGTGGGCGTCGGGAGGTGAGTAAACCCGACGGCCCGCGGCTATGGACGCTACACCCAGTAGTCAATGTCTTAATGGCGGATGGCATCACCACAACACTTGATGGGAGCAAGTAAGGTTACCATGCCCCAACTATACGCCCATCTGGCCATGGAGAGTTGACCGACTGAGCTATGACTGATGACAGCTCGGTCCACCACTGGTCTATATTGTCACTGTTGTTGCCAGACACTGACTAATCCCACATTTAACTTATCAGCACTATCCCTGGTAGGCCAGTGTTAAAAACATTGACCTGATCCCTAGCGGTCCAAAGTTCATGTCCCAATTCCAAATGCCATCACTACACAAGTAGTGGTGTGAGTATGCCCCAACTATAAGCCCATTTGGGCAAGAGGTATGATTAACTGAGCTTTGGTTATGGCTGGGCCCACCATTATTCTATATGACCCGAACATAGTCTGTCCACATTCAGTCTGCACCTATGATAGTTCTGCCTGTAAATGATACCTAGTTACTTCATATGGACAGCAGCGCTCATCAACTTCTGCCGTTATGGCGATCAATTGGTTAAATCAGAAAGCAGATCATTCTAATTGAGATTAATTTGTGTTGAAAATAGGATTTATTATTAATCTATTTTCCAACTAAAAACGGCTCCTGGAAGTGTTTCCAAGAAATATGACATTTTCTGCGCTGGATTAATTTGATTTAATTATAGAATTAATATTCATGTTTAGAAAGTTACTGATTCATTCAGTGTCAGACTCCTCCGATGGATCAACCTCGTTATGATTGTTCTTTCTACATCCAGTATACATGTATACAGCCTTTATAGTATGCCATAATTAAGAATAGCAAGAACGCATCGGTAGAAAGTAGTGCTGCAGTCAGTATATACAGGACTGAGTGTACATCTTAGGGCCTATAGGTACAGATTGTCTGGCTCCTTAGGCTCCGCCCATCAAGTAGGCCACGCCTTAAGTCATATATGGCTTCAAATTTTTTTTCTTCTTTTACATAAAGAGGCAGAACTTTGCGGTGCGCTCCTCACAACATGTAGCACCCTATGTGGCCTTCTCCTTGTCCCTCCCTGGGAGCCCTACTCTCAGGTAAATCCAGCCTGGGGGTACAAATATTATATATAGTTAATATTATGGAAACCGTTAATAAAATTTTACGTCAAATCATTTCGCCCCATACACTAAAATACACCTTCCACTGGCAACTTATTGTAAACTTTGTGTAGTAATTTTTCTGGTCTATTGACCCATAAGGGCATGACCACACATGGCGGAATTCCTCCGCAACTGTCCGCATCAATGCCGCACCTAATCCGGGTTGCGGATTACGGCTGCGGATCTGCACAAAATGTGCAGAAAATTGATGCGGACTAGCTGCTGCGGACTGCGGGAAAAGTGCTTCCCTTCTCCCTATCAGTGCAGGATAGAGAGAAGGGACAGCACTTTCCCTAGTGAAAGTAAAAGAAATTCATACTTACCGCCCGTTGTCTTTATGACGCGTCCCTCCTTCGGCATCCAGCCCGACCTCCCTGGATGACGCGCCAGTCCATGTGACCGCTGCAGCCTGTGCTTGGCCTGTGATTGGCTGCAGCCGTCACTTACACTGAAACGTCATCCTGGGAGGCCGGACTGGAGACAGAAACAGGGAGTTCTCGGTAAGTACGAACTTCATTTTTTTTTACAGATACATGTATATTGGGATCGGTAGTCACTGTCCCGGGTGCAGAAACAGTTACTGCCGATCGCGTAACTCTTTCAGCACCCTGGACAGTGACTATTTACTGACGTCTCCTAGCAACGCTCCCGTCATTACGGGAGCCCCATTGACTTCCTCAGTCTGGCTGTAGACCTAGAAATACATAGGTCCAGCCAGAATGAAGAAATGTCAAGTAAAAAAAGCAAGACGCATCCGCAGCACACATGACATGTGCATGACAGCTGCGGACTTCATTGCGGAACTTTGAATCTCCATTGAAGTCAATGGAGAAATTCCGCCATGAGTCCGCCACTGCTCCGCAACAGACAGAGCATGCTGCGGACACCAAATTCCGCTCCGCAGCCTATGCTCCGCAGCGGAATTGTACGCATCGTGTAAACGAACACTGCTAAATTAAAGTGAAAGTCAATGTAGAAACGGCTCCGCTGCGGATTAACGCTGCGGAGTGTCCGCAGCGGAATTTAAGTGCAATTCCGCCATGTGTGAACCCGCCCTCTGTCAGATGATTTCCCCATTGGAAATAAAGGGTATGTAAACTTTTTTTTATTGCTTTACTGTATCAAAAGGTTTTACAAAAGCAATTATACAAATATTCTATGATAGACGAAAAATTGCTTACCTTTTTGTGTATACAGGTCCTATGCAGACCTATGTGACCAATCCTATGTAGTCTGTGTTACTCCACTCTTTCTTTTCTCTTCTTAAAAAACCTACAGACAGTAGAGACAGAGCCAGGGAAGGAATTTTCACATAACTATAGGATCAGACTACACATGGGTTTTTTGTAGTCTGTAACCATAGAGACACATACACAAAATGGTAGGGCATCTTTTAACATTGAACTCCACCTAACATACAATTTTCCCCAAAAGGTCTATTCCATTGGGTTAGTTCATGCTTCTAAAGGAGAACATGGGGCTACATGGAGACCCAACACGCCGGCACACTTAGATACGATAATATGAACCACAAAGGCTTTGTGTGCCACTATTAATTCTCAGTTAAGATGCCATTGCCGTGTGCATGAGTCCTTAGTCCTTAGTCTGTAGACCCAGCCCCTAAGGTCCACGTTTTTGGATTCGATCCTGATCCCGCCATGGGCTCCTAACAGGCCTCTCCAGAAATCAGCTCTATGACTTCCCCATTGTTTGCTGGCATTGACTATTCAGATTTCTGTACCCCAATGCCCCCCATTTTTTGCTTTGGGGAAGGGAAATTACATAGAATCGACTCAATCTCCAAATAAAGGTCCTCTTAGTAGTTGTCCGGGGCAGTTATCCTTTCCTTAGGAACTGAAAATATGAGGCCACGTTTTCACTGGAAATCTGGGATTCACTCGTCCCTTAGAGCCCAGGTCTCCAGATGTCAAACCCCCACCAGCCCAACATCAAAGTCAATTATAGCAAGACCCCTTAATATAGTGAAACTTGGTAAACTGAGCAGGCGTGTAAAAGTCGGCAGAGAAGTTCAGCCTGTGTCCGTCTTTTCATTTCACCTCTGATTGTTTCCAGAATTGCTTGTACTTCTCCACTCCATATTTTTCCACTTCTGAGTGACCAAAGGACATCATTTTAATTATTTTTGCTTTACAGAAGAATGACTGCAGGGTCTTTTCTTCTGCAATCATATTGATTTACAGCTTCTTTTGCTGATCATGTGTTCTCATAGCCCGGCATTCACAAAACAGAGATGAGTTCAATATGTGGCAGTATTATAGTAGTTATATTCTTGTATATAGGGGGGCAGTATTATAGTAGTTATATTCTTGTATATAGGGGGCAGTATTATAGTAGTTATATTCTTGTATATAGGAGCAGTATTATAGTAGTTATATTCTTGTATATAGAGAGCAATATTATAGTAGTTATATTCTTGTATATAGGGGGCAGTATTATAGTAGTTATATTCTTGTACATAGGAGCAGTATTATAGTAGTTATATTCTTGTATATAGGGGGCAGTATTATAGTAGTTATATTCTTGTATATAGGGGCAGTATTATAGTAGTTATATTCTTGTATATAGGAGCAGTATTATAGTAGTTATATTCTTGTATATAGGAGCAGTATTATAGTAGTTAAATTCTTGTATATAGGAGCAGTATTATAGTAGTTATATTCTTGTATATAGGGGGCAGTATTATAGTAGATATATTCCTGTATATAGGGGGCAGTATTATAGTAGTAATATTCTTGTATATAGGAGCATTATTATAGTAATTATATTCTTGTATATAGGGGCAGTATTATAGTAGTTATATTCTTGTATATAGGAGCAGTATTATAGTAGTAATATTCTTGTATACAGGGGGAAGTATTATAGTAGTTATATTCTTGTATATAGGAGCAGTATTATAGTAATTATATTCTTGTATATAGGGGGCAGTATTATAGTAGTTATATTCTTGTATATAGGGGCAATATTATAGTAGTTATATTCTTGTACATAGGGGGCAGTATTATAGTAGTAATATTCCTGTATATAGGGGCAATATTATAGTAGTTATATTCTTGTACATAGGGGCAGTAATATAGTACTTATATTCTTGTATGTAGGGGGCAGTATTATAGTAGTTATATTCTTGTACATAGGCGCAATATTATAGTAGTTATATTCTTGTATATAGGAGCAGTAGTATAGTAGTTATATTCTTGTATATAGGGGCAGTAGTATAGTATTTATATTCTTGTATATAGGGGCAGTATTATAGTAGTTATATTCTTGTACATAGGGGCAGTATTATAGTAATTAAATATTGTTGTATATAGGAGCAGTAGTATAGTAGTTATATTCTTGTATATAGGGGGCAGTATTATAGTATTTTTATTCTTGTATATAGGAGCAGTATTATAGTAGTTATATTCTTGTATATAGGGGGAAGTATTATAGTAGTTATATTGTATATAGGAGGCAGTATTATAGTAGTTATATTCTTGTATATAGGGGGCAGTATTATAGTAGTTATATTCTTGTATATAGGAGGCAGTATTATAGTAGTTATATTCTTGTATATAGGGGGCAGTATTATAGTAGTTATATTCTTGAACATAGGGGGCAGTATTATAGTACTTATATTCTTGTATATAGGAGGCAGTATTAAAGTAGTTATATTCTTGTATATAGGAGCAGTATTATAGTAGTGATATTCTTGTATATAGGGGGAAGTATTATAGTAGTTATATTCTTGTGTATATAGGTGCAGTATTATAGTAGTTATATTCTTGTATTTAGGGGCAGTATTATAGTAGTTATATTCTTGTATATAGGGGGCAGTATTATAGCAGTTATATTCTTGTATATAGGGGGCAGTATTATAGTAGTTATATTCTTGTATTTAGGGGGCAGTATTATAGTAGTTATATTCTTGTATATAGGGGGCAGTATTATAGCAGTTTACCTCTTGTATATAGGGGGCAGTATTATAGTAGTTATATTCTTTTATATAGGGGGCAGTATTATAGTAATCTTCTTGTACATAGGAGGCAGTATTATAGTAGTTATATTCTTGTATATAGGGACAGTATTATAGTAGTTATATTCTTGTATATAGGAGGCAGTATTATAGTCGTTATATTCTTGTATATAGAGGCAGTATTATAGTATTTATATTCCTGTTCATAGGTGGCAGTATTATAGTAGTTATATTCTTGTATATTGGAGCAGTAGTATAGTAGTTATATTCATGTATATAGGGGCAGTATTATAGTAGTTATATTCTGTTCTTGTATATAGGGGCAGTATTATAGTAGTTATATTCTTGTATATAGGGGCAGTATTATAGTAGTTATAGTCTTGTATATAGGGGGCAGTATTATAGTAGTTATATTCTTGTATATAGGGGGCAGTATTATAGTAGTTATATTCTTGTATATAGGGGCAGTATTATAGTAGTTATATACTTGTATATAGGGGCAGTATTATAGTAGTTATAGTCTTGTATATAGGGGGCAGTAGTATAGTAGTTATATTCTTGTATATAGGGGGCAGTATTATAGTAGTTATATTCTGGTATATAGGGGGCAGTATTATAGTAGTTATATTCTTGTATATAGGAGCAGTATTATAGTATTTATATTCCTGTTCATAGGGGGCAGTATTATAATAGTTATATTCTTGTATATTGGAGCAGTATTATAGTCGTTATATTTTGGTATATAGGGGGCAGTATTATAGAAGTTATATTTTTGTATATAGGAGCAGTATTATAGTATTTATATTCCTGTTCATAGGGGGCAGTATTCTAGTAGTTATATTCTTGTATATAGGGAGCAGTATTATAGTAGTTATATTCTTGTATATAGGGGCAGTATTATAGTAGTTATATTCTTGTATATAGGGGCAGTATTATAGTAGTTATATTCTTGTACATAGGGGGTAATATTATAGTAGTTATAGTCTTTGTATATAGGAGCAGTATTATAGTAGTTATATTCTTGTATATAGGGGCAGTATTATAGTAGTTATATTCTTGTATATAGGAGGCAATATTATAGTAGTTATATTCTTGTATATAGGGGACAGTATTATAGTAGTTATGTTCTTGTATATAGGGAACAGTATTATAGTAGTTATATTCTTGTATATTGGAGCAGTAGTATAGTAGTTATATTCTTGTATATAGGGGCAGTATTATAGTAGTTATATTCTTGTATATAGGGGGCAGTATTATAGTAGTTATATTCTTGTATATAGGGGCAGTATTATAGTACATATATTCTTGTATATAGGGGGCAGTATTATAGTAGTTATGTTCTTGTATATAGGGAGGCAGTGTTATAGTAGTTATATTCTTGTATATTGGAGCAGTAGTATAGTAGTTATATTTTTGTATATAAGGGGCAGTATTATAGTAGTTATAGTCTTGTATATAGGGGCAGTATTAGGCTGGGTTCACACGTGGCGGAATTTTACTTAAATTCCGCTGCGGACACTCCGCAGCGTTAATCCGCAGCGGAGCCGTTTGTCCATTGACTTACACTTTAATTTAGCAGTGTTCGTTTAGACGAGGCGTAAAATTCCGCTGCGGAGCATAGGCTGCGGAGCGGAATTTGGTGTCCGCAGCATGCTCTGTCTGTTGCGGAGCAGTGGCGGACTCATGGCGGAATTTCTCCATTGACTTCAATGGAGATTCTAATTTCCGCAATGAAGTCCGCAGCTGTCATGCACATGTTATGTGTGCTGCGGATCCGTCTTGCTTTTTTAACTTGACATTTCTTCATTCTGGCTGGACCTATGTATTTCTAGGTCTACAGCCAGACTGAGGAAGTCAATGGGGCTCCCGTAATGACGGGAGCGTTGCTAGGAGATGTCTGTAAATAGTCACTGTCCAGGGTGCTGAAAGAGTTAAGCGATCGGCAGTAACTGTTTCTGCACCCGGGACAGTGACTACCGATCCCAATATACATGTATCTGTAAAAAAAATGAAGTTCATACTTACCGAGAACTCCCTGCTTCTGTCTCCAGTCCGGCCTCCCAGGATGACGTTTCAGTCTAAGTGACGGCTGCAGCCAATCACAGGCTAATAACAGGCTGCAGCGGTCACATGGACTGCCGCGTCATCCAGGGAGATCGGGCTGGATGCCGAAGGAGGGACGCGTCACCAAGACAACGGGCGGTAAGTATGAATTTCTTTGACTTTCACAAGGGAAAGTGCTGTCCCTTCTCTCTATCCTGCACTGATAGGGAGAAGGGAAGCAATTTTCCTGCAGTCCGCAGCAGCTAGTCCGCATCAATTTACTGCACATTTTGTGCAGATCCGCAGCAGAATCTGCAACGCAGATTCTGTGCGGCATTGATGCGGACAGTTGCGGAGGAAATCCGCCACGTGTGGTCATGCCCTATACAAGAATAGAACTACTATAATACTGCCCCTTATATACAAGACTATAACTACTATAATACTGCCCCTATATACAAGAACATAACTACTATAATACAGGCAGTATTATAGTAGTTATATTCT
The DNA here is from genome assembly GCF_050947455.1 of Rhinoderma darwinii. Classification (NCBI taxonomy): domain Eukaryota; kingdom Metazoa; phylum Chordata; class Amphibia; order Anura; family Rhinodermatidae; genus Rhinoderma; species Rhinoderma darwinii. The sequence goes on along the minus strand of NC_134688.1, from coordinate 13,919,270 downwards.
TGTATATAGGGAGCAGTATTATAGTAATTATATTCTTGTATATAGGGGCAGTATTATAGTAGTTATATTCTTGTATATAGGGGGCAGTATTATAGTAGTTATATTCTTGTATATAGGAGCAGTATTATAGTAGTTATATTCTTGTATATAGGAGGCAGTATTATAGTAGTTATATTCTTGTACATAGGGGGCAGTATTATAGTAGTTATATTCTTGTATATAGGTGCAGTATTATAGTAGATATATTCTTGTATATAGGAGGCAGTATTATAGTAGTTATATTCTTGTATATAGGAGCAGTATTATAGTAGTTATATTCTTGTATATAGGGGCAGTATTATAGTAGTTATATTCTTGTATATAGGGGCAGTATTATAGTAGTTATATTCTTGTATATAGGAGGCAGTATTATAGTAGTTATATTCTTGTATATAGGGGCAGTATTATAGTAGTTATATTCTTGTATATAGGGGCAGTATTATAGTAGTTATATTCTTGTATATAGGGGGCAGTATTATAGTAGTTATATTCTTGTATATAGGGAGGCAGTATTATAGTAGTTATATTCTTGTATATAGGGGGCAGTATTATAGTAGTTATATTCTTGCATATAGGGGGCAGTATTATAGTAGTTATATTCTTGCATATAGGGGGCAGTATTATAGTTGTTATATTCTTGCATATAGGGGGCAGTATTATAGTAGTTATATTCTCATAAATAGGGGGCTGTATTGTAGTAGTTATATTCTTGTCCTTATTTTTAAACACATTGGCAAGGTTACACCACCAGTCAAGATATCATGTCCCTGCTACTTCTGTCTCTTCTTGCATTTTATATAATTCACACATCCTCAAGTTTATTTCTTCCCTCCGCAAATCGTTACTCGATTACCAGATAATAGAGGAGACATTGTGAGAGTAATTCCACTTTCTGCCGATTCATCAACATATGGTTATAATGCATAAACAAACTATGGATTAGTCTCAGGGCAAAACTCATTTTTACAGCAGATCAATAGGTTTTATCTCGGGACTTTAAGCAGGAAAACTTCACCTTGTGATGAAGAGATAATCCATGTAAGAGGGAAACTATCTCTGAGGTCCCATATTACTGTACTGTGTAACAGCAATAGTGAAAATTACTCTACAATTTGTTTAACTTGAAAATACCATTGATATTATTATGTGTATTGTATTGTTTTTTAGCTCACCAGAATTTTAATACAGTAGAGCTCATTGTGGGTTTAGGCTAAGACATAGACCAGACCCAACTTAATATAGTTACACATCCTGAAAGATCTAGACAACCCCTTCTTAGTATTAAGCTCTTTGGTAATAACAGCTTATGGCCGACCTTAGAAATCAGCAACGTGTTTGATCACACAGGCAATACCTGCTGAAGGTGGCAGGTGACAGGTGGTCTAGCACCGGAGGTTTGTGACCACCACAGCTCTTAAAATTAAATATATAACACTGTTATTAAATTACTTTGTGTACTTTGGTCACTGTATGGCGGTATTTGAGCACTATATGGCAGTATTATTTGAGCACTATATGGTGGTATTATTTGAGCACTGTATGGTGGTATTATTTGAGCATTGTTTCGTGCGTGGCTTTATTAGAGCACTTTACAGGGGTATAATATGAGGTCTGTATGGTGCTATTATTTAAGATCTGTTTGGTGATATTATTTGAGCACTTTATGGTGGTATTATGTGAGCACTGTATGGTGATATTATTTGAGCACTGTAGGGCAGTATTATTTGAGCACTGTATGGTGGTATTATTTGAGCTCTGTTTGGTGGTTTTATTTAAGCACTTTTAGATGGTATTATTCAAACACTGTATGGTGATATTTCTTGAGCACTTTATGGTGGTATTGTTTGAGCACTTTAATAAGGAATTATTTGAGCACTCTATGGTGAGCACTATTTGGTGGTATAATTTGAGCACTGTATGGTGAGCACTGTTTGGTGGTATTATTTGAGCACTGTATGGCGGTATTATTTGAGCACTGTATGGTGGTATTATTGGAGCACTGTATGGTGGTATTATCTGAGCACTGTATGGTGGTATTATTGGAGCACTGTATGGCGGTATTATTTGAGCACTGTATGGCGGTATTATTTGAGCACTGTATGGTGGTATTATTGGAGCACTGTATGGTGGTATTATTTGAGCACTGTATGGTGGTATTATTTGAGCACTTTATGGTGGTATTATTTGAGCACTGTATGGTGGTATTATCTGAGCACTTTATGGTGGTATTATTTGATCATTGTATGATGATATTATTTGAGCACTGTATGTGGTATTATTTGAGCACTGTATGGTGGTATTATTTGAGCACTATATGGTAGTTTTATTTGAGCACTCTATTGGGGTATTATTTGAGAACTCTATGGTGGTATTATTCAAGCACTGTATAGTTAAAACTGTTTGGTGGCATTATTTGAGCCCTTTATGATGGTATTATTTGAGAACTGTAAGGTGGTATTATTTGAGTATTGTATGGTGGTATTATTTGAGCACTGTATGTTGAGCACTGATTGGTGGTATTATTTCAGCACTATGGTGGTATTATTTGAGCACTATATTGTTGTATTATTTTATCACTGTATGGTGGTATTATTTGAGCACTGTATGGTCGTATTATATAAGCCCTGTAAGGTGGTATTATTTGAGCACTATATGGTGGTTTTATTTGAGCACTGTATGGTGGTATTATTTGAGCACTGTATGGTCGTATTATATGAGCCCTGTAAGGTGGTACTATTTGAGCACTGTATGATATTTTTTCAGCATTGTATGGTGGTATTATTTGAGCACTGTATGGGGGTATTATTTGATCACTGTATGATGATATTATTTGTGCACTGTATGGTGGTATTATTTGTGCACTGTATGGTGGTATTATTTGAAACTATATGGTAGTTTTATTTGAGCACTCTATTGTGGTATTATATGAACAGTTTAAGGTGGTATTTACATAGGCATTGTGTAGCACTACTTTTTAGGCACAGTATATTGTTTTGCTATTCTATGGCTTTGTTTTTCGGGCCATACAGTAGTTGTTTTTTTGTGGGTGTTATACTATGTAGTATGGTTATTTGTAAACTGTATGACAGTACACCACATACTGGGAGGGGTGCAAACAAAAGGTACCAAACAGGTAACCTGTTTCATTGGGCTGGCTGTTTTTGCTGGCAAAAGCTCCAGACACCCATTAATTTTCCCTGCAGCAGAAGCTTCAGAAGATATGTAGCATTACATTACCCACACTCAAATGTATGTATGAACATTTAGGGTATGTTCACACGACAACGCAAAATACATCTGAAATTACGGAGCTGTTTTCAGGAGAAAACAGCTCATGAATTTCAGACGTTTTTGCATGTACTCGCGTTTTTTGCGGCATCAATTACGGACGTAATTGGAGCTGTTCTTCATTGGAGTCAATGAAAACCGGCTCCAAAAACGGCCCAAGAAGTATCCTGCACTTCTTTGACGCAGGCGTAAAATTACACCTCGTCTGAACAGAACATCGTAAGACCAATTGAAATCAATGGGCAGATGTTTGCAGACGTATTGGAGCCGTCTCTTCAGGCGTAATTCGAGGCGTAAAACGCCTCCATTACGCCTGAAAAATGGTCGTGTGAACATACCCTTAGAGGTTGGTCAGTTCTAGTCTGCTAAAGCAGAGCATTTGTAAGGCAATTTCCAGATGGGACTACCTATTTAATATTTCCTCACCCCACTTAATGTTTTTGTTCATGTATGGTCACCTCCCTTCAGACCCAGTTCTCACTTGCTACTTTTTTTGTGGGGTTTATTTTCACTTAAAGTGGCTCTGTCACCAGATTTTGCAACCCCTATCTGCTATTGCAGCAAAACGGCGCTGCAATGTAGATTACAGTAATGTTTTTATTTTTAAAAAACGAGCATTTTTGGCCAAGTTATGACCATTATTGTATTTATGCAAATGAGGCTTGCAAAAGTACAACTGGGCGTGTTTACAGTAAAAGTCCAAGTGGGCGTGTATTATGTGCGTACATCGGGGCGTGTTTACTACTTTTACTAGCTGGGCGTTCTGACGAGAAGTATCATCCACTTCTCTTCACAACGCCCAGCTTCTGGCAGATCACGCTGTGACGTCACTCACAGGTCCTGCATCGTGTCAGACGAGCGAGGACACATCGGCACCAGAGGCTTCAGTTGATTCTGCAGCAGCATCAGCGTTAGCAGGTAAGTCGATGTAGCTACTTACCTGCAAACGCTGATGCTGCTGCAGAATCAACTGTAGCCTCTGGTGCCGATGTGTCCTCGCTCGTCTGACACGATGCAGGACCTGGGGCAGGAAGTGACGTCACAGCGTGATCTCTCGAGAACACGCTGTGTCTGCACTGCCAGAAGCTGGGCGTTGTGAAGAGAAGTGGATGATACTTCTCGTCAGAACGCCCAGCTAGTAAAAGAAGTAAAAACGCCCCGATGTACGCACATAATACACGCCCACTTGTACTTTTGCAAGCCTCATTTGCATAAATACAAAAATGGTCATAACTTGGCCAAAAATGCTCGTTTTTTTAAAAATAAAACCGTTACTGTAATCTACATTGCAGCGCCGATCTGCCGCAATAGCAGATAGGGGTTGCAAAATCTGGTGACAGAGCCTCTTTAATAATTTTTTTTTTTGCACAGGAGATTTCTAAAAATCGTATTCGTATTTCATCGATAACTTGAGACAGCAATTAGATATTTGAATATTTTTTTTCAACATTATTGTCTTTTTTGGCCATAATAGAGATCGCCTTATAGTTCCCGCTTAAAGTGTAGTGTCCCTTTAAAACTTTCCTCTACAATGATTACTATGTATGCAGCACTCATTGTTTGCCAAGGTCCATGAATGGCCTGTTATTATTGCCAACTTCGAAAATGAGTTTATGGACTTTGATATTTCAGGAAAAAAAACATCTGACCTCATTGAGAAAGAATCCAGTGAAGTCTTTGAGATGTCTGGTTCAGAAGATTAGTGAAGGTAACTGGTAAGAGACGACAGATGACAGGTCACTATTAACAGTGAACAATTTCCAGAATATCCAGCCCCAGACTTATCTCACATAATGAGGTAACATTCAGAATATCAGATAATCCAACATACTTGTCTGAAAAATAGCATACACTGTAATGCTTCTTAAGGGCATGACCACACGTGGCGGATTTCCTCCGCAACTGTCCGCATCAATGCCGCACCTAATCCGGGTTGCGGATTACGGCTGCGGATCTGCACAAAATGTGCAGAAAATTGATGCGGACTAGCTGCTGCGGACTGCGGGAAAATTGCTTCCCTTCTCCCTATCAGTGCAGGATAGAGAGAAGGGACAGCACTTTCCCTAGTGAAAGTAAACGAATTTCATACTTACCGGCCGTTGTCTTGGTGACGCGTCCCTCTTTCGGCATCCAGCCCGACCTCCCTGGATGACGCGCCAGTCCATGTGACCGCTGCAGCCTGTTATTAGCCTGTGATTGGCTGCAGCCGTCACTTAGACTGAAACGTCATCCTGGGAGGCCGGACTGGAGACAGAAGCAGGGAGTTCTCGGTAAGTATGAACTTATATTTTTTTACAGGTTGCTGTATATTGGGATCGGTAGTCACTGTCCCGGGTGCAGAAACAGTTACTGCCGATCGCTTAACTCTTTCAGCACCCTGGACAGTGACTATTTACAGACGTCTCCTAGCAACGCTCCCGTCATTACGGGAGCCCCATTGACTTCCTCAGTCTGGCTGTAGACCTAGAAATACATAGGTCCAGCCAGAATGAAGAAATGTCATGGCAAAAAAGCAAGACGCATCCGCAGCACACATAACATGTGCATGACAGCTGCGGACTTCATTGCGGAAATTAGAATCTCCATTGAAGTCAATGGAGAAATTCCGCCATGAGTCCGCCACTGCTCCGCAACAGACAGAGCATGCTGCGGACACCAAATTCCGCTCCGCAGCCTATGCTCAGCAGCGGAATTTTACGCCTCGTCTAAACGAACACTGCTAAATTAAAGTGTAAGTCAATGGACAAACGGCTCCGCTGCGGATTAACGCTGCGGAGTGTCCGCAGCGGAATTTACGTGAAATTCCGCCACGTGTGAACCCAGCCTTAAGGAACATTACACCTGGAAATAAATGGGGGCAAAAATATTTGCCAGTTTGTAGGATTTTCTGCAAGCTCCTGAAACAAGCAAGCTTAATTACAGTATATCAGGCAGAGAACCTAGATATCCATCTTATTTTGGCTCCCTCCATTTTTTGTGGTAGAGTAGCCCAGGGAATACTTTGCTAAAATGCTGGGGCTTAGATTGTCTAATTTCCGATTGAAAATAGGGCAGTAGGTTTCTGCTGCAGCAAGCTGCCTCCCAGCCCGGGAAAACACAGTCTCGTTTCCTAATTGTATACCATGCACTAGCACTGGGAGAAGGTGGAAGAAACAAAATGTATGCCTCTTGAGACAGATATGGAAGACTTTGTTCAAATGTTCAGTTGGGCTCGTATTTTTGATTTTGAGCCGAATTTCTAACTTTAGTGTGTGCACCTCTAAATCCTAAATTGCAGGACAATTTAAATCCTGCTCTAATCTGAACAGGACTATCCCTAGATAACATAGAAACACCTTGTATGTAAATGTGTATAAGCCACACCCCTTTTTAGGCCCAGGGATAGTCCCATGAAAAAAGGGACTATTGGAAGGTGGATCAATGATGGAACTAAATACATGAAATTGATGCAGGCTTATAGTCGTGAAATCAGAGTCATAGCTAGGAGTTAGGGGACATGTGGCCTGGGTGCTGGGTGCCAGGGAGAATGAAAATGAGCTCATTTGTTTTGGCCAGGACATTTAGATACAGGGATAGGGACAGCAAACTGAACCTTTACCCTGGGTGAAGGAAAGTTTAGCTAGGACTCTGGTCAAATAATATAGTCAGTATACCCTCTAATATAACCTAGCACAGTGAAAATGCATCATCCGGCATCAGTGGGACCTGATAGGTGCCGGAGTACAAAATATTCTGGATTATCAAATGGTCATTAAAAAGTATATAAGATAGTTTGTAACAGTTAAAATGCTACAGTAATCAGAGGACATGCCTAATTTGCTCAGTCTTTTGCTTTTGGTCTTGTGAAATTCCGGATCATCAGACTTTCTGGATTATCGGAAGCCAAATTAAAGGCATTTTGCTCAATATAATATACTATATCCCAGTCTACTAGGATACAATATACTATAAGGCAAAAGTCGCAGTCATGTGACTTTTTTTTTCTCCTATTTTGAATCATGTGACCGTCACATGTTCTTTGTGTATTTCTATTGGACTGTGTCGCACTAGAAAACGCCAGTAGCTACCACCTAACAATAATTCATATTATATGAATAAAACTTCTAGAAAAGTTCTGGACTGGCACCATCTCAGAATGAGACTCAAAAAGAAGGTGGAATAACGACACATAGATACAGGTGAGAGAAGACAGACAAACCTTATCGATCATCCAGCAAGATACGTACATGTATGGTTCACTGAAAGTAGAAGATTTAAAGGGCAACTCCAGTCACATCTAATAGTATTATCCATCAGTCAGAAAACATTCCTATGTTATGTTGTAAATTTAAAAAAAACAGGCTTTACTACATACATTTTAAATATGAATTTCCTCCCCATCAAACCAGGAGGGAGCACAGATTTTATATGATCTTTACCTCTGAAATCTCCTCCTGTACTCATTAAGGAGTGGGGGAAGGGAAACAACAGAGAATTCCATGTTACCGTTTCGGCAAAAGAATATACTATAATACTGCCCCCCTATGTATAAGAATATAACTACTATAATACTTCCCCCTATATACAAGAATATATCTACTATAATACTGCTCCCTATATACAAGAATATAACTACTATAATACTGCCCCCTATATACAAGAATATAACTACTATAATACTGTCACCTATATACAAGAATATAACTACTATAATACTGCCCCCTATATACAAGAATATAACTACTATAATACTGCTCCTATATACAAGAATATAACTACTATAATACTGCCCCTATATACAAGAATATAACTACTATAATACTGCTCCCTATATACAAGAATATAACTACTATAATACTGACCCCTATATACAAGAATATATCTACTATACTACTGCCCCCTATATACAAGAATATAACTACTATAATACTGCCCCTATATACAAGAATATAACTACTATAATACTGCCCCTATATACAAGAATATATCTACTATAATACTGCCCCCTATATACAAGAATATAACTACTATAATACTGCCCCTATATACAAGAATATAACTACTATAATACTGCTCCCTATATACAAGAATACAACTACTATAATACTGCCCCTATATATAAGAATATAACTACTATAATACTGCCCCCTATATACAAGAATATATCTACTATAATAATGCCTCCTATATACAAGAATATAACTACTATAATACTGCTCCTATATACAAGAATATAACTACTATAATACTGCCTCCTATGTACAAGAATATAACTACTCTAACACTGCCCCCTATATGCAAGAATATAACTACTATAATACTGCCTCCTATATACAAGAATATAACTACTATAATACTGCTCCTATATACAAGAATATAACTACTATAATATTGCCCCTATATACAAGAATATAACTACTATAATACTGCCCCCTATATACAAGAATATAACTACTATAATACTGCTCCTATATACAAGAATATAACTACTATAATACTGCCCCCTATATACAAGAATATAACTACTATAATACTGCCCACTATATACAAGAATATAACTACTATAATACTGTCCCTATATACAAGAATATAACTACTATAATACTGCCCCCTATATACAAGAATATAACTACTATAATACTGCTCCTATATACAAGAATATAACTACTATAATACTGCCCCCTATATACAAGAATATAACTACTATAATACTGCTCCTATATACAAGAATATAACTACTATAATACTGCTCCTATATACAAGAATATAACTACTATAATACTGCTCCCTATATACAAGAATATAACTACTATAATACTGCCCCTATATACAAGAATATAACTACTATAATACTGCCCCTATATACAAGAATATAACTACTATAATACTGCTCCTATGTACAAGAATATAACTACTATAATACTGCCCCCTATGTACAAGAATATAACTACTATAATACTGCTCCTATGTACAAGAATATAACTACTATAATACTGCCTTCTATATACAAGAATATAACTACTATAATACTGCCTCCTATATACAAGAATATAACTACTATAATACTGCCCCCTATATACAAGAATATACCTACTATAATACTGCCTCCTATATACAAGAATATAACTACTATAATACTGCCCCCTATATACAAGAATATAACTACTATAATATTGCCCCCTATATACAAGATTATAACTACTATAATACTGCCCCTATATACAAGAATATAACTACTATAATACTGCCCCCTATATACAAGAATATAACTACTATAATACTGCTCCTATATACAAAAATATAACGACTATACTACTGCCCCTATATACAAGAATATAACTACTATAATACTGCCCCCTATATACAAGAATATAACTACTATAATACTGCTCCTATATACAAAAATATAACGACTATACTACTGCCCCTATATACAAGAATATAACTACTATAATACTGCCACTATATACAAGAATATAACTACTATAATACTGCCCCCTATGTACAAGAATATAACTACTATAATACTGCCCCCTATATACAAGAATATAACTACTATAATACTGCCCCCTATATACAAGAATATAACTACTATAATACTGTTCCTATATACAAGAATATAACTACTATAATACTGCCCCTATATACAAGAATATAACTACTATAATACTGCCCCCTATATCCAAGAATATAACTACTATAATATTGCCCCCTATATACAAGAATATAACTACTATAATACTGCCCCCTATATACAACAATATAACTACTATAATACTGCTCCCTATATACAAGAATAGAACTACTATAATACTGCCCCTATATACAAGAATATAACTACTATAATACTGCCCCCTATATACAAGAATATAACTACTATAATACTGCTCCCTATATACAAGAATATGACTACTATAATACTGCCCCTATATACAAGAATATAACTACTATAATACTGCCCCCTATATACAAGAATATAACTACTATAATACTGCTCCCTATATACAAGAATATGACTACTATAATACTGCCCCTATATACAAGAATATAACTACTATAATACTGCTCCCTATATACAAGAATATGACTACTATAATACTGCCCCTATATACAAGAATATAACTACTATAATACTGCTCCTATATACAAAAATATAACGACTATACTACTGCCCCTATATACAAGAATATAACTACTATAATACTGCCCCTATATACAAGAATATAACTACTATAATACTGCCCCCTATATACAAGAATATAACTACTATAATACTGCCCCCTATATACAAGAATATAACTACTATAATACTGCTCCTATATACAAGAATATAACTACTATAATACTGCCCCTATATACAAGAATATAACTACTATAATACTGCCCCCTATATACAAGAATATATCTACTATAATACTGCCCCTATATACAAGAATATAGCTACTATAATACTGCCCTCTATATAGAAGAATATAACTGCTATAATACTGCCTCCTATATACAAGAATATAACTACTATAATACTGCCCCCTATATACAAGAATATATCTACTATAATACTGCTCCCTATATACAAGAATATAACTACTATAATACTGCCTCCTATATACAAGAATATAACTACTATAATACTGCCCCTATATACAAGAATATAACCACTATAATACTGCCCCCTATGTACAAGAATATAACTACTATATTACTGCCTCCTATATACAAGAATATAACTACTATAATACTGCCTCCTATATACAAGAATATAACTACTATAATACTGCCTCCTATATACAAGAATATATCTACTATAATACTGCCCCCTATATATGAGTATACCCTCTATAATAATGAAAAATATGGATTGCAATCAGTACAAGTGGATGTTTTGGGCCAGTCTATGGTGTGTGGGTGTTTTTGCAGGGCAGCCATGTAAATGCCATTTAATGAAGAGCCCCTGATTATTGTAGAATATAACTTGTTTACATAGAAGTCAATCCAGAGATGTTTCTGCAGTAATTACCTAAAATACTCTATTTAGCTTCTGAACTCCCCAAGGATTGGCGGCCCATTCTCTCCATGACACAGGGTCGCAGAAAATATTAGAAGTAGCAGCAACTCTTATAATCACTGGAAATAGATGCGTTCGGGTTATTGTACTAATTATGCCATCCAACCCTCTAGACATTCTGCGTGTGTAATGAAAAAGGAGTTTCCTTTTAGCGTGTTACCCAGGTGAGTCCTGCGGGTGTGTGCAGGCCATGTCTAGCTGGGATGAATTGCGGGTGTCATTTATGGGTCTGTGACTAAGACGAGACTGTTATGCTGCTGTTCCCGTCACCTGGAGAGAGATCAAACTGTTTATTTTCTTTCATTACTTGCGAGTCCTTAAAGTGCAGTAAAGCTGATACTTTACGTGTGTATATATATATATTTATATATAGGCAATACAGAAGGCCTCATAAGTTGCAACCACAGATACAGCGTTGCCTACTAATCATATTCCTCCCACAATGCTGTGCACTGCGGCAATCCATTATCTGGGAGAGATACAGTGGTCATCCTGAGCTCCCTAGTTCATGAATAGAATGCCAGAAGTAGTAAGGGAGCATAAGCCATGGGTCGATTTGTGCAAACCTGGATAACGACCCACATGGGCACCATAATGGCTGCCATTAGAGGTTGTCAACCAGCATCTATTTCATTTTGTCACTAGCTAGTCGGGCCCACCTCATTTTGCCACGGGTTCCTATCAATTCTAGTTAATGCCCTGCCAGGGGCAGCATCTTCATGGAGTTTGTATGCTCTACTCTTACTTGCTCGAGTTTTAATTCCACCCTTTAAGAACCCGTTGATGGGTTAATTGGTTGTATATGATATTGGCGCCAATATTTTACTGTCTAGAACTTTACAGTCTTTTGTTGGCAGGTTTTATCAATGTCTACCCCCTGAACTTCTGCCATGAGAGAAAATAGGGAATGGAGTGGTTGACTTGCAACCATAGACGTTACTTGAAGCCCCTCGGCCCCAATGCTAAATCAGTAACAGGGCTCCTCCACCTACCATGTGGCATTTATAATATTGTTGTCTTCTTATGTGGTAGGGGAGCCAGTGCTGACTGGTACCTTTAAACCCCTCATAGCTATTCCCTTGATTTCAATTGATCCAATCGTACTGTTCCTTTTAAGATAAGTGGCGCCAGATCATAGAAATCACTTGCCGGTTCTGCTGACCTGAATGGCCACGTTCATGGTAGAACCATCTCACGTTCAGCTTCAGAAGTAAATAACATTCCTACTACAGTTTATTGTGGGGTTGTGATAGACTTTAAAGGGGTTTTCCTATCATAATCACTGATGACATATAGATTGGATAGACTATCAATGTCTGATCGGTGGAGCAGGTCTCACCTCCGGGATCACCCTGTTGCCTAGACTGTAGGGGCCGCGGCACTCGGTAAAGCTCATGAAGTCCCATTCCCAACACATATTAAGTCATATATAATCAATACTTATGTTGGAGGTAGAGTCAACCCTAGGGTTGTGTGACCTGTGCAACTGCACAGGGCACATCAACCCCTCACTGTGAAGGGGGCACTGTCGTTTCAGTGACAGTTGAACAGATCCCTTGCCGAGAGAGACTGTCAGGAAGAGTGATAGACAAGCGCCAATATCAATAACTCTGACAGCCTGTTCTTGCATGCGGCAGAGTCCTCCGATGTCTGATCATCCTCGTGGAACCCCCGTTTCGTCCAGCCTGAGAAGCTACTCTGATATGGGGAGGGGCCCTCTGGACCCTTTCCCATTGCTCGGAGGAATTAAATGATTATTTATCACTCCTTTCCAGGTGTTTCTCCCGGGTCTCAAACTCAGGACCTAATGGATGAGAGGTAGAATCCGGTAAAGTTCTTGATTCTAAATAAATAGTTGGGTTGCCTAGAAACCATTTGAATCCCTGTATGGGTGACCACCGCAGGTTGCTACATCTACTGCTGTACAATATACTGATTCTACATTCTACATGAGATTCTACATGAGAAGATAAAATGAAGACGAGAACATACCATAGTGCCACTGCCGACCTCGTTGTTGTATGGTATACTGGAAGGGTGAAATAAGTTACGGCATAGTGGCGTCCACTGTATCTCTATTGCCCACTACGCTGGTGCGGGACCTGATCCTACGCTCCTCCACCCTTACAAGACGTCATTCCCAACATGGCACCAAAAGAAAATTCCATACAGGGCGCTATCGAACCTAAGGCCCTGGTTGGAGGAATCTCATAACATGAATGAATGAACTTACCCCATCCCTCATTTACTCTAGTGGGCCTAAGGTACCCCAATCTGACACTAGCCCCTAAATAGGATTACTTCTAACTTGGAGTTTATTCTTTTAAAGCCTCCGTCTGCTACATAATGCCTCGCCCAATCCTTACAATCGTCCCTGGACCTTTTCCCTCGACTTGCTTGTTTTCATCCTGGATGTTTTTCGTGGTATCTTCCTTGCCACCTAGTGATAGGATCCTAAACCAAGTCTGTGTAGCTTGTAGAAGCAGTCTATTGTACAGCAGTAGATGTAGCAACACGTGGTGGTCATCCAGAAAAAATTCAAATGGTTTCTATGCAACCTGAATTAAAACAGCCTACATAATACACCGAAGGAGAACAGACAAAACTGAAATAAACCTACATTCGGCAAGGGTATATAATACTTATCCTATTGTGGGTATGCAGTCTCTGCAGTGGAGTTGAGGTGGGGTGGTTCAAGACAAAAAAAAATGGCAGATTTTTTTCCATGACTTGTGTCTGGAATACACTTTAATAGGCCTGAGCTGCAATACCAGACACAGCCACATGGACAAGTGTGGCGCTGTTTTTGAAATTTTTTATATCCCCTTCTATTGTAAGGTGCAGCGCAACATTGTGACTCAGCGGAACTGTGATATGATCCGCAATACTTTCTATTTATTTAGTTCCTATTAATGTATCCCGTGAAATCGACTGACAATAAAACTGTCTCCGTCTTGTAACATAACACAATATGGATTTCGCTGTATCCCACAACATTATTGTTAACTAAAGCACAATAAGCGGGCACTTGAGCGGTGCAGGTTCTCAGCCGTCATTATACTTATTACCATTAAGATAAAATAAAGAGCCAGACAGCAGTTTCCTCCGGCGAAGACAAGCGGCATAATGTATTATATAATGCACCGCAGTGGAGAATGGCATTGTTATTATAATTAGGGCTTTGTTGGGCACCGCGGGGCTGATTTACATTGTGGAACGATTAGCTGGAGATCTCGCTTACGCTAGTTATATATCTTCATAGTTGTTAACATTTTAATTCACTTTCCAAGGTCTCTATGCTCCTTGGGAACTGTAGAGGATTAGCTTGAAGCTCCTGGGCCCTCCGATGAATACTCTGTATTAGGGCCCCTAAATATCTCAGCCGTATATTGTATTGTATAAGGAGCCTTTGGACCCACTCAGACACCACGGACTGGGTATGGCATCAACCGTCACCCCCATAGGTCTACCACTAGGTATCTATTGGTACGTAGAGCATCACACTTGGTTAAATCGGTTCTTTTGTATATTTTTTTAAATTATTTATTTACACTATCTGGCCAAAAGTATGTGGACCCCAGACCACTACACCCATATGAGCTTGCCGGCCGAACCCCAAACTATTGGCACAAAGTTAGAGGCTACAATTTTGTAATATGTCTGTAGCATTAACATAAAACTTCACTGAAAAGGGGCAAAACAATAAAAAAAACTGCCCCGGACCATTACCCCTTCTCCACCCCTTGTTATAATAGGCACTATACATTCCGGTAGGTAGAGTTTCCCTGGCATCCGCCAAACCCAGATTCTTCCATCAGGCTGCCAGATAGTGAGCTGTGATTCATCAGAGTCCAGTGGTGACGTGCTTTACACCACTTCAGCCGCCGCTTGGCATTGTGCATGGTGATCTTAGACTTGTGTGCAGCGACCATGGAAACCTATTTCATGAAGCTCAGGATGCACAGTTCTGGTGCTGATGTCACTTCCAGAGGCAGTGTGGATCTCTGTAGTGTGTGATATAACACAGAATAGGCGAGTTTTATACGTCGCGCGCTTCAGTACTCAACGCCACCTATCTGTGAGTTAAAAAATACAGAGAGATGGAGAGGCATTGTAGCAGATGAACTGGTGCAAAGCTTTAGAGAAACGACCCTTCCTCACAGCGATAGAAAAATAGTAGGGAAGCGGCAGTCCAGATCAAGGAATTTTATTCACCAAATATCCATCACTACAACGTTTCACCCTCTCTATGAGGGCATTTTCAAGCAGTATGATACTGATTTAAAATGCCCTCATAGAGAGGGTGAAACGTTGTGGTGATGGATATTTGGTGAGTAAAATTGATTGATCTTGACTGCTGCTTCCCTACTATTTTTCTATCTGTGAGTTTACGCGGTCTACCGCTTCATTGCTGTTATTACTCCTAGATACTTCCCCTTCACAATAATAACACTTACAGATGATCGGGGCAGATCTAGCAGATAATAATAACACTTACAGGTGACCGGGGCAGATCTAACAGATAACTCTTACAGGTGACCGGGGCAGATCTAGCAGATAATAATAACACTTACAGGTGACCGGAGCAGATCTACCAGCTAATAATAACACTTACAGATGACCAGGCCATATCTAGCAGATGATAATAACACTTACAGGTGACCGGGGCAGATCTAGCAGATAATAATAACACTTACAGGTGACCGGGGCAGATCTAGCAGATAATAATGACACTTACAGGTGACCGGGGCAGATCTAGCAGATAATAATAACACTTACAGGTGACCGGAGCAGATCTACTAGCTAATAATAACACTTACAGATGACCAGGCCATATCTAGCAGATGATAATAACACTTACAGGTGACCAGGGCAGATATAGCAGATAATAATAACACTTCCAGGTGACCGGTGCAGATCTAGCAGGTAAACACATCTATTTAGACAGGCCTATAACATTCCCTAATCTGACTCCTTTCCATGGCCCTCCATTTAGATTAGTCATCAGAATAAGACTCCCTCACACTCCTTCTCTTCATGTCCGTCATACACGGATACCGGCTGGTGAACGGCTCATGCAGCTTTATGTTACCACCGCATGTGTATAAAAATGGCCGGACTATTGTACAGAACAAACACTGTTACACTTTGTGTCTCCCTTATGTCCTCATAGATTGTAAGCTCTTGCGAGCAGGGTCCTCACTCCCCAGGTTTGAATTGTAAATGAACTTTGTCACTATGTAATGTCTGATATTGTTTTCATGTTCCCTCTAAATTGTAAAGTGCTGCGTAATATGTTGGCGCTATATAAATAAAGATTATTATTATTATTATTATTATTATTATTAATAATAGCACTTACAGATGACCAAGCCATAACTAGCAGATAAAAAAAACACTTATAGGTACCTTGGGCAGATCTAGCAAATAACAAAAAAATACTTACAGGTACCTGGTGCAGATCAAGCAGATAATAATAACACTTACAGGTGACCGGGGCAGAGCTAGCTGCTAATAATAACAACACTTACAGGTGACCGGGGCAGATCTAACAGATAATAACACTTACAGGTGACCAGGGAAGATCTAGCAGATAATAATAACACTTACAGGTGACCGGGACAGATGTAGTAGATAATAATAGCACTTACAGGTGACCGGGGCAGATCTAGCAGATAATAATAACACTTACAGGCGACGGGGCAGGTCTAGCAGATAATAATAATAATAAAACTTAGAGATGACCAGGACAGATCTAGCAGATAATAATAACACTTCCAGGTGACCGGAGCAGATCTAGCAGGTAATAATAACACTTAGAGATGACCAGGCCGTATCTAGCAGATAATAATAACACTTACAGCTGATCGGAGCAGATCTAGCAGGTAATAATAACTTCTTACAGATGACCAGGCCATATCTAGCAGATAAAAATAACACTTAGGGTATGTTCAGACGTTTTACACCTCGAATTACACCTGAAAAGACGGCTCCAATCCGTCGGCAAACATCTGCCCATTGCTTGCAATGGGTTTTACAATGTTCTGTTCAGACGAGGTGTAATTTTACGCGTCGCTGTCAAAAGACAGCGCATAAAAATACGCCCGCGTCAAAGAAGTGCAGGACACTTCTTGGGACGTTTTTGTAGCCGTTTTTCATTGACTCCAATAAAAAACAGCTCCAATTGCGTCCGTAAAAGACGCCGCGAAAAAGGCGAGTACTTGCAAAAAGATCTGAAATTCAGGAGCGGTTTTCGCCTGAAAACGGCTCCGTAATTTCAGACGTATTTTGCGTTTGCGTGTGAACATACCCTTATAGGTACCTGGGGCAGATCTAGAAAATAACAAAAAAATACTTACAGGTGACCGGGGCAGATCTAGCAGATACTAATAACACTTACAGGTGACCGGGCAGATCTAGCAGATAATAATAACACTTACAGGTGACCGGGCAGATTTAGCAGATAATAATAACACTTACAGGTGACCGGGCAGATCTAGCAGAACAGAAGTTTCACCTACTGACTTGTGGCAAAAATTGCCAGTGCCAAGTGAAAAATTACTGAGCTCTTCAGTACAACCCATGCTACTAGTAATGTTTGTATATGGAGATCACATGGCTGTGTGCTGTGTCCACATACCTTTTGTAAATATAGTAAACATAAATGAAAGCGCTAATGCGTAATCTTAAAATATAAAAAAAACAAACATATTTTAGACCATAAAGCCAGGGGGTCAACATTTATGGGGAAAAAAAACCTGAAAAAAACAAATAAGATGTACAGAAGATGCTAAATATTACATGCTGATGTCACTATATATATCCTAAGATGCAGTGTTCAGAAATACTTCATGCATGCAGAAAACAAGTATAAAATATGAAAATCAACATGCTGGGAAATGTATCCAGGACACAAGGGGAACGGTACAAGGAGCCACGAGCCGGGGACGTTCAATTGGCCTAAATTTCCGTGTAGAAAATAAATAGGTGGATATAACATTAATGACAATTTGAGTTCATCTCTGGGTGAAATTCAATAATTTATCTAGAAAGGTGAAATTTTATCCTAATGACTTTAACTCCCAACATTTACACTGAGCCGATGACATGTTGCACTCCTGCCTAAAAAAGTTGTAAATAGAGAACATTGTAACTTTTTGCAAAAAGAGTTTGTAGGTAGGAGAGGATGCTGCCTTGGCTGGAGGGAACATAATACTATTTTATAGGGATTGTTCACATTATACAATCTATTTTGTTAAAAGTGCTCTCGTGAAAAAAAGCTGATCACAGGATTTGCGATCAGAGATCAACTGTAATCTGTGGGGGAACCTGCCAGCAAGTGTTCAACTTCCCTGCAGTGCCACCACAGGAAAAATGAAGCATTACACTGTTGTCATTGATATTAATGGGCTGACCATGTAATGCACCAATGTGGTGGGTCCTCCAGGGAAGAACCAGTCTTTGTAGTTTTAACATCGAAACCAGGTGCCACATTAACCTCAATAAAGGGTTCCTGTCATCAGACGGACCCGTTAAAATGTGGACATTTAGTAGGATGTACCTGCAGCCACTAAACGTCTTCCCAATCCTCCAATTGAAGGTTAATGAAGTTGAGAGGTCTTCCTAACTAGAGGATGCTGACACGTGAGCTGTCTGTTTGCTTTAGATGATTGGACCAGAATGGCTCATGACCCTTAAAGGGGCTTGCAGGAATTGACATTAATGGCCTATTCTTAGGATAGGCCATCAATCTGGGATCCTTGGGGATTCAACCTAGGACCCCATGTTTAGCAGAACGAAGGAGCCACAGAGCATTTTGGTCCCTACACTGTGGTACCAGACACAGCATACTTCCGTACTTGTGGCTGTGCCTGGTACTGCAGCTCAGCTTTAAAAAGTAAATGGGGCTGAGCTAGGGATGAGCTGCAGTACCAGGAACAGTCACATGTACAAAAGTGGTGCTGTATCTGGTACAACAGTAAATGATAGAAAAGCCCTTCACTGATATTGGCATAACTATTTCCCCCATGATTGGACATTAGGTAAGTGGGTGCAGATGTATCCCCTTATATCTCTATGTTATGGCATCTTATAAATGTCCAAACCTAAAGGGTCTGTATGGTAAAGAAATACCCAGAGTTGGACTGGCCTTACAGAGTACTAGAGGATCCTCCAGTTGGGCCCAGGCTCTGACACAATAACAGGCCCAAAGGTCCAGCAGGAGACAACACCATTTGTAGTTGACTTTAAAAACAATCACTTACCCATAGTGTCTATTTCTTATCGATTGATTCACAAATAACCTATTAGATCTTATTAACGACTTGTACTGTGTGTAGCGATTACAACAAAGATTATGATGTGACTAAAAGGGGACGTGTACATGTTTTGTATGGATGGACGGTGGGCCCTCATAACTATGTCCTTTGGTGGGGCCAAGGAACCTCAGTCCAACGATAGAAATACCCTTTAACCTCAATGTACTTTAGAAGGTTATTTTCATGGTTATTTTGTGAGTCTTTTCATCATGAAGATAAACCTTACACATTGTAATCCCTGAATGAACGTTGAGCAGCGCCGAGCGCAAGGTATCACAGGCTTATACAAAAGACACTATAACACTAGGGGAAGAAGAAAAAACTGTGTCGGTGTCTGCATCACAATTTCAGCATTCATTACCTGGGAAATAAGGAGCATAGACAGTGGGAGTCTCTCAATAAAGAGGACTTTTTGTTACATATCGCTTATGTAGTTCCGACAGTCAATCTATTACCATTTCAATTTAGCGTCTCCAAAAATGTTCCCGTTGCAGCTCCTGATTAGAGTCCCCACAGGAGATTAATAACACAGGGATCAGCCAGAAACCACTTTTCATCCCGTATCTATTGTGCCATGAACGTGATGCGGGACCGGCACTGAATAGTACATGTGCCACGTGTGCCCAACAAAAAGACAAAGATGAACCGTACACATTATGATTGGTTCTCTATGTATATATGTGAGTCATCCCTTTACCACCTATGACATAACTGTACATCATGGCCAGGAAGGGGAGTATGGAGCGTGCTTACAGGCTGAGCCAGCTCTATACTCAGCGGGTGTCGACTAAATGTTACAGCTGACACGTGACTATAACGACTGGGACTGGGATCGGAGATAACTCTGATCCCAACCATTTTACTACTTAGATGCTGTAGTCAATAGTGACCACTGCATCTAAGCCACGATCACGGGGAGCAGAGGGCTGTTGTGGCAGCCTAGGTACTTAATGAAGGCCTCCATGTCGGCCATCTTTGTGCTCCAATAAGGCCCTGCCCGATACTTAAAAAAATAAAAACTGTTAAATAAAGTTTTCAATAATGTACAAAATAAAAATATTAAAAGTAAAAAAAACGTTTATAATTTATTCCCGTAAAGTAAAAAATAAATGGTCACTATGAGAATTCCACTTGCAAAATAACTTATGATGTGTCTCGTATGTTGCTGACCATTATGCCATTTATTGGCCATGGTGGGATTGTATTCCCTTTTTTATTTCTGTTTCTTGTTTTTCCGTATTTCAATAATTCAAATAAAACGTAAAATTCGGGAAAAAAAAAGTTAAAAAGAGAAGAAATAAACATAATTGGTATCGCCGCGTCCATAAGAATTCAGATTTTTGGTCACGTTACCTGCCAAATAAAATGCAATAAAAATGTATCAAAAAGATGTATGAAACCCAAAATTGTACCAAAAGGATAAGCCATCAATATCAGACTGGTCGGCGTCCAACTCCCGACACAGCGTCGTACACTTCCATAGCAGCTATGCCTGGTATTGCAGTTCTGGTCCGATTCAAGTGAATGTGTATGGTGATGTGCCTGGTAAACAATGAGGTCAGCTGATCGGTGGGGGTGCCAGGAGTCGGACCCCAACAGATCTGATATTGATGGCCTATCCAATGGATAGGCCATCAATATAAAATGCCCACCGCTCACCGCAGCGGTCGGGACCGAACTTCCGCTTAAGCAGTTCCTGTCATGCCTAGCGGGGCTCCCATACCCCTCCAGCAGCAGCTAGTTATCGCGGCTCTTCCTATAACAGAATACGAGAGTTATACAGACAACTGCCGTATAACTACTGTATACAGAACTGTTTTAGTCGGAGCCGCAAGATCTTGCGTTCTAAAACAGTATGCCGCCTAGAATTCATAGGGCTCCATAGATAGGATAAGAAAAGATAGATAGATAGATAGATAGATAGATAGATAGATAGATAGATAGATAGATAGATAGATAGATAGATAGATAGATAGATAGATAGATAGATATGAGATAGATAGATAGATATGAGATAGATAGATAGATAGATAGATAGATAGATAGATAGATAGATAGATAGATAGATAGATAGATAGATAGATAGATAGATAGATAGATAGATAGATATGAGATAGATAGATAGATAGATAGATAGATAGATAGATAGATAGATAGATAGATAGATAGATAGATAGATAGATAGATAGATAGATAGATAGATAGATAGAGAGATAGATACATAGATAGATAGATACATAGATACATAGATATGAGATAGATAGATAGATAGATAGATAGATAGATAGATAGATAGATAGATAGATAGATAGATAGATAGATAGATAGATAGAGAGAGAGAGAGAGAGAGAGAGAGAGAGAGAGATAGATAGATAGATAGATAGATAGATAGATAGATAGATAGATAGATAGATAGATAGAAAAATCATTCAAACATTTCTTACACAATCCTATCTATGATCAGTATTACAGGTGAATGTAGGAAGGTTTGTATCTTAGCAACTAGTGAAACATTTGTTTTTATTTTCGTAACTAAAATAAAAATGGAACATAACAATTGCAGATCTGAAATGTTACAGCTGCTTTTATAGAGAGATCTCGTCTCCGCCTGTTACCAGTGACTGCAGTTCTCCACCTCTAACAAACTCTTTGTTGCTTATCAAGTATTGTTCTTCTGTTTTGTTGTTGTTATGTCACCAATAGGGGCGCTGTTGCATTGCACTTGGTTATCCCTACTTCTAAAAAAAGGAACAAATTAACCACCACATGCTGACAGGTTAATTGGCCTCCTATAAAATTGACCCCACTGTGTGTATGATTTCCTGATATAAAACAAACACGCTCCACTGGGTGAGGGGCAGATGTAAAAGAACGAGTATAGAATAAATGTATGCAGTTTCCATCATTTTATTACCAAATAGGGATCCTCTGGAAATGTAGACAAAATAAACTTCTAATATGTCCAAGAGACAGGTAAGGAGATCACATTGGTGAGGTCTGTCATCTCTGACTACCACTGGTTTCCAGAATGAACATACTCTTTAGAGCACTAAATTGGAAATAAATAAATAAATAAATATATATATATATATATATATATATATATATATATATATATATACACTATAATACTGCCCCCTATATACAAGAATATAAATACTATAATACTGCCCCCATATACAAGAATATAACTACTATTATACTGCCCCCTATTTACAAGAATATAACTACTATAATACTGCCCCCTATATACAAGAATATAACTACTATAACACTGCTCCTATATACAAGAATATAACTACTATAATACTGCTCCTATATACAAGAATATAACTACTATAATACTGCTCCTATATACAAGAATATAACTACTATAATACTGCCCCTATATACAAGAATATAACTACTATAATACTGCCCCTATATACAAGAATATAACTACTATAATACTGCTCCCTATATACAAGAATATAACTACTATAATACTGCCGCTATATACAAGAATATAACTACTATAATACTGCCCCTATATACAAGAATATAACTACTATAATACTGCCCATATATACAAGAATATAACTACTATAATACTGCCCCCTATATACAAGAATATAACTACTATAATACTGCCCCATATACAAGAATATAACACTATTATACTGCCCCCTATATACAAGAATATAATTACTCTAATACTGCCCCCTATATACAAGAATATAACTACTATAATACTGCCCCATATACAAGAATATAACTACTATTATACTGCCCCCTATATACAAGAATATAATTACTATAATACTGCCCCCTATATACAAGAATATACCTACTATAATACTGCCCCATATACAAGAATATACCTACTATAAGGGCATGACCACACATGGCGGAATTCCTCCGCAACTGTCCGCATCAATGCCGCACAGAATCTGCGTTGCAGATTCTGCAGCGGATCTGCACAAAATGTGCAGAAAATTGATGCGGACTGGCCGCTGCGGACTGCAGGAAAAGTGCTTCTCTTCTCCCTATTCAGTGCAGGATAGAGAGAAGGGACAGCACTTTCCCTAGTGAAAGTAAAAGAAATTCATACTTACCGCCCGTTGTCTTGGTGACGCGTCCCTCTTTCGGCATCCGGCCCGACCTCCCTGGATGACGCTCCAGTCCATGTGACCGCTGCAGCCTGTGCTTGGCCTGTGATTGGCTGCAGCCGTCACTTAGACTGAAACGTCATCCTGGGAGGCCGGACTGGAGACAGACGCAGGGAGTTCTCGGTAAGTATGAACTTATATTTGTTTTTACAGATACATGTATATTGAGATCGGTAGTCACTGTCCCGGGTGCAGAAACAGTTACTGCCGATCGCGTAACTCTTTCAGCACCCTGGACAGTGACTATTTACAGACGTCTCCTAGCAACGCTCCCGTCATTACGGGAGCCCCATTGACTTCCTCAGTCTGGCTGTAGACCTAGAAATACATAGGTCCAGCCAGAATGAAGAAATGTCATGGTAGTAAAAACAATACGCTCCGCAGCACACATAAGATCTGCGGACTTCATTGCGGAATTTTGACTCTCCATTGAAGTCAATGGAGAAATTCCGCCATGAGTCCGCAACCAGTCCGCCACTGCTCCGCAACAGACAGAGCATGCTGCGGACACCAAATTCCGCTCCGCAGCCTATGCTCCGCAGCGGAATTGTACGCATCGTGTAAACGAACACTGCTAAATTAAAGTGAAAGTCAATGGAGAAACGGCTCCGCTGCGGATTAACGCTGCGGAGTGTCCGCAGCGGAATTTAAGTGAAATTCCGCTATGTGTGAACCCGCCCTAATACTGCCCCTATATACAGGAATATAACTACTATAATACTGCCCCCTATATACAAGAATATAATTACTATAATACTGCCCCCTATATACAAGAATATAACTACTATAATACTGCCCCATATACAAGAATATAACTACTATAATACTGCCCCCTATATACAAGAATATAATTACTATAATACTGCCCCCTATATACAAGAATATACCTACTATAATACTGCCCCTATGTACAGGAATATAACTACTATTATACTGCCCCCTATATACAAGAATATAATTACTATAATACTGCCCCCTATATACAAGAATATAACTACTATAATACTGCCCCATATACAAGAATATAACTACTATTATACTGCCCCCTATATACAAGAATATAATTACTATAATACTGCCCCCTATATACAAGAATATAACTACTATAATACTGCCCCCTATATACAAGAATATAACTACTATAATACTGCCCCCCCTATATACAAGAATACAACTACTATAATACTGCCCCCTATAAACAAGAATATAACTACTATAGTACTGCCCCCTATATACAAGAATATAACTACTATAATACTGCTCCTATATACAAGAATATAACTGCTACAATACTGCCCCTATATATAAGAATATAACTACTATAATACTGCCCCCTATATATAAGAATATAACTCATATAATACTGCTCCCTATGTACAAGAATATAACTACTATAATAATGCCCCCTATGTACAAGAATATAACTACTATAATACTGGTCCTATATACAAGAATATAACTACTATAATACTGCTCCTATATACAAGAATATAACTACTATAATACTGCTCCCTATATACAAGAATATAACAACTATAATACTGCTCCTATATACCAGAATATAAAACTAGAATACTGCCCCTATATACAAGAATATAACTACTATAATACTGCCCCCTATGTACAAGAATATAACTACTATAATACTGCCCCCTATGTACAAGAATATAACTACTATAATACTGCCCCTATATACAAGAATATAACTACTATAATACTGCCCCTATATACAAGAATATAACTACTATAATACTGCTCCTATATACAAGAATATAACTACTATAAGGGCATGCCCCCACGTGGCGGAATTCCTCCGCAACTGTCCGCATCAATGCCGCACCTAATCCGGGTTGCGGATTACGGCTGCGGATCTGCCCAAAATGTGCAGTAAATTGATGCGGACTAGCTGCTGCGGACTGCGGGAAAAGTGCTTCCCTTCTCTCTATCAGTGCAGGATAGAGAGAAGGGACAGCACTTTCCCTAGTGAAAGTAAACGACTTTCATACTTACCGGCCGTTGTCTTATTGACGCGTCCCTCTTTCGGCATCCAGCCCGACCTCCCTGGATGACGCGTCAGTCCATGTGACCGCTGCAGCCTGTGATTGGCTGCAGCCGTCACTTACACTGAAACGTCATCCTGGGAGGCCGGACTGGAGACAGAAGCAGGGAGTTCTCGGTAAGTATGAACTTATATTTTTTTTTACAGATACATGTATATTGGGATCGGAGGTCACTGTCCAGGGTGCTGAAACAGTTACTGCCGATCGCTTAACTCTTTCAGCACCCTGGACAGTGACTATTTACTGACGTCGCCTAGCAACGCTCCCGTAATTACGGGAGCCCCATTGACTTCCTCAGTCTGGCTGTAGACCTAGAAATACATAGGTCCAGCCAGAATGAAGAAATTTCATGTTAAAAAAGCAAGACGCATCCGCAGCACACATAACATGTGCATGACAGCTGCGGACTTCATTGCGGAATTTAGAATCTCCATTGAAGTCAATGGAGAAATTCCGCCATGAGTCCGCAACCAGTCCGCCACTGCTCCGCAACAGACAGAGCATGCTGCGGACACCAAATTCCGCTCCGCAGCCTATGCTCCGCAGCGGAATTTTACTCAACGTCTAAACGAACACTTCTAAATTAAAGTGGAAGTCAATGGAGAAACGGCTCCGCTGCGGATTAACGCTGCGGAGTGTCCGCAGCGGAATTCAAGTGCCATTCCGCCACGTGTGAACCCAGCCTAAGGGCATGACCACACATGGCGGAATTCCTCCGCAACTGTCCGCATCAATGCCGCACAGAATCTGCGTTGCAGATTCTGCAGCGGATCTGCACAAAATGTGCA
Source organism: Rhinoderma darwinii (assembly GCF_050947455.1). Classification (NCBI taxonomy): domain Eukaryota; kingdom Metazoa; phylum Chordata; class Amphibia; order Anura; family Rhinodermatidae; genus Rhinoderma; species Rhinoderma darwinii. The sequence continues at coordinate 13,892,585 of NC_134688.1, read as the reverse complement.
GAAAATTGATGCGGACTGGCCGCTGCGGACTGCAGGAAAAGTGCTTCTCTTCTCCCTATTCAGTGCAGGATAGAGAGAAGGGACAGCACTTTCCCTAGTGAAAGTCAATGAAATTCATACTTACCGCCCGTTGTCTTGGTGACGCGTCCCTCTTTCGGCATCCGGCCCGACCTCCCTGGATGACGCTCCAGTCCATGTGACCGCTGCAGCCTGTGCTTGGCCTGTGATTGGCTGCAGCCGTCACTTACACTGAAACGTCATCCTGGGAGGCCGGACTGTAGACAGACGCAGGGAGTTCTCGGTAAGTATGAACTTATATTTTTTTTAACAGATACATGTATATTGAGATCGGTAGTCACTGTCCCGGGTGCAGAAACAGTTACTGCCGATCGCGTAACTCTTTCAGCACCCTGGACAGTGACTATTTACAGACGTCTCCTAGCAACGCTCCCGTCATTACGGGAGCCCCATTGACTTCCTCAGTCTGGCTGTAGACCTAGAAATACATAGGTCCAGCCAGAATGAAGAAATGTCATGGTAGTAAAAACAATACGCTCCGCAGCACACATAAGATCTGCGGACTTCATTGCGGAATTTTGACTCTCCATTGAAGTCAATGGAGAAATTCCGCCATGAGTCCGCAACCAGTCCGCCACTGCTCCGCAACAGACAGAGCATGCTGCGGACACCAAATTCCGCTCCGCAGCCTATGCTCCGCAGCGGAATTGTACGCATCGTGTAAACGAACACTGCTAAATTAAAGTGAAAGTCAATGGAGAAACGGCTCCGCTGCGGATTAACGCTGCGGAGTGTCCGCAGCGGAATTTAAGTGAAATTCCGCTATGTGTGAACCCGCCCTAATACTGCCCCCTATATACAAGAATATAACTACTATAATACTGCCCCTTATATACAAGAATATAACTACTATAATACTGCTCCTATATACAAGATTATAACTACTATAATACTGCCCCCTATGTACAAGAATATAACTACTATAATACTGTTCCCTATGTACAAGACTATATCTACTATAATACTGCCCCCTATATACAAGAATATAACTACTATAATACTGCCCCCTATATACAAGAATATAACTACTATAATACTGCCCCCTATATACAAGAATGTATTTACTATAATACTGCTCCTATATACAAGAATATAACTACTATAATACTGCCCCTATATACAAGAATATAACTACTATAATACTGCCCCCTATATACAAGAATATAACTACTATAATACTGCCCCCTATATACAAGAATGTATTTACTATAATACTGCCCCTATATACAAGAATATAACTACTATAATACTGCTCCCTATATACAAGAATATAACTACTATAATACTGCTCCTATATACAAGAATATAACTACTATAATACTGCCCCCTATATACAAGAATATAATTACTATAATACTGCCCCCTATATACAAGAATATAACTACTATAATACTGCCCCCTAAATACAAGAATATAACTACTATAATACTGCTCCTATATACAAGAATGTATTTACTATAATACTGCCCCTATATACAAGAATATAACTACTATAATACTGCCTCCTATATACAAGAATATAACTACTATAATACTGCCCCTATATACAAGAATATAACTACTATAATACTGCTCCTATATACAAGAATATAACTACTATAATACTGCTCCCTATATACAAGAATATAACTACTATAATACTGCCCCCTAAATACAAGAATATAACTACTATAATACTGCCCCCTAAATACAAGAATATAACTACTATAATACTGCTCCTATATACAAGAATGTATTTACTATAATACTGCCCCTATATACAAGAATATAACTACTATAATACTGCCTCCTATATACAAGAATATAACTACTATAATACTGCCCCTATATACAAGAATATAACTACTATAATACTGCCCCTATATACAAGAATATAACTACTATAATACTGCCCCCTATATACAAGAATATAACTACTATAATACTGCCCCCTAAATACAAGAATATAACTACTATAATACTGCTCCTATATACAAGAATGTATTTACTATAATACTGCCCCTATATACAAGAATATAACTACTATAATACTGCCCCTATATACAAGAATATAACTACTATAATACTTCTCCTATATACAAGAATATAACTACTATAATACTGCCCCCTATATACAAGAATATAACTACTATAATACTGCCTCCTATATACAAGAATATAACTACTATAATACTGCCCCTATATACAAGAATATAACTACTATAATACTGCCTTCTATATACAAGAATATAACTACTATAATACTGCCCCCTATATACAAGAATATAACTACTATAATACTGCCCCTATATACAAGAATATAACTACTATAATACTGTCCCTATATACAAGAATATAACTACTATAATACTGCCCTCTATATACAAGAATATAACTACTATAATACTGCCGACTATGTACAAGAATATAACTACTATAATACTGCCCCAATATACAAGAATATAACTACTATAATACTGCCTTCTATATACAAGAATATAACTACTATAATACTGCCCCCTATATACAAGAATATAACTACTATAATACTGCCGACTATGTACAAGAATATAACTACTATAATACTGCCCCAATATACAAGAATATAACTACTATAATACTGCCTTCTATATACAAGAATATAACTACTATAATACTGCCCCCTATATACAAGAATATAACTACTATAATACTGCCTTCTATATACAAGAATATAACTACTATAATACTGCCCCCTATATACAAGAATATAACTACTATAATACTGCCCCTATATACAAGAATATAACTACTATAATACTGCCCCTATATACAAGAATATAACTACTATAATACTGCCTTCTATATACAAGAATATAACTACTATAATACTGCCCCCTATATACAAGAATATAACTACTATAATACTGCCCCTATATACAAGAATATAACTACTATAATACTGCCCCTATATACAAGAATATAACTACTATAATACTGCCCCCTATATACAAGAATGTTTTTTTTCTATAATACTGCCCCCTATAATATAAAATCATTAGTATACAGAGAAGTGAAAATAGTGAGATAAGGGCTTATTTAGACGAACGTATAATACGTCCGTGCAACACGCGTGATTTTCACGCGTGATTTTCACGCGCCTCGCACGGACCTATGTTAGTCTATGGGGCCGTGCAGACAGTCCGTGATTTTCACACAGCGTGTGTCCGCTGTGTAAAACTCACGACATGTCCTATATTTGTGCGTTGTTCGCGCATCACGCACCCATTGAAGCCAATGGGTGCGTGATAATCACGCGCAGCTCACGGAAGCACTTCCGTGTGACGCGCGTGATTCGTGCAACAGCAGTATAAAAGTATGAATGAAAACAGAAAAGCACCACGTGCTACAAACATACAAACAGAGTGTCATGATGATGGCGGCTGCGCGAAAATCACGCAGCCACGCATCATATGGTGATGACACACGGAGCCGTTAAGTACCTTTTGCGCGTGCAAAACGCACACGCTCGTGTAAATGCAGCCTTAATGAAATATAACCAGACAATTTACACTAAACACAACACGACATTCTCTAGTCTTTGCCCTGTGGACCCGTCTAGCAGTAAATAACCGCCCCCCCCCCCCTCTCTTCTTAGATTCACATTTTTGCAAAAACAGGAATTGATTTGTTTATGAACATGTGCAGTTTATAGTGATTTGCAATCAATTTTCAGTGTGAGGCTCCATTGTTTATAGAGGGCTGGTGGCAGGGGCACCTCCTTTTTCGGGGAGGGACACAACTGTCAATCACCCGTCTGGCTCAGGAGTTTAAAGGTCTGGAATTCCAGCTGTGCACCATTCACTATTAAACCCAGAATCTTGGCCTGGAAGAACCTGATTTCCTTAACTCATCGTGTAAACAATTAACGAAAAACCTGAAATAATAAATAGATGGAATGGGCCTGAAAGAGGAAAGTGGGTACAGTATCCAGTTTAATTGATGGGTGAAGATTGAGGACCCAGACTTAGCCATGCAAATTGGTCTTTGTGGGAAAAAACCTGGTATTGAAATGGCACAGTATGGTGTCGCTCGGGATTATTTGAGGTTTAAATCAGTAGAAGTTTAAGGCCTTAATTTCATAGCTGGATCCTCACTCCTACTGGGAAGTAGCGGAACACGTGCTCACAAGTGCCTGTCTTCATTACGCATTGGTCTAGTAATTCAGTTGACACAAAAATATTCATTAGAAAAGACTTAGAGGAGCTGTAATTCTAATGAGAAATAGTTTTTACGCATTTACTTGAATTTGTAAATTTTTGAAAATTTTTGAAAAATATTTTTGATTACATTTTTGAATTTTTTTTTTTTAATGTTTGTTATTTTTTTTTCCCCTGTCTATATTTTCCTAGTATTTCATGTCATATTTTGTATAATGTATCATGTTTAAAGCACTAGAAATGTTTCATGTCTTGTTTCCGATCCTGTCCGATCTGTTTTTCTTGTGTCTGATTAATGAAGTGACGCACACACAGCTTTTTGGGGATCTAAAGGGTTAAAAAATAAAAGGACTCAAATATTATTATATAGCACCAACATATTCCACAGTGCATTTCAATTCTTGGCATTTAGTGTTCGTCGAAAGTCTAACTTAAGGAGAGTCCTAAAATAAAAAAAATAATGAAATCCCTAAAGTAACATCTGGCCAATGCGTCAAAACAATGTTTTTTTAGTTTTGTCCGTGTGCTATACACAATTTTGCAGATAGCACACGGATCCTTTCATTTATATCATTTATTTAGGTCATTTATTTCATTTGACCCCCATGTACCCAACCGTGATGTTCACGGACCCATGTGGGGACAACGAGTCCAATCACAAAAACTCAGGACATGTCATTTTACGGTCCGTATTTGCGGATCATGTGACCTACTCGGGGTTGGGACAAACTAGTGACATCATCAATTCCAGCCCTCCTTCTTTTTGCGGATCGGTGAATACTGATGCACTATGGAACAATTTTTGCGGACCTTTTACGCCTCGAATTACGCCTGAAAAGACGGCTCCAATACGTCGGCAAACATCTGCCCGTTGCTTGCAATGGGTCTTACGATGTTCTGTGCAGACGACCTGTCATTTTACGCGTTGCTGTCAAAAGATGGCGCGTAAAATGACGGCCCATCAAAAGAAGTGCAGGACACTTCTTGGGACGTTTTTGGAGCCGTTTTTCCATAGACTCCAATGAAAACCAGCTCCAAAAACGGCCACGAAAAACGCAGCGAAAAACGTGAGTTGCTCAAAAAACGTCTGAAAATCAGGAGCTGTTTTCTCTTGAAAACAGCTCCGTATTTTGAGACGTTTTTGACTCTGCGTGTGAACATACCCTTAATGTGGGTGCAGACAGCGAATTACAGATGACACTCGGAAACAACACGGCCGTTATATACGGACATACGAAATGGTTGCGGAGGCAACTGAAAGGCATTACAGACCCAAATACGGACAGTAGGATCCGTAGTCTGCGGCCCGGTCAACGGCAAGAGTCGTGTGCATGAGGCTCAGGCTGAATTCACACATGCAATTTTTGATGCAGTTTCTGGTGCAGATAATATTTTTGCATCCACTTCTGGCTTTGGCTTAGGCCGCCTTCACACACAGACTTTTTCTGGCGATTTAAACTGTATAAGGCCTCATTCACACGACAGGGTTTCCCGGCCGGATGCCGGCCGTTCATAAATCGGCCGGCACCCGGCTGCATTAGGAATAATAGACCCCTAATGGGGCTATTCACACGACCGATTTTTTGACAGCCGGGAAAACCGGCTGTCAAAAAATGGGACATGCTCTATTTTCGGACGGGTACCCGGCCACCCGGCTCCCATAGAAGTCTATGGGGCCGGGTAATACACGGCCATCACCGGAATGTGTCCCGAGTGATGGCCGGGTTTTCCGTGGCTTGCGCTCTATCTCCTCCTCCTCACAGCGCAGAGTGCATGTGAGGAGGAGGAGTTTATGCCATTCGGACGAATGGCATCGCTGTACACTGTGTGGCAGGGCCGGGGTGTACAGCAGGTGGAGGGAGCGCTGCGCTGGCTCCCTTCCCCTGCTTGTTTTAAAATCGCCCTGGCCCGGCGACACCTTCCATGGCGCCGCTAGCAGCTGCTGCTGCTGCTACTACTGTAGCGACGCCACTATAGCAGAGCAGGGAGGTATCTCCCCGCTCTATGTGCTAGCCGCACTTTAGCTCCTTGAAGGAGCAGAATCCCCGTGTTTTCGGGGATTCCGCTCCTGGACAGAGCGCTTGATGTCTCTGTCCATATCTGGGCAGTGACATCAGGGGAAACTCCTGAAGCGGAATCCCCGAACACATGGGGATTCCCCTTCAGGAGTTGCCGCTGATGTCACTGTCCGGATCTGCCCGGCCTGGCACTGATGCAAAACTTAATGCAAACCGGCCGGGCAAAATGGCCGATTTTACTGGCCGACACTCGGGCTCGGGAACGACCCGGTCGTGTGAATCCCGCCTAAGAAATGCCAACTAGGGTTTTTGGTGGCGTTGTTTTTTTACTTTGTAAAGCCATGTTCACACAAGGCGGATACGCTGCGTAAAAGCCGCAGGGCGTTCCAGGCCAAAAACCGCACCAAATTGTGGTGCAGATTTGTGGGCAAAATGTCAGCAGGTTAAAAAAAAAGGCTTATACTTACCCCCGTAGTCATCTCGATGCGTCCCTCTGACGTCCTGCAGCCCGGCCTCCTGGGATGATGTTTCGTCCCCTGTGACCACTGCCGCTTGTGATTGGCTGCAGCAGTCACATGGGGTGAAACGTCATCCCTGGAGGCTGGGCTGGACGCAGAAGTACAGAGATGTTGGGTAAGCATAAGGCCGGGTTCCGATGTAGCAGAAACGCTGCAGAATTTCCGCAACGGAATTCTGTGCGGAAATTCTGCAGCCTTTACAGTAGCAGCAAAGTGGATGAGATTTAGTAAATCTCATGCCCACGCTGCGGGGAAAAAACAGCGTTAAGGGCTTATTTACACTAACGTGATATACGTCCGTGCAACACGCGTGATTTTCACGCGCGTCGCACTGACCTATGTTAGTCTATGGGGCCGTGCAGACAGTCCGTGATTTTTGCGCAGCGTGAGTCCGCTGCGTAAAACTCACGACAGGTCCTATATTTGTGCGTTTTTCGCGCATCACGCACCCATTGAATTCAATGGGTGCCTGAAGATCACGCGCACCACACAGAAGCACTTCCGTAGGACGAGCGTGATTCGCGCAACAGCAGTAAAAAGTATGAATGGAAACAGAAAAGCACCACGTGCTTTTCTGTTTACAAACATCCAAACGGAGTGTCATAATGATGGCGGCTGCGCGAAAATCACATCATACGCAGCTGACACACAGAGCTGCTAAGTGCCTTTTGCGCACGCAAAATGCAGCGTTTTTTGCGTGCACAAAACGGACACGCTCGTGTAAATCCGCCCTAAACTTTAATAAACTGACCTGCTGCAGAATTTAATTTCGCAGCATAAATTTATGTCAATTTACGCTTGTGTAAATCCGGCCTTATGCTGCGCATTTTCCACAACTAAATCTGTTGGGGAAAATCCGCAGTATTTACGCTACGTGTGAACATAACATTCTGTACGTGCTTCTTGCTGTGGTCTTTTTTTAAGAAAAAAAAATTGCTTTAAAAATTGCATCATGTGTGACCCTGGTGTAAAAAAAACTGCACCAAAAACTGCGCGTGTGAATCTAAGGGTATGTTCACACGGCTCATTTTCAGCCGTTGTTCGGGCTGGAAAAGCCCTGAAAAACGGCTGAAAATACAGAAGCTGAACGCCTCCAAACATCTGCCCATTGATTTCAATGGGAAAAAATGCGCTTCGTTCTGACGGGGCGTTTTAAAAAAAAAAAAAAAGAAAGGCATGTCACTTCTTCAGCCGTTTTTGGAGCCGTTTTTTCATTGGGTCTATAGACAAACAGCTCCAAAAACGGCCGCAAAAAAACGCTTGATGCTTTAAAAATGTTTAAAGATCAGGGGCAGTTTTTCCTGGAAAGCAGCTCCGTATTTTACAGCCGTTTTTTTTTTGCTGTGTGAACATACCCTAAATGTTTTTTCATTTTTTAGGTTTTTTTTCGACAAAATGTGAATTAAAAAAAGACACAAAGACAAACACCAAGATATAGTTGTAGCTCAAGTTCATCACCACTAAAATGAACCCTTAAAATTTTTTTTTATGAATTCAGTATAAAAAGTGAAGGAATATTTTATTTTTATTTTTTTACTTCGGTCACATTTTCATCTGACAAAACGTCAATCCCTCAATCTAAAAAAAAAAAAATATTCAAAAAAATTATTTTGGCCTTTTATATTTTTTTTTGTAGAATACTTTTTCATTTTTGAGTTTTTTTCACAAATTTGACTACAAAAAAAGCCACAAATAAAATGAATTAACCATTGAAATACCAGACTACTCCTTATTATTGGACGCGGCTTGACTTTTCCCCCAAAAAATAATCCAAAATGTAAAAAAGATCAGGCAGGTGAGCCGAGTGTGCGCCTCTTCCCTGTACACGGTTTTGATTCGTGTGTGTGTTTGTGTGTGTTCACAGGTCCTCCCTTGCATTGTTCATCTGCTTCATCAACCCCTATTGAACAAACCCCCTCCCCTCCCCCTACCCCAGGAGCCAATGGTTGCCAGAGGAGGCTGATAGGCCAGCCAGCCCAGCACTCAGAGTCTGGAGATTTTGCACACAATTCAGTCTTAGTTAAAAGTGGTTCTGCAAACCTGGGAGTCTCCGCTAATGGTGAGTGCTGCTCATATGTTTATTACTCTGCTGCTATGGCATGCGTTATATTGTACGCAGCTCCTGCGCCCCTGTGTGCATTATACCCTGTGCATTATATGCAGGCATGTGACTGTCTATGTGTGAGAAGATCTAGGCAGGGATTCTCTCCTGCTCTGTGTTTTACTGTCCTTATGTGTTTTGTGCTGCAGTAAAATTGTTACATTTGTGTCATGTTTACTTTGGGTTTTTGCTGTTTTTTAAGTATGTTTTTGAAATAATGGACTTTTTGGATACAGCTTTGCTTTCTAGTGAATATTTTCTGTGTACACTGGTGTATAAGCAATGTGCAAGCAGACACTGCCATCTCTGCTCACTGTGGGTTCTTTTTGTTTTTGTTTTTTTTTTTATTTTTTTTTTTGAAACTTTCTATATATATGTGTGTATATATATATATATATATATATATATATATATAATTAATAAAAAAAATATATTTTCTTTTTGGGTTTTTTTCACCAAAATAATACACTTTGAAGCAAGACTATCTTTTTGGAGTACACTACTCCACCGGTTGTATATACATATATACAGTGCATCCAGGATTAACCCTTGAGGGCACCTAAATGTCTTAAAAATATAATCTTGCTGTAGTACCTTGTTCTCTGCGCGTGGAGGTGCCTAAACTGATGGCTCTGTCTGCCGCCTTGTATTCTAAGCATTTGTGTACCTTGCTGTGTTACTTTGTAGCATCGTTTTACCGCTCCTCGTTTTATTACGCTACAGTATTACATGTGTGCCTGGTGATTATACTGTTACATTCATACCCTGGCTTCTACCATGATGGCCATTACAGAACCTTTTTCTTGTGCTTGCAGCTCACTTTGGCTAATAGGATTGCTTTGCAGTTCTGAGTATTGGAATTTTATGTTGTATTTGTATTGCGGATGGCTATGGAAGCAATGAGATAGATAGATAATATATGTTTAACCCTTGGGGGCACAGACGGCCTACTAATATTATTGTATGATCATCAGAATCTATTGAATGGGAGCAATTCATTTTAATGTAGATTATCATCCAGGTTTTGACCCCAGATGTAGCAGTGCTGAATAGCTGCATTTGCACAGCATGGCAATTCAAGGTTAAATTGATGCAATGCATTAACCTGCAGTCCTATGTAAAACTTCAGATACTGCAGACTTCTCTCTACTGCATCTGACAAATTGTTCTCTACTACATCTCTCTATTACATGCACAGCGCAGGTAGAGGGAGAGATGCCCTTCTGTTATGTAAACCACAAGCATGTACGGTTGTAGCAGAGCTAAACTTGTTCATTTCGCACAACTGTGTATTTATCTAATGCTTTACATGGGACTGCAGGTAAACTCGGAGAGTTAGGGTATTATGATACAGTCCCTACAAAATCGGCTCTGCTACATTTGTATGTTATTCAATTTGTTAATCTTCATAGCAGGACGACATTGCTCCTCGTTCTTGTATCACACTACAGCACATGTGCTCACACTGTTTATATAGAGCATGTTGGGTTAACCTTTGAGGATATAAACTAGTCTAAGGCCATGTTCACACGCTTAACAAAAACGGCTGAAAATACGGAGCTGTTTTCAAGGGAAAACCACCTCTGATTTTCCGCTGGTATTTTTAAAGCAACTTGCGTTTTTTACGGACATTTTTGGAGCGGTTTTTCTATTGAGTCAATGAAAAACGGCTCCAAAAATGGCTCAAGAAGTGACATGCACTTCTTCTTTTTTCCGGAGAGTGTTTTTTTTTACGCAACGTTTTTAAAAACGGCCGTGTAAAAGAATGCACTGTGGGGATGGAACGCCGTTTTTCCCATTGAAATCAATGGGCAGATGTTTGTAAGCGTCCGTCCCCCGTATTTTCAGCTGTTTTTCAGGGGGGGGGGGGGGACACGGCTGGAAAAACAGCTAAGATAGGCCGTGCAGACATACCCTCAGAAGTAAACCTTGGGATGAAGCTTCACTACCTTGTGGATTAATACAGACGTGCACGTGGGCATTGCCTGTATAGGATGGTTACCTAACAATTATATGGGAGTGTAACGAGCAGAAAGCAACGCGGGGGAGGTTTATTAATGCTGTGCTAAATTTAGAAATGATAAAACGAGACCAAACGGGCAGAAGCTGCGCCGAATCAATCACGGTGGCGCATGCGGTATGATAAATTTTTCGTGACTCAGACATTTTTTTTCTTTCTAACGCCTGGCTGGCGTGCTATACATCTATGTTTTGCAGCAAAAAAAATGGCGCACGCTGTTAATCTGGTGCATTTTACGACTCTTTGCCACTCCCCTTTTCAAAACTATCAAGGAATGTGCAAAAAGTGTGTACAACACCTAATAAAGTTGACGCACGTCATACGCCACTTTTTCAGCGCAAACTGCCAGAATTCTGCACGATTTGCTTACTAAATCTCTTCTTTTATGCTCAGAAGGGCAGTTGTTACAAGTTTTTGCTGAAAAATTACTATGCAACTAGGATCATTTACATTGTAGCGCTGTAGTTTATTAATAGTGGGTCCTGCCATGGATACTAACCACAGCCCAGAGATTCAGCACTGTACCTGCGCTGCATGGAAATGAAAAACCTCTTACACTGTTCATTCACTTCCTGAAGTAAATGGCCGTCACCTTACATGTCCCACAGAAGATTTAGATTATTTGTATACAGTGCGGGCGACAATCTGATTTTTCGGGACCAGATTTGGTACCCATGGCGGGACTCAATTGAATAATAAAATTTCTATAAATACTGTAACAAATTGCTTGATGTAAATTTTTGGCTAAAGCTTCAATGTTACTGACTTATGGATCAATGCCTCCCAGTTAATATTAGTCAGTAATACAATATGGATACAATCGTAGGATTAGCGGCAACTGGATTTATTATGTGATAGATTAGTATGGTTATATAGGTGCCTTTTATTTTACGAGAGTGCGGTTGCGTGTAGCGGCGGCCAAAACCCGGCTCACATGCGGTAGCCAATGGCTCCCACAATTTTGCCAGATACTATAGGCATTCATGCATGGGTCAAGTCTATTATTACATTTAAGTGGTTTAAGTTTCCAATACAAGTGTTTGCTTTGCAGAAATGTCAGATTCATTACGTTCATTTTTGTTTCATAATTTTTTTTATAAAGCTCTGCACCTTTTCATACTAGCAAAAAAAAAAAAAGGAAAGTAATTGGTGTTTTGTATGTCTGTGTAAATGTTAGGAGTGTTTAATATAATGAAAATTATTAACATTTCATTCCGCTGATGGTATTTCTGCGGAATAATCTGTTTACTTTCTCCAGAGTTTGGGGTCAAGCTCCGGGCCTGCTTGCTTCAGTAGAGATTGGTTAATTGAAAGGTGATTTTTTTTTTTTTTTTTTTTTTTTTTTTTTTTTTTTTTTTACTTTTTTAATACCTTTTTTTTTGTACTACAGAGAAATTGTCCTAATTAAAATATTAACCCTTTCGCCTTCCAACTTGCGCAAAAAAAAATAATCCCGGTTATCTAAAAGCTTTTTTTTGTCTTATTTTTTATATTTATTTTTTTTCTACAAAAAAAATAAAGCCTGTGCCGCTGCATTGGAATCATCACTTTCTACAGAAAAAAGTTGATAATTAGGCTCTGTTCACACGCAGTAGCAAAATTCATCTGAAATTACAGAGCTGTTTTCGGCTGAAAACGGCTCCTGATTTTCAGACGTTTTTGTAACTATTTGCGTTTTTCGCGGCGTATTTTACAACCGTTATTGGAGCTGTTTTTCAATGGAGTCAATGAAAAACGGCTCCAAAAACGTCCCAAGAAGTGACATGCACTTTTTCGCGGGCGTCTCTTTACGCGCCGTCTTTTGACAGCAACGCGTAAAATTACACCTCGTGGGAACAGAACATCGTAAAACCCATTGCAAGCAATGGGCAGATGTTTGTAGGCGTAATGGAGCCGTTTTTTCAGGCGTAATTCGAGGCGTAAAACGGACGAATTACGCCTGAAAACAGTGCGTGTGAACATAACCTTACGGTGCACCACAATATCTGCCAAATAAAGTATTGTTGTGTGATAAATGCTATTCACTAGATTGAGTGTAATTTTATTTTATTTTTTGCAACTTTTGCCAAGAAGTAAGTTCCCGTTCAAGCTGTCAGAAACTCCCATCCCTGACCGTATATGCTGACACCTGAAGACATGCAAATAGAGGCAGCTTTTAGGGCCTGTCATTTGAGGCTTGCCGGGAAGAATGGATGTGTATTAAAGCCATTCACTTAAACCCATTCAGTAGTTTCTATGGTATGCAACCTTTTAACCCCTTACCCCCCTCCCCTCCTCCTCTTCCCCATTGGAGGTGCTGGCAGGAGTGAAGTGTAGGCAGATCCCCGCCAAGTCAGAAGGGGTGTTACTGAAGGGCCTGTAGCAAAAGACTGACCACACACATTATAGTGTCTGCAGACTTTTTGGGTCATACCATCTATAATGATAATTTGTTGTGTTTTTGGTACGAAACTAAGTGGACCCAAGCAATGGAAATCGTAAAATGTTTTACATTTTATGGATGCGTTTTCCAATTTTTCCAGGTGATTGATGGCTTTATATAAGGTCAGGTACACAGTAGCATAGAAGACCAGAAGCAAATGTCTATGGCCCTTCCTTAAAGGGGTTCTCCACTTTGGATAATCCCTACTTGAAAGATTCAGTTGACAATAAGCAGATCACAAAGTGTCGTTTTCCTGGGACCTGCAGCGATCAGCTTTAATCTGTGGAGAAACCTGGCAGTAAGTATTCAGTTTCCCTGCAGCGCCATCACAGGTGAAATGAAGCATTACACAGTGTTCATTCATATAAATTTGTTCTCTGTGTAGGACAGGACAGGAGAGAGAGAGAGACAAACAACTCCTTTTCAAGTACACTGATAATTTGGCCACTTTGACTCCGAACTAGAGTGGGACTGGCCCGTGAGTACTAAAAATTCCTCCGGTGGGCCCAGGCTCTGACACAATAATGGGCCCCAAAGGTCCAGCAGATGGAAACACCATTTGGAGCTGGCTTTGGAACCAATCACTTGAACGGGGGGGGGGTCCTCAAAATCCTTTCCTCTGATGGGTCCAGAGAACCCGAATCCCACACTACCGAGGATAATCAGTGCCTCTTTGGTTGCTAAACAACGGTCTCCGATGACTTTCTGTTCCAGTGACCCAGGCTTAGAATTTTGTAACCAATCACGACTGTTGTACCAATGTTAAAAAATTGGCCCAAAATTTCCTGCATGGGGCAAATCTTAAAAAAAAAAAAAAAAAAAAGCAATTGATACAAAATCCATACAATTCTTGCAGTCTCTCTGTGTGTTCTGGTATAAATTCACAGTTCTGATAATGAATACATTTTGAAATTTTTATGGGATAGGGGGAGGGGAATCTTTAGGTCTATGGACAGCTTCTTGTTTGCTCTGGATTTCACAAATAAGCTGTCTTTTCCTGTACAAACAGCTATAAATTGAGTCCAAACTGCACCTCTCCTGCTTTATGGAGTCTCAGACAGTTGCGAGCCATGCAGATGTTTTCACAGTTGTAAGTTTATATGACGGCCATTTGTCGGTGCCTGGTGACAAGTAGTCTTATTAAGTAGCGTCGCAGCTCATTGTGAAGAAGTGACATTCACCGGGTTATTACAGGTGGAAACTCAAAAAATCCACGACAATTCCCGGTCATCCTGTCTATACAATAGGTAACTTTTAAAGTCGAAACTCCAGTCACAAATGATATTAATGAGACACTGATATAGGTGAGGAAATGCTACGCTATACACTCTTCGGGTACGTTCACACGGCAGCGTCCGTTACGGCTGAAATTACGGAGCTGTTTTCAGGAGAAAACCTCTCCTGAATTCAAGACGTAATTGCTCGTACTCGCGTTTTTCGCGGCGGCAATTTCGGACGTAATTGGAGCTGTTTTTCAATGGAGCCAATGAAAAACGTCTCCAAATTACGTCTCAAGAATGACATGCACTACTTTGACGCGGGCGTCTTTTTACGCGCCGTCTTTTGACAGCGGCGCGTAAAAAAACAGCCGCTGTGCACAGAGGATCGTAACCCCATTGATCTCAATGGGCAGATGTTTGCCGGTGCTTTGGAGCCGTATTTTCGGACGTAATTCGAGGCATAAAACGCCCAAATTACGTCTGTAAATAGGGCGTGTGAACTTGTTTTCTTCATCTTTACGATCTTTGATTCCATTTTGCGCTTAGTAAATATGGATTGAGGACAATCATCCTCCGTGTATACTGTAATAATAGACTAGCTGATGACCCACCCATCCTCGGCATCTTGCTGATGAGTTAAAAGGTTATTGCGTGCAGTCTGTGGTGGTCTCCAGTCGATTTTCTATTATTGATGGCCTAGGAAGCTAGTAAAACCCTAGGCTCTTTATATGTCGGGTTATTTACACACTCTGCTTAGTGCTTGTGGTTTTAGACACTTTGCTTTCCCCTTGGGGAGCTTCGTTTGTGTTAAAAATGTGCAGGTCGGTAGTAAATATGTCCCACACAGAGACATAGAGTCTGGGGTCTCTCAAGTTCCTTCCAAGGTCCAATAATGAGAGATGGAGATAATATATATGACCTGGGGTGACCTTTTTGAAGTGTCACCATCCTAGTCCCATCAACCACAGGTGAGCTTTGAGGGTGACTTACAATGTCGGGAGGAGAATTAGACTAATCCAAGGTTAAGAACGTAAAAGACTCCTAAACCAGTCTCGCTCAAGGTCCTTCAAAACTCTTTAAATGGATTATCAGGTTTTAGTTAGAAGATGCTACTTGGGATGGATTTAGAGAAGACAATGACAACCTCAAACCATTGTCCTCTTACAGATCTGAGCATGGGCCACTTAGGGTTGACACTTGTGGTCCTACAAGAGTTACTTGTCCACAGATACATGCAATTATAGTTTTTGTGCTCATGTGGGTTCTTGATGAAACAATGTTGTCCGTCTATGGTCCAATATGACATTAGGCCACGACTCGGTAAATGTAGGATGGATATGGTGAGAACTTCCAATGTAACGAAGAGCTTGATATTTCACAAGAACATTTTTCAAAAATGACCCTTCTCACCATTCCACATGTCCAAGGTTGGACAGATATCTTCTTGACCGTGGATGCCTTCAAGACCGCACCCTAAAGTTGGTCTTTGACAGTAAAGTTTAGTTTGCCACCTCATGGCTCCTCAAGTCTTGGTCAAACAACATGCCCAACAACATACTAGATTGTCACCAGCTCAAAAACTGTTGACCAAACACTGGTTTTTCTTTTTTTTTTTTTCTCGGCGAGCATGCGTGTTTATTTCAAAAGAAAGGGGAAGAAGTTGCTGACAGAAGTCATTGCCATCGGCTTATCTCCTGTAGGAACATGCTCAAGTCTACTTTGCCCCCTACACTTGCCGTCATTGTCCCTCCATGCATATTAGATCTTAGACCAATCCCTCTGAAATCGGTGGGATTTGCCGAGTTCTGTCAAATGTGTATGGACACCTTTAGGTAACCGCTCCATATATGTTGAGTTCCTCCAAAAGATATAGGTAGACCATCAACCACGTAGTGTGTAGAACCCAAGAACAGACTGACTTTTCGGCAGTCATAGAATGTTTTTGGGGTTTCCTTTTTCTTAAAAAAACCCTGAAAAACAAAAAGTTTCACTTGTAGAATTTCTGTTGCTTGTGCAGGGAGTCATCGGCCCAGTTACCCATTATATACATTGTCCCCCTGCAGAGAAAAAATAGCCAGTATAGACAATTGCATGCAGCAAATATCCAACACTTTGCAACGATGGACATCTGAATCATATTGGCGTCCACCATGGAGCTGAAGATCTTTTTGGTTTTCCTCCAAGTGTGTGGCAATTGTCCTTGATTCTCGTTAAGCTGCGTCCACGTGGATTCCTTTTGGAAGAGTACGGCTGGTGAAAATATGATTTGAATAAATCTGTCTTCTATTTTGAGATTTTTAATTATTTTCCCGTATTGGTGGTTATGCCTCTGACCTCAATGGCCGGGCTAGACAAATCCCAGGAGCCAGGTAGCCGCAAGACCTAGAAATTTGCTATTCACACCAAACTATTGATGTCTATGGCAGGTTTTCTGGCTGGCCACGCAAAGATTCTCCACCCCTGGTTTATGCCCCCCCCCCCCCCCCACTCAGGACTGAGACTAATGGATGCAGCTATTGGGTGGGTGTAGCTGAGCAAAAAGTTATCCTTCTAAGGGCAAAGCCACACGTGGCGGAATTGCTCTTGAATTCCGCTGCGGACACTCCGCAGCGTTAATCCGCAGCGGAGCCGTTTCTCCATTGCCTTCCACTTCTTTTTAGTAGGCTTCGTTTAGACGAGGCTGAAAATTCCGCTGCGGAGCATAGGCTGCGGTGCGGAATTTGGTGTCCGCAGCATGCAATGGATGTTGCGGACCTGTGGCGGACTGGTTGCGGACTCATTGCGGAAGTTCTCCATTGACTTCAATGGAGATTCTAAGTTCCGCAATGAAGTCCGCAGCTGTCATGCACATGTTATGTGTGCTGCGGATGCGTCTTGCTTTTTTGACATGACATTTCTTCATTCTGGCTGGACCTATGTATTTCTAGGTCTACAGCCAGACTGAGGAAGTCAATGGGGCTCCCGTAATTACGGGAGCGTTGCTAGGCGACGTCAGTAAATAGTCACTGTCCAGGGTGCTGAAAGAGTTAAGCGATCGGCAGTAACTGTTTCTGCACCCTGGACAGTGACTACCGATCCCAATATACAGCAACCTGTAAAAAAAATAGAAGTTCATACTTACCGAGAACTCCCTGCTTCTTCCTCCAGTCCGGCCTCTCAGGATGACGTTTCAGTCTAAGTGAC
This sequence comes from Rhinoderma darwinii, assembly GCF_050947455.1. NCBI lineage: Eukaryota > Metazoa > Chordata > Amphibia > Anura > Rhinodermatidae > Rhinoderma > Rhinoderma darwinii. Next base: position 13,874,847 of record NC_134688.1, on the reverse strand, counting down.
GGCTGCAGCCAATCACAGGCTGCAGCGGTCACATGGACTGCCGCGTCATCCAGGGAGGTCGGGCTGGATGCCGAAAGAGGGACGCGTCACCAAGACAACGGCCGGTAAGTATGACATTCTTTTACTTTCACTAGGGAAATGGCTGTCCCTTCTCTCTATCCTGCACTGAATAGGGAGAAGGGAAGCACTTTTACCGCATTCCTCAGCAGCTAGTCCGCATCAATTTACTGCACATTTTGGGCAGATCCGCCGCAGAATCTGCAACGCAGATACTGTGCGGCATTGATGCGGACAGCTGCGGAGGAAAACCGCCACGTGTGGGCATGCCCTAAGCATCCCTCTCTTGTGAAGCCTTTGAATATTATTTTTTTTCCAATACAACTAACCGACATCAGTTGGCAACCACTACAGTGCCCATAAGGGTTGTCACCCATCCTTGGCAAGACCCTATATGACTTTTTAAACCTTAATGTAAAGCAGAATTTCATGTTTTTTCCCTCTTCCTGTCTGATTTTCCTATGTGTCAGTCTTCACTGTAATACTGTCATTCTATTCATGAACTAGGAGGCTCAGGAAGAACAGGGCTATAAGTTGTATCAAGATAAAGGAGTATTTTCTTCTATAAACTGTGCTGAACCTGCACTTTTACGACACATAAAAATCTGAACTCCTCTGCATTTGCAAAGTTCAGTAAGTGTTGGGAATGTTACGCAGGCAGAGGTGTCCTGCTTCCTCGTATTGTGCATTTTTAATTGATCCCTGTCCGAGTCTTGTACAGCTGTGTAAACGGAGCCTGCCGAAAAAGCAAACTCCACTCACACCAGGAACTGTGCGGGATCGGCATCCCCAGCATCTGTCCTGTTACCAACCATTCTAGATACATCCGCACCTGGAAAAGCTGGGTAACAAAACAATATGGGCACCATTACAACTCACAGGGGTTGTTTCCAGACTCCTAAAATCTGCCAAGTTAAAGAGTACCTGAAATATTTGCCATTCCGGAGTCTAGGAAAGCTGGGTGACAACCCCTATAGCGGCTATGATGGCGGCCATATTGGTTGTTACCCAACTTTCCCACAAACGGATATGCCAAAAAAAAGGCAGAATAGTATTTTTGCCGACTCAAAACCATTTACGTTTACTGGGTTATTTTGTGGTGTTTTTGTATTTTTTTTTGGACTTTACTCTCTTTTTATAGCAGACCACCCATGGAGAACCAAGTGCATTCTGGGTATGAGGACTCTTTAAAGTAGTGACTCATGAACTATCTAGATATATTAACCAGGTTTTGGGGTCATCCGTGTCTTGACAGTTCCCAGATAGACTTTCGTGGGATGAGCGGATTCCATCCTACTTCATTAATCATCCATTTCCTGAGGCCAGTGATTTCAATGAGCCCCGGCCAATGCACGGTCATGTGCATGGGCCCATAGAAATGGATGGGTCCGCAATTCACCCGCATTTTTACGCATGAATTGTGGACACACAAACATGGCCTCATGCACATGGCTGTAGCCGTGTCCACGGCCTGTGATTACGGGCATGGACCGCCGCAGAGTGTCATCCGCGGACTGTCCGAAATCATGGACCGTGTGCATTGACTATTAGTAAACCGGAAAATGCCGTGTTTTTTTTTTTTTTGCGCTTTCCGGACTCCCAGCTAGTGCACGGACCATGGAAACCACACTCGTGTGCATGGGCCCTTAGGCCTCATGCACATGAACGTGCTTTTGTGGCCGCAATTCCCCCGAAAATCCACTGAAGAATTGCGGCCCCATTCATTTCTATGGGGCCATGCACACGACCGTAGTTTTTACGGTACGTGCATGGCCCGGGAGCCCGCACCACAGAAAGAACGGACATGTCTTATTACGGCCGTGTTCTGCGGTCCGGGCTTATTGAAAATAATGGCCGCGGCCATGTGCACAGCCCGCAAATCGGCTGACAGTCCGTTGCCGGCCGACCCTGAAAATCACTGCCGTGCACATGGCTACGCTCGTGTGCATGAGGCTTTAGAAATGAATGAGTCCGCGATTCATCCGGACCGCTGCGAGAGTCCTAATAGCGATCTGATCGGTAGCTACTTATCTGTTGTGAAACTACAAATGCCAGCAGGACCTGACTGTGGATCTGCTGGGAGTTGTAGTTTCACAACAGTTGGAGAGTCACAGCTTGTAGATCATCGCTCTATGGAGCAATTACAGTTTTTGTGTGTGTTTTAGGCTTCGTTCACATCTGCGTCAGGGTCCCGTCCCATAATCCACGAGATTGGAGCAGCACCAAACCCTTAAAAAAATGTTGCTGTTTTTTTTGTTGTGTTTTTTTGTTTGTTTTTTATTTCCACTCCTTTCTGTACAAAGTTAATCCTTGCAGCTGACCCTCCCCCCCGCCCCACAATGTATACAGGTGGGAGGCGGAGCTAAAACATGACTACATGAGTTGATCAATGATGCGAGTATTTTTGTGGTCCCCTATGGGTAGTGTAGGGGATTGCTGGTACTTACAAACACTAAAACTCGACTCCTTTTAATAGCCATATAAATATTCACTTCCCTGTTATTGTACATACGCTGCTGGTTTTTTTATTTCTTTTTTACAGTGTTTTAGATGGTCTTCTGGTATCTGACCCTCCCTATCCTATTTTAACCTTATAATAATAATTACTATTACTATTATTATTATTATCTTTTTTACATTTTTTTAATATCAATCTATTGATTTTTGCAGAATAGGGATGACCATCAATACTTGGGGACCATTATCAAAAAATATTCCTTGATTTTAGGAACTATGGGATGTCTGCAAAAATCATCACACCCTTGAATTTTTTGAGTTGTAAGGTTATTTACAACTTTTTAGATGCTGTCGTTACGTGACACAATGGAACAAAAAACAACAAAAAGATATTGATCCATAAATATCTTTTACCAGTTACAAGAATTTGCACTGAACGACGATAATAGTTGTAATAATGCTTAACTAGGCCACTCAGGAAATTCTGGGTTAGGCGGCCATCTCTGGGAATTTGGACACGTAGTTTTGGCGGTCGACAATGCAGAGGGGGATTGGAATGGATGGCCTTGTAGTGAGACAGTAAGGACAAGCTGTATATGATGAATGTGCCAAGTCGCTTTATTTCCACAGTGTGATGATGAGGATGTTCTGTTCAGGGTCTCCTGAGTTGTTTTCCAAAAGTAATAACCCGGCTGTAATCACTAATTAATGCTAACTATAAAGTATGCGCCAATTTATTACATGGTGTAGTTTAGAGGAGTTTGTCAATCACCTCAAAATACCCTCCAAATCTCCCCATCCTGCTGTCACGAGCATGGATGGAACACAGGAGCCCCGATGTCCTCTGGGGGGGGGGCACTGAAATCAACAGGACTGTAATTCCTCTTCAGTAAGTTACGCATTGCTTACTGGAGCACAGCAGCCCCCGTTGTCTTGGCTCATGGACCCCCAACGATAATAGTATTTTGTCTTAATGTTGTCAAAGTGTTTAGAGGTGCACATACTTTTGAAATAACGGCCCCATAACGTTTATCACGTCGGAAGCACTTACTGATGACAGAGCTGCGTCTATTATGCATTGCTAAGCGGGCCTCTGATCATACAAAAAATAGCAAAGTGACTGCAGATGTGAGGTGTTCATTAATTATGATAGGCCAATTAGTGAGCGTTAAAAATGTGAAAACTGTTTTATAATATCTTATTTCTAGGCCAAGATATAATGGATTGAAGTTACAGGCTCAAAGCCTGAGGCTGCACTACTGAGAGATTCTGATGACATCATGTCCCCTTCTGATCTGAGTCAGGTGCAGTGTTGTCATGAAGACCCTGTGTTGATCCAAGTCCTCATCTACAACATGTAGAAGGCGATATAAATCCACACAAGATCTCCATGACAACACTGCACCTGACGGGAATCATATTCTCTCAGTAGTGCAGCCTTGGGCTTTGGACCTGTAACTTCAATCCATCATATATCGGTCTAGAAATCAGATATTCAAAAATGGTTTTCACATTTATAATGTACACTAAAGGGACTGTATAATTTACATATAGCAGGACTCTTAAGTAGATATTTCACAACGCTGTTAGCAGCGCTCCATGGCATGTTGTGTCATTCTTGACTGGGTGGTGGTTGATATTTTGACAGCTATGTGCCCTGAATCCACCTTATACATACATGTTATTTCAATAGAATAGAGTAGATGGAGATAAGCAGCAACAGGCACACATGGCGCTGCCGCTTATCTTGATGGCTTAAAATTGGACTGGTAAAAATGAAACCTGCACATGTTCATTTTCTCTGATGTCTCCCAGCTAGTCCCTATAGACATTGGGGACAATGGGGCTATCCTCCGAAAAAAAAAAAAAAAGAATATCTTCGGCCTTCTTATTGAACTAGAAGACACGATAACAGAGTTGTGCCTCACAGCGAGTTTCTCCTGATGTGATATCTGCTGGAGATGATTGTGTCAGATTGCGCCTGACTTTGTCACGTGTCGCAGTCCTTGTCGCTGTCCCTGGCGGCCCGTTCTTTATCGCTTTTTAGTGCGGCGGAGGACGGTTATTGCCTCTTTATCCCCAGCTGCCTCATAACAAGTCATTAACATATCAGATCATTACAGATTATTGCATTATCATTGCACTGCGCATCCTGTACAGTAACCCGTTCCAGATGGAGTGGATAGAATGGGGCTGCTTTTTGGCATTTTTAAGATCTCTTCTTGCTGTCAGTAAATGGAAATATCTGTAGAGACATATTACTTCTGACAGCGGAGGATTTGTTACAATTGTAACCAGTCTAGACATCCGCAGCACAAATCTCTCTCCTATCCTGATGAATTTGTTACAATGTGTAAGTCCAGGTACGATGTATCAGCGGTGAGAAGCATTAGGCCTGCACTAGTATTCCGCCTCCTTGATGTAAAAAAAAAAAATGTTCCCATTCACTGACAGCCAGCAGAGATCTAGAAAATTATGACAAAATGTTTGAAAAGTTGCAGAACCCTTTTTTATTTATAATTTTTTTTATGTTTTATTGGACATGCGCTTACATTTTTATTTATTTTTTACAATGAATTTGCCATAGTGGTGACCTTAGCGGTACCCCTGGACAGAGTTCACGGGGGGGGGGGTATATATTTTGCAATGGTGGCCTCTCTCTATATACCCTTGATGATGTTCTTTTGGTTCATAGCACAAAAAATGTCAAGATTTTGGAAATCTTCCTGTGCAATGTTAAGATTTTCCAGCTGTGGGAAGTGCTCATTAGCGCCCCCTAATCACCATGTCTGGAGGATGTATTGCATAAGTGATTTCTCTGTCTGATGTAATTACTTGTTTAGGGGTCAGTTACCCCAAAGCCGAGCAGCCGACATAAGTGAATTCTCACAGTGGGAAGCGCGGTCTGCAACGTACGGGAGAGCGTTCCCTCTGCGGCCGGAGACGTAAACAGATAGCAGTGTAATTTCCCTATTACATGCTGCAGTATATGTCTGTATACATGTACATACACCTAGATATATACAGTGCGTGTATACACCCGCACACCACGCTGCTGGGAAAATAAATAAAGTTCGCCCGGTGGTGCCCGCGGTGCCAGGAACGTTTATTTATGTAGCGTGGAGGCGGTAGACGAGCTTTGATCGCGTTGTCTGTGTTTTGTACCCGTGATTGTCCCGTACAGACGTCCAATCTGTGAAGCGTCCAGTCTAATGAAGATCGAAGGCCAGAAATGTCGTGAAAATGTAGAGCTCCGAGATGGTATCACACATGAGGCTTAGATACACCGGCAGACTGTGTCACACATGAGAGGCTGAGATAATGTATCGCACATGAGAGGCTGAGATACTGTATCGCACATGAGAGGCTGAGATACTGTATCGCACATGAGAGGCTGAGATACTGTATCGCACATGAGAGGCTGAGATACTGTATCGCACATGAGAGGCTGAGATACTGTATCGCACATGAGTGGCTGAGATACTGTATCGCACATGAGAGGCTGAGATACTGTATCGCACATGAGAGGCTGAGATACTGTATCGCACATGAGAGGCTGAGATACACCAGCAGAGTGTATCACACACGAGGCTGAGATACACCAGCAGACTGTATCACACACACGAGGCTGAGATACACCAACAGACTGTATCAATCCTGAGGGGCTTAGCTACACCAGCAGACTGTATTACCTATTAGGTGCTTGGATGCACCAGCAGACTGGATCACGCCTGAGAGGCTTAGATACACGAGCTCAGCAGAACACTTTCACTGGAGTTTACGTTATATTAGAGTCCTGTAACATAATATGATGGGGGTTGTAGTCCTGTGTGGTTCTCTGAGACAGTATCACACTTTCTAGGCTTAGATACACCATATATACATGGTTTAATGATCTGGTGAAGCTGCGTGACTAATTCCCCATCTTGTGCCCTTTGAAAGTGAGGTGACAGCGGGCAATGTGGCAAAGGTGCAAATATCTTGTGGTGTTCTACTTATATCGAAATTCCTAAGTACTTTACTATAAGAAACTGCGCACTAAATAAAACCCCCCAAGACCCTGCGCTCCGCCAACATCAGATTGTGGGACAACTGGAACAGATTAGGGGCATTAAACATTGAATTGGCAGCAGAGCAGCTCCCTGTATCCCAGCTCTAAAATTACCAGCCCTGTGAAATGAGTCCCAGACACAAAGGTCTGCGCCCTCCAAGTAACACGTAGGGCGGTAATTGGGGTTTCAGAGAGGTACAGCTGTGGCTGCCATGTCCGAGCGTCTACTGGATGCGGGTACAATGATAGAGCTGTGACTGAGCTACACGGGAAATCCCCCGCCTCATACTACTCCAGACTTCATGGTATGTCCACCATTACGTACTGCTCTACAGTTTACATGTAGAATAAATCTACATAAGTCACTGTGTACATACGTTCAATAACTTCTCCTATATTGTACTCCAGAGCTGCGCTCACTATTCTGCTGGTGGAGTCACTGTGTACATACATTACATTACTTATCCTGTGCTGATCCTGAGTTACATCCTGTATTATACTCCAGAGCTGCACTCACTATTCTGCTGGTGGAGTCACTGTGTACATACATTACATTACTTATCCTGTGCTGATCCTGAGTTACATCCTGTATTATACTCCAGAGCTGCGCTCACTATTCTGCTGGTGGAGTCACTGTGTACATATATTACATTACTTATCCTAAACTGATCCTGAGTTACATCCTGTATTATACTCCAGAGCTGCACTCACTATTCTGCTGGTGGAGTCACTGTGTACATACATTACATTACTTATCCTGTACTGATCCTGAGTTACATCCTGTATTATACTCCAGAGCTGCACTCACTATTCTGCTGGTGGAGTCACTGTGTACATACATTACATTACTTATCCTGTACTAATCCTTAGTTACATCCTGTATTATACTCCCGAGCTGCACTCACTATTCTGCTGGTGGAGTCACGCTGTACATACATTACTTATCCTGAGTTACATCCTGTATTATACTCCAGAGCTGCACTCACTATTCTGCTGGTGTAGTCACTGTGTACATACATTACATTACTTATCCTGTACTGATCCTGAGTTACAGCCTGTATTATACTCCAAAGCTGCACTCACTATTCTGCTGGTGGAGTCACTGTGTACATACATTACATTACTTATCCTGTACTGATCCTGAGTTACAGCCTGTATTATACTCCAGAGCTGCACTCACTATTCTGGTAGCTGTTCTTGGAAAGAGGACATTTCCCAGAAAGAAAATCACCAGAGCGAGCTCTGTACAGACGCCTAAAAAGTAGGGAATGTTGGGAGATTTCTACTCTAAAGCCGACTGAATTGTGAATGCAGCTCTGCAGTCTAAGGGTATGTGCACACGATATCGACAATTACGGAGCTGTTTTCAGGAGAAAACCGCTCCTGCATTTCAGACGTAATTGCTTGTACTCGTGTTTTGCGAGGCGCCAATTACGGTCGTAATTTGGAGCTGTTCTTCATTGGATTCAATGAAAAACGGCTCAAATTACGTCCCAAGAAGTGTCCTGCACTTCTTTTGACGAGGCTGTAATTTTACGAGCCGTCTTTTCACAGCGACGCGTAAAATGACAGGTCGTCGGCACAGAACATCGTAAAGCCCATTGAAAGCAATGGGCAGATGTTTGCCGACGTATTGGAGGCGTCTTTTCAGGCGTAATTCGAGGCATAAAACGCCTCGTTTACGCCTGAAAATAGGTTGTGTGAACCCAGCCTAACACATGTTGTTGTATCTCTGGATCAGTACTAGATAAGAACTCCCCAAAGATTTTTATTTTATTTTATTGGGGTTCCCTCAATGATAAGTTTGGTTAAGGTGGGATTGTCGTTGTCTTCTAACTGGGTGGATGGTGCTGATGACCCCATTACTAACCAGTCCTTTGTCATGGGCTAGACCATGGGTGTAGCTATCGGGGGTGCTGAGGTAGCCGTTGCATCTAGGCCCAGGTGAATAAGTGCTCCAAAGGCCTCTCAGAAACCTAAGAAAAGACACCAGTATTATAAATGGCACATGGTAGGTGGGGTCCTGTTATAGATTGTGCATTGGGGCCCGAGACTGACCGTGCCAAAGAGTTCAGCAGTTGGAGGTGCCAAAGGCTGGAGACCTGCCAAGCTGGCATTGGAAGTTGACCATTTTTGTTGGTTGTTTTAGCTGATTGTGTCATATTGCCCAGTGCTGGTCCCGGTGTACCAGGCCATTACCAGTGTTCTCCTGGCACATCGCTGGGCACAGGAATCCCAAGACTGGTTATAAATTAACAGTAATGAGTGTGTATAGTTCTGACGTGCAAACATTGGCTTAGAGCTGGACAAACACATTACGGGCGGCCATAAAAGCTGTCCTCCGTTATCTGGCATCTTCTTCTCCTAATCTAGACAGCCATACAGAAGAAGATACCGGTGGTTAATGAAATATCAGCTCCTCACAGTACATCCCCAGCTTCTGCAGTCTGGGTAAACCGGATGACTACTCTGTGAGGTGTAATGGCCATACTGGTTGTCTCCCGGCTTTCCAAGAAACCGATACAACAAAAAACGGACTCCTGACCACTCCAATTATTTTTTTTTACATATTTTTGAAATAAATTGCATAAGTCTTCACACCCTAATATTCCCATGGTCATGGATTTCATCCTATTTAGTGGTATAGCTATAGGTGACAAGTTGCGGAACCTCCTTCATTGGTGCCCAAAGAACACCAGTTCTATACAGGACACATGATGCTGAGGGGCGTACAAATTTTTGCATCGGGGTCCACAGGAGCTTTCAGTGAATCTTTGATACTAACGTGACATCAGACAAGAGGAAGTGAGGTCAAATGCTTGGATTAGGTGTCATAAGATGATACTTTGTTACCGACGCATTCCAAATTTTCCAGTAGCCGCTTACGGAATTCCGTCTCCCCCTGCCGAGGCGGAAAAGCATCTGGTAAAGGTTTCCTTGGGATGTCCTCGGGGTCTATTTCTCCACAGATTAGGGAAAGGTTGGGAGTCAAGAGACGGGTCTTTTTTTTTTTGCTTTTTTGGAAAGATAATCCCTGGGCACACCTGTGTGTATAGGATCCAAGGTCTGGGATCAGTGATGTGTGTCCATCTGCTTCTAGGTACGGCCGGCCGCCTGTTCCCTGCCAGGTCGGCTCATGTTCCATCAAGCGCCACATGGTGTAGCCCCCCCACCCTCCCTTTCCCCTTCCTTCTGCAGTAAGTTTTGATAGGGAACAATGGGGGTTTGTTCAGAGCGGAGTGGAATTTTAATGGAGAGAATGGGGAGGGGGCTAAACCAAAAAACAAAAAGTGGGATTAATACGGTAAAGACATTACTGACGTGTAAATGCCGTGTTCTTGGCGCGCTGCAGCAAGGCCCTGATACACTTACCGCTCTTATCAGCTTAGCGCCGCCCGTGTAAAGTGTCCATTGTTTTTACCACTTCAAACGCCTGGCAGAATTTTTTTGTGTAAATCCCCCCCAGTGACCGATAAAACTTCTGCTCTGTGAAGTAATTTTATGACTCTTGCCCTAAATATTGACTTACCGGAGAGTTCTAAGAGGAAAGATGTAGAAGTGCTGGATTGGAAATGGTTAATAAACTAGATAACAAGCAATAACCGTGCATGGGGGCCGGAAAATTTTGGAAAAATTTTTGAAAAAAAAATTCCCGAAAATTCTGCTGGTCTTGGATATTTTTGGGAAAGGAGGGTGACCAGCAACTAAGCCATCATTCTAGCTTCCACAGGGGTTAAACCCAACTCTCCAAGACTCCTGAATGGCAAATCCAGCTATGTGTGTAGCGATACAGGTGCAAAGTACGTTTTGCTGCCATTCAGGGAAAGTTGGGTGTCCGCAAATGTCGCCTAGTTTACCATGGCAAATCTACCTGTTAGGGTATGTTCACACGCAGTGACCAAAAACGTCTGAAAAGACCTAGCTCTTTTCAGGCGAAAACAGCTGCTGATTTTCAGACGTTGAAGTTCAGTGCATTGCATGTTGCAGAAACTTTTTTTTTTTTTTTGGTTTGATTAATCTGATCCACAGTGCCGCCTACCGTCGTAGTCACCGTGTTCCGGGCTGGCATTTAAAGTGCCCACATTCGGCCAATTATTTGTTTTCAGTCCGGAGGTGGCATAAGGTGTATAATGGAGAAAGACGGCTAATGAGTTCACCTGCGCCCCACTGAAGCGCCGTCCAGACAGGCCGGTATTGCCCCCGATGCCCCGAACCCAGGAGGGGGAGGCGAGAATATTGTGTGCCAGTCTTGTGTCGGATCTCACCGCAGGGTTTGTCCTTCTGAAGTCATTAGAAATGAATGATGGTGGATACAGTCCGACCCTACGGTGCCGCGGTCCACGCGCCGAGGGCGGTTTTTGTTTCCTACCTTTTTCATCTGCGCTCGTTACGTCTCGTCTTTTTATGTTTTTTTTTTCTATTTTTTTTAGGGTTGGATTTTAATTGCCGGTGCCGTTTTATGTTTTCCCCAATCAGCATTAATGTTCAATGTCGTTTGCATTTAATTAATAAGCCCCGGCGCACGGTCAGGAAACGAAAGAGCGGCGGCATCATTAATAAATGGCGAGTGTTAATGATCCGGTGTTTACACTACCTGCAGCGCCAGAGCGGTACATAACCTGCTTAGATACACCAAGAGAACTGCACACTGGCCCTGAACGCTGTATTATAATAGTAACATTACATGATGGGGGTTGTAGTGCTGGGCTGTTGACTAGAGCACAGATAAAATTAGATACACGGACTCCGCAGACAGTATCACACATGGCAGGTTTAGATACAGCGGCTCATAAGACCGTATCACACAAGATTAGAAACATCGGCTCAGTAATGCCGTATCACGCGATACTAGATCACAGGCTCGACAGATAGAATCACACATCGTAGGTTTAGATACAGCCAGCGGCTCATCAGACAGTATCGCATGTAGGATTAGATACATCGGCTCAGTAATACAGTATCACACATAATCGGATTAGATTCACAGGCTCAGCAGATAGTATCACACGTGATCGGCTTAGATACATTGAATTGGCAGGTAGTAACTGTATCACACATGATGGGGTTAGATACATGAGATCAGCAGACCGAATCACATTAGATACAGACTCAGAAGACCGTATCACACATGATAAAATTAGATACACAGGGTCAGTAGGCAGCATCACAAACTATATGCTTAGATACACCTGCTCAGAAGACCGTATCACACATGATATGCTTAGATACACCAGCTTCGCAGTGATCACACATGATCGGATTAGATACACCGACTCAGCCAATCTTTTCCCTTATGATAGGATTAGATACATTAAATAAGCAGACCATATCACACATAATAGGATTAGATACACCAGCTCAGCAGGCATAAGATTAGATACACCAGCTCAGCAGACAGTATCACAGATTATATTCTTAGATACACCATCTCAGCAGATATTAATACACATGATTGGCTTAGATACACTGGCTCAGCAGATATTGTTACACATGATCGGCTTTGATACACCGGCTCAGCAGACATTATCACACACAATCGGCTTAGATACACTGGCTCAGCAGACATCACACCCGATCGGCTTAGATACACTGGTTCAGAAGATATTATTACACATGGTCGGCTTAGATACACCGACTCAGCAGACATTTTCACACATAATCGGCTTAGATACACTGGCTCAGCAGACATCACACCCGATCGGCTTAGATACACTGGTTCAGAAGATATTATTACACATGGTCGGCTTAGATACACTGGCTCATCAGATATTATTACACATGATCGGCTTAGGCACACTGTCTCGGCAGACATGATCAACTTAGATACACCGTCACAGCATATATCACACGTGATCGGCTTAGATACATGGTCTCGGCAGACATGATCACACATGAGCGGCTTAGATACACGGTCTCGGCAGACCTGATCACACATGATAGGCTTAGATACACGGTCTCGGCAGACCTGATCACACATGATAGGCTTAGATACACGGTCTCGGCAGACCTGATCACACATGATAGGCTTAGATACACGGTCTCGGCAGACATGATCACACATGATAGGCTTAGATACATGGTCTCGCCAGACATGATCACAAATGATAGGCTTAGATACACGGCTCGGCAGACATGATCACACATGATCGGCTTAGATACACTGGCTCAGCAGACATCACACCCGATCAGCTTAGATACAAAGGCTCAGCAGATATTATAACACATGGTCGGCTTAGATACACTGGCTCAGCAGACATCACACCCGATCAGCTTAGATACACTGGCTTAGCAGATATTATTACACATGGTCGGCTTAGATACACTGGCTCAGCAGACATCACACCCGATCAGCTTAGATACACTGGCTCAGCAGATATTATTACACATGGTCGGCTTAGATATACTGGCTCAGCAGACATGATCACACACGATCGGTTTAGACACACCGTCTCGGCAGACATGATCAACTTAGATACACTGTCTCAGCATATATCACACATGATCGGCTTAGATACATGGTCTCGGCAGACACGATCACACATGATCGGCTTCGATACACGGTCTCAGAAGTACACTGTCCCTGGTGCTGATTCTTGGCCGCGCAGTAGGTAATAACTGATATAAACCTCTGCTCACGTGGATTTGGGTCTATTTAGGGTATGTTCACACGAGGGCGTCCGTTACGGCTGAAATTACGGGGATGTTTCAGCCTGAAAACATCCCCGTAATTTCAGCCGTACCGGCATGTGCAGGCGCTTGAATGCCGCGTCCATTACGGCCGTAATTAGCGCTGCTATTCATTGGAGTCAATGAATAACGGCTCTAATTACGGCCAAAGAAGTGACAGGTCACTTCTTTGACGCGGGCGTCTATTTACGCGCCGTTATTTGACAGCGGCGCGTAAATTACGCCTCGTGTGAACAGACAAACGTCTGCCCATTGCTTTCAATGGGCAGATGTTTGTCAGCGCTATTGAGGCGCTATTTTCGGGCGTAATTCGGGGCAAAAACGCCCGAATTACGTCCGTAAATAGGCCGTGTGAACATACCCTTATACTCCCGCTGTCAGAACAAGGCTCGGATACTATTGCATAAGATCATCGGTAGCATCCGAAATCCAGAAGGTTATTGCAATCTGATGGAAACTCTGCAAAGCCGAGATCCAGGAGAGACATTCAGGGACATGATGAGACCGATTATATCTCCGAGCTCTGCCCACCTGCAAATTGCATCATTGCACTAAATGGAGGAGATTGCAATATGATGACACAGATTGCATTGTCACACATCCACAGCCAGCACCCCGAGTCATGAGCACCCATACACCCAGCCAGACACCACTCCGCAGGTACCTGCCCTGCACCCTCTGACCAGGTAGGACGCTTATTTTACATTGGCCTCCATGTGGGTATGGAATATGCATCTTTTCACTGAGTGCAACTGGGATTTGTGGTTCTTTATTCAACATCCACTACGTTCAAAGCTGAATTAAAACCTCATAATTATTGTAAGTGGCGGTAACGTTCACCATCAGGGGTTATACTGATTGTTTTTTTTTTAGGGATTTGTAGAAGATATACATAATTATTTTTATTTTTTTTTAAATCTAATTTATTTTATTATAATATCTTTTTATATGATCATTTATTTTAAAAAAAATTATATATTCATAAAAGATCATATAAAAATATATTCTAATAAAATGAGAGTGATTTGAAAATGTTAATTTTTTTTTAAATTTTTTTTTTTTTTAAATGTTCATAACAATGTCCGGGCTGCAATCCAAAATATTGTTGCTAGTGGTATAGTAATAAGCTATATACATGCATTTTCTTAATATATTTATATATTTTAGAATAATATCAATATACAAAAATAAAATAATAAAAAAATATTTGTATTTATTATTTTTGTATATTTGTATCATTTTTACATAATTAAAAAAAAATAATATTATAATTTTATTTGTTCGCACCGGTGTGTATTACCTTTTGTTGTTCGCAGTAGTCACATTCCGTAACCTTTTCGTAATTCACTTGTTTATGCTACAAGCTAAAATATCTCCGTAGTTCCCAGAAACCACAGACTCCATCTGTATCGGTGTAATTAATATATATTTTTTTTTACCGTACATACCATAATTAGTAATGATAAATGAATATTATTATTTAGAATTTAAAAAAAAAAATTACAAAAATTTTTATTTTTCTTTTGCCCAACTTTTGTGTGCATTTTAACTTTTTTTTTATTTTTATTTTTTTCTTCTCCGTTAGGCTCTGTTCACACTATCGTCATGGCTACTGTTCTTAACAGAGCAATGACCAGTATGATGGATCCCATCTCGAGCAGAAGCCATTATGGCATAATGGGATCCGTCAGGGTTCCAGTATTTTTAATGGGAAGAATAGCGCCGCAGACTACGCTAATCTTGTCGTCACAACCACTTGAACAGAGACTAAACAGAACACCAATGTGAACAGAGCCTTCTATAGTGTATCATGTATAATATTGTACTGCTATAAATGGAGGTGACCTTTGTAGCCTATATTTTTACTGTATATGGTACATCCTTTGGCACATGAAAGACACGTAGTCATAATGGAGTCGTTCTGTACTTCGAGGCACTCCTAGACACGTATTTTTCAGTCCATAAGAGAGTATTGTGTCTTTTATCAGTGCATTTATGGTATGGCTTTATAGTGACCTCCTGGCATTGGTCTGACAAGTTTATTTGCCAACTCTGCAAAGTTTTTCTCTGTCACTAGTCTTTGTTACTATTGCAGAGCGGTAAAGTATCAGAGTATCCAAGCAGCAGTGAATTTCCCCAAAAAATTTAAAAAATTCTTTCTAAATTAACCATAAAAATGAGTTGGTCATATCAAAATATAAAATGTTTAATTTACTTACTGCTGCTTATTTAGTGCCAACATATTCTAATTTAATGTGTAGCTAAACGTTGGACAAACTTCTGACGTGTCCTAGTGACATGTCAGAAGTTTTGATTGGTGGGGGTCCGAGTACTGAGACCCCCACCAAACGCTAAAAACGAAGCAGCAGAAGCGCTCGTGTGAGTGCTGAACCACTTCATGTCTGTTTGGCTTTTTCCCAAGGTTCCTTGACTTCTGCTGTAAAGTAGTGGAAGCTTTAGGCTGTGTTCACACGCTTACTAAAAAAAAGTCTGAAAATACGGCGTTGTTTTCAAGGGATAACCGCTCCTGATTTTCAGCCGTTCTTTTAGCAACTCGCGTTTTGAACGCCCGTTTTTTGGACTGTTTTTTTTATTGAGTCCATCAAAAACGGCTCAAGAAGTGACATGCGCTTCTTTTTACGAGGCGTTGTTTACATGGCCGTTTTTAAAAATGGCCGCGTAAAAAAACGCCCCATGGGAACGGAACGCAGTTTTTCCTATTGAAATCAATGGGCAGATGTTTGGAGGCGTTCAGCCCCTGCATTTTGAGACGTTTTTCGGGGCGTTTACGGCCCCGAAAAACGGCTGAAAAAAAAGTCTGTGTGAACATACCCTTATAATAAAGAGGGGGAAAAAAATATATAAAAAATTTCAATCAAATAAATCTACCGTATAGCAGAGCTAAATTTGTCATTTAACATTTTTCGACTGCCAATTGTGATCAGTAAGATAATTTTTTATTATTTTGTATTTTTTTTTTCACTTTTTTATTTTTCTATTTTATATAGTAGGTTTACCTGCAGTCCTATGTAAGTCTCTGTTAAATCTTTTTTTGTAGGTATACATCAGCCGTAGGGTCCTACTGCGCGGTATACGTTTTTTTTAGTGGATGACTCTTTATTGAATAGTATAGTCAACTATGTTATTCCATACGGCAAAAAAACTAGATATGTCCAATCAGAACTCCCCAAAAGGACGCTCTTTGGCATACGTTGGTTCAGTGGGACCCTACGGATACGTTTGGCGTGTACGTCAATCTTTCCCGTTGTGTACTCCAAATACACTGCCCAGTGTGAACGGAGACTTGTATAGGCTGATGGCATGTTGTGTGGCAAAATCCTCTCTGCTACGTCTGTGTACGCGCCCTGCGTGCCTGCCTATATCTAGCAGAGCGCTGCGACAAGAGCAAGGATCTAATTAGTCAGCGCTCTCGCTTGTTGCCGGAGACGTGTCATACTAGAAGATGTTATTGACAATTTAATCCCTCGGTGACAATGGAAAATGAATTAATATGATTGATAGTGTTGTAATGCGGCTGTCAGCACTTTTCCCTCAATCTCCGAACGGGAAGATTACTAAGAAAACGGCTGCGGAGTTTAACCCTTGTTCTGCTGGTAAGCCACTCTCTTAGGGAAGGTGGCCATAGACGTCCGGCTATTAACCGCACGTGACCGATAGAAACGGTTTGTCACCATAGATGCCTCTATTGTCCTGGGGTGTACATAGAGGAGAATGGGCTCCATAGCAAGAGAAAATGGGGCCCCCTCATGGTGCCGGTTTGTGCCATCCTGGCACCCATTGATTGCTTGTTGAGAAGGTCTGGTGGACCCCCCAGTAGTTTCCTCTTGTAGCTGTTCCTGTGCTGGTTCTCATTACCCAAGCATGGGGCTACATGAGTTGGCCCCCATAGAAGCTCCTTTCTCTACCTGTTGGTTGTCCTCTCAATTTGGCTGACGCACCCATCATTGGTTGAATGAGCCAAGTTATTGTCCATGGACACCATTGCATCATGAATGATCGTACGTACCATAGAGGCAGCCTACGCGGCTGCTATACGGCCTTTGGAGCGAAGGGGGTCCTTTCCGTTTTGGTCTCGTTCCCTATTTAATGGGTGGAGAGAACCTGCATGAGGATGTGGTCTACTCGGGTGCTGCAACGCTAGCAAAGAAAGAAGTGAAAAATGTACATGACAAAGAGATGGGGCATCAGGACTTACAGGTAGATAGGAGTGTGCTGGTGTCAGGCAGCTGCTGTAAAGGGCCTCCCTTTTTTTTTTTTAATGGACAAAACTCCCAAAGTGTCTGATACGTGCAGATACTGTTCCTGAATTCAAACCTGTCCACATGTAACGTTTTTCAGACGAGACTCCTACAGATCTTACTGGCAGGTGTCCATATATTGGCTGCGTCCTTCCAGGCTGTCAGTTGCGTCTTTCAGCACCTGAGATGTGATGGGCAGCTGTTACTGTTGGGTAGGGGTAGAGCATGATATATTGTTTATCAAATTATCTAACAGGTGTAGTGAAAAAAAAAATAGCTCCTTAGGACTTCCATTAAAGCAGCATATGTGATGTCGATTGTCATGCCTCAAAACATTATGCAAATGTCTTTGTACAGTGTTAAAACAATTTATTGGTAGCCTGCTGTGCCAAAATTACCACCAGGAACTAGCAGTAAATGCTGTGACTTGTTCTGTACCTGCTTTTGCTTACAGATGTAGTAGAGTTGAGTTAGTCATGCGGCGCAACTTTGTGAAAACACAATGTGTGGGTGTAGTCCAATTAGGCGAGTCACCACACTGCACTAAGAAGTCTCCAAAGTGTCTAATGACAAATTCAACTCTGCTACATCTGTATATAAAATGCAAAAAATAAAATAAAATATGGGAGTCTGTCAGACATATTTAACCATCCGCATATAACGGCACGTGTTCGACGGTTTTAAATGATTCTGCCACATGTGGTGTGAAACTAGGTTTACTGATATAACAATTACAATGACTATTCCAGATAGACCAATGCAGCAGAGCCGAATTTGTCATTCTTCTTTTTTTATTTTTTACTCCATAATATTTAGGCATTACGATAATTTATTAGGTTTACCCACACAGACGTTTTGATATCGCCATGGGTAATGTTAAATGACCAAACCAGCTCTGCTGCATCTGTATAGACCTGTGTGACCTCGCTCCTCAGAGTGCGTCACCCAGGTCGGTAACTCAAGTCTGTCATTAATAATGAAATTAGGGCAGCAAAATAACCGCGTAGAATTTCATGTGGATTTCATCAGAGCTGTAACTAGGAAGTATCTGCCCCGTGCCCCAGCTGAATTATTCGGAGGCGATTTTCTCACCTCGTTACTTCCAGCACTAGATATTTTAAAAAATAAAGTGTTCAATTTTTTTTTATTTTTTTTGTGGGGGTATGGGTTTCACTTGGCGGCATACTATATAATATTTTTTTACCTGAAGATTTTTGTTAACATTTTTGTCTTCCTGCAACTCATTTCAATTTTATGTCAATTTAGCAGTGGAAACTTTTTTTTATTTTTTATGTGCTGGGATGTAATCTTTTTTTTAGGATGCCATTTTGGAGTTTTTATAAATAAGACCTTGATATACACTACCGTTCAAAAGTTTAGGGTCACTTAGAAATTTCCTTATTTTTGCAAGTAAAGAAAAGTTTTTTTCAATGAAGATAACATTAAATTAATCAGAAATCCACTCTATACATTGTTAATGTGCTAAATGACTATTCTAGCTGCAAACGTCTGGTTTTTAATGCAATATCTACATAGGTGTATAGAGGCCCATTTCCAGCAACCATCACTCCAGTGTTCTAATGGTACATTGTGTTTGCTAACTGTGTTAGAAGGCTAATGGATGATTAGAAAACACTAGAAAACCCTTGTGCAATTATGTTAGCACCGCTGTAAACAGTTTTGCTGTTTAGAGGAGCTATAAAACTGACCTTCCTTTGAGCTAGTTGAGAATCTGGAGCATTACATTTGTGGGTTCGATTAAACTCTCAAAATGGCTAGAAAAAGAGAGCTTTCATGTGAAACTCGACAGTCTATTCTTGTTCTTAGAAATGAAGGCTATTCCATGCGAGAAATTGCCAAGAAACTGAAGATTTCCTACAACGGTGTGTACTACTCCCTTCAGAGGACAGCACAAACCGGCTCTAACCAGAGTAGAAAGAGAAGTGGGAGGCCCCGCTGCACAACTGAGCAACAAGACAAGTACATTAGAGTCTCTAGTTTGAGAAATAGACGCCTCACAGGTCCTCAACTGGCAGCTTCATTAAATAGTACCCGCAAAACGCCAGTGTCAACGTCTACAGTGAAGAGGCGACTCCGGGATGCTGGCCTTCAGGGCAGAGTGGCAAAGAAAAAGCCATATCTGAGACTGGCTAATAAAAGGAAAAGATTAATATGGGCAAAAGCACACAGACATTGGACAGAGGAAGATTGGAAAAAAGTGTTATGGACAGACGAATCGAAGTTTGAGGTGTTTGGATCACACAGAAGAACATTTGTGAGACGCAGAACAACTGATAAGATGCTGGAAGAGTGCCTGACGCCATCTGTCAAGCATGGTGGAGGTCATGTGATGGTCTGGGGTTGCTTTGGTGCTGGTAAAGTGGGAGATTTGTACAAGGTAAAAGGGATTTTGAATAAGGAAGGCTATCACTCCATTTTGCAATGCCATGCCATACCCTGTGGACAGCGCTAGATTGGAGCCAATTTCATCCTACAACAGGACAATGACCCAAAGCCACCTCCAAATGATGCAAGAACTATTTAGGGAAGAAGCTGGCAGCTGGTATTCTATCTGTAATGGAGTGGCCAGCGCAGTCACCAGATCTCAACCTCATACAGCTGTTGTGGGAGCAGCTTGACCGTATGGTACCCAAGAAGTGCCCATCAAGCCAATCCAACTTGTGGGAGGGGCTTCTGGAAGCATGGGGGGAAATTTCTCCCGATTACCTCAGCAAATTAACAGCTAGAATGCCAAAGGTCTGCAATGCTGGAATTGCTGCAAATGGAGCGACCAAAGCAAAGTCTGAAGGAGAAAATCATTATTTCTAACCTTGTCAATGTCTTGACTATATTTTCTAGTCATTTTGCAACTCATTTAATAAATATAAGTGTGAGTTTTCATGGAAAACACAAAATTGTCTGGGTGACCCCAAACTTTTGAACGGTAGTGTATATCCAGTTTTTACGCAGCATATCTGCCCTGTGCGCCGCAGGGAATTCTGGGCGAAAAACCGCACCAAACTGTGGTGCAGTTCTGCGGAGAACTGAAGCAATCCTGGGATGACGTTTTATCCCAGGAGACAGCTGTAGCCTGTGATTGGCTGCAGTGGCGGTCACATGGGATGAAGCGTCATCCCAGGAGGCCGGACCTCTGGTATCATCCAGGTCAGTCTCTTGGGATGATGTTTCATCCCATGTGACCACTGCTACAGCTTGTGATTGGCTGCAGTGGTCACATGGGATGAAACGTCATCCCAGGAGGCCAGCCTGGAGGAAGAAACACAGACTTCTGGGTGAGTATAATATATATTTTTTTCTGAGTTGCGTTTTTTTTTGCGGAGGAATCGCTGCAAACCCGCCACAAAAAAACGCAACATCTGCTATTTGTTGTGGGTTTTTCGTGTGAACGGCTCCATTAAAATAGATACGTCCGCGTGACGGCCGTTCTTTTAACGGCTGTCGCACGGACCTATACCACGGTCGTCTGAATTCGGCCTAATTCTCGTGATGTCTCTTTGGGAGTCAAAAATGTTGGATCCGTCCAATGTCTTTAACCATCGGCATGAGATTACTTTACTCGCTTTACCCTTCTTGTCTTCATATCCAGCCCCGAAAAAAAATAAAAATAAATCCATGTAAATTGAAATATAATCCTCTGCTGCGGAAGACATTTAAATTTTCCTTGCACGCAGGGGTCTTTTTAATTTTATTTTTGGGATTAAACAAGCAGAAAGCCTTTGTTTACTGCAGCGTTCCTTATCGCTCCC
Organism: Rhinoderma darwinii; assembly: GCF_050947455.1. Taxonomy (NCBI): domain Eukaryota; kingdom Metazoa; phylum Chordata; class Amphibia; order Anura; family Rhinodermatidae; genus Rhinoderma; species Rhinoderma darwinii. Next base: position 13,853,569 of record NC_134688.1, on the reverse strand, counting down.
AGGCCTGAATTGTTAAGCAAATTATCTGCAGGGTTTAATTATTCTATTTGTCATCTGTCATATTTTTTTCTTTTTATTGTTTGGCACGGCCGCCAATTCATTTCCGCTCCTCAATTTTTTTTAATTTTACATTTTTTTTATTTTTGAAGGGCTAAATAAATGTACGCGGCGGCTCCGGTTTGATCCAGTAATGCGATACTACAAAGCAATAATTGATTTACTCGAAGGAACTTGTACATCTTAAATTGTTTACAGCATGTTACGCCAGTTTAAGACATCTTTTCCACTAATTAACTCTGGCACCCAGCAGCGTACCACTTAACATGAGGACACGCGGTACCAGAGTGGGTTAGACGGCTTTGTATGCTAAATGGACCATGAAGGTGAGATTAACCCATAGTGTCCCTCGCCACACGCAGGACCCGGTTAATTTTGAATTTTAGTTTATGTTCAATTGAGCATGCCCGCTCTATGTATTTATTACTCTACATGTTCTTTGAAACACGTTGTGTACCATCAGGGAATTCCGGATTGTTTCCAGGAGCCTGGGCAAAACGAGTGTAAGGGCCACATCCCATTATTTTGAATGGAAGGGTAAGAAATCTATAATACTTAATAAATGATACCGCCATACAGTGCTGTATACTGTAATAACACCATACAGTGCCATATAATAGTGCCTACTTGATTGCCATACAGCATATACATTATTAGGTTTCACGAACACGACCGTATTGGTCTTGCAGTCCGCAGAACCACGGGTTTGTTGCAGTCCGTCAACTCACGGATCCACAACAATTCGCCGGTATTGGTGAGTCCGCAAATCCGAACTCATAAAATGACTTCCTGAGTCCTTGCGGTCTGGATTTGCGGCGCCCACACACCGATCCGTGTTGATCCCGGTCGTGTGCATGGAGCAATAGAAAAGAATGGGTCCACGATTTAGCCGCAAAATTTGGGTAAATTGTGGCCGCAAAAATACGGTTGTGAGCAAGAAGCCTTAGTGTCTTGAAGTGCCTAAATAATACCGCTATACAGTGGTCTAGTATAGAAAACCTCCTAAAAGATATCTGTGCGATGATCTACGAGGGTCCGGCATCTTTCACTCCTGGCCATCAGTTGTGATCACCAGGGTAAGCCGTGGCCAGCCATATATTTTCAAAAATGTAGCCTCTAAATGAATGACTGTCAATACAATGCATGAATACACCAAGCCCGCCAGAGTGGCTCTCCATTCTGGTTAATCGAGAAAAGCCCCAAGCAGGGGACCTCTCGATGACATCCGTGTGCCTTAATAGGGCATATGGACAGGGGTCGTCTTGTTGGGACAGCGCCTTTAAAATAATACAGTAGCCAGGCAATAAAATAACTTTGCAAGAAGGAGTGCAGGTCACATGTGGACGAGGTTCCAGGACTATGCCCAGTATTATCTGCACCCCCCAGAGTATGAACGGTCATAGAAATCAATAGGAAAAAAAAAAGTTAGGCGACCGTTCTTTACTAAACGCGAGGACGTGATACCAAAGCAAGTTAGGGAAGGTTACCACACGGTGGAAAAATCTGCCACAAATCCGCCGGCGAATCATGCCACATACCTGCAGCGAATGTGTAACATGCGGATTTCATACCTCTATTTTAAAAGGGGTGAAATCCACTGTAAAAATCTGATATGAATTTTAAAATCCTCACAGCAGAAAAAAAAATTTGTGCAAAAAATTCTGCGCTGTGTAGATCCGCACGGAAAATCTGCAACATTTCCATCCCGTGTGGAAATGGACAATGAAGGTGAGATTAACCCATAGTATCCCACATTCAGGACCCGGTAAATTTTGAATGATATTTTAAGGGTACACTCATCTGAGTTTTTTTTATTTTCTGCTAAATATCGTGCCAGCTCTCTGTTCTAGGGTTGAATGAAGGTTTGTGAAGGCCCCTGGGTAAAACGTGCCCATTTTGAAAAAAGAGAATTCGAGAGTTATTAGCCGAGCGTGCCTCTTGATCTGGAGGACCCAGCACAACCATGCATTACACAGACCGTGTAATACATTATCTCCCCTGTGGCGGTGCTGCAGGGGAATTGGAACCTGGCAGTTACCGTGGGACACCCTGTGATCACCTTATCGTCTGGGGACCCTACTTGCAAAATGTCAGTATCCAAATGGTACTACATTGGATCAGCCATGGAGCTGACCATCTTTTCAAAATGATTGGCTCAAAATCATAGCAAATTATTTAGCTGGTCATAGATTTATTTTGACAATTGAAGATGAAAAAAAAAAGAATTACAAAAATCTAAGAATAATACAAAATATTAATGATAGTAATTTCTTACAAGTTGTTACTAGCGCTTAGAAGATTACTCAGGTTTAGAGATATATAGAGTAAGTGGTTTAATTACTACAGCAGTTTGGTCGTCATTTAGCTGCTGATTGGCTATTGAGGAGGTGCTGGGACTTCCTGCTGGGAGAGGGGAAGAGAGCTGCTTGATTGGTCCTGGGACTTCCTGCTGGGAGAGGGGAAGAGAGCTACTTCTTTGGTGCTGGGACTTCCTGCTGGGAGAGGGGAAAAGAGAGCTACTTTATTAGTGCTGGGAGAGGGGAAGAGGGAGCTGCTTTATTGGTGCTGGGAGAGGGGAAGAGAGAGCTGCTTTATTGGTGCTGGGACTTCCTGCTGGGAGAGGGGAAGAAACGGCTGCTTTATTGGTGCTGGGACTTCCTGCTGGGAGAGGGGAGGAACTGCTTTATTGGTGCAGGGACTTCCTGCTGGGAGAGGGGAAGAGGGAGCTGCTTCACATCCTCCTCCCATTTTTTTTTTGTATTTTTTTGTTTTACATTCATGTTACATGGGTGCAGATTTTGTGTATACATCCCCTGTATGTTAGTATTAATCTAAGTCTAATCACAGTGGTTTAGCTATTGTATCCTGCCTATGCATCTGGTTCAACGTAGTGGATGGTTCTGCCCCTCCTTGAACCACCATATCAGGCATCAGTATCTATGACCCTGTGTTGCATGTGTTTCTGGCTTTTTCACATTGTCTCCTCCCAGGAGACCAGGATTGACACAAGCACAGATCAATTAAAATAATAGTTGGATTATAAGGCAGGATTTATATAAAGAGGAGAATCATTACAGTTGGTCTAGAAGAAAGATTAAGAATTGATATGATGACTCTGTTTCGGGAGAGGACTATCAATCAGCAGTGTTTATTTGAGGAAGGAACCTTGTGCGGTCCAAAAGGATAAGAATATAAGGGATTTCAGAAAGCATTACTCCTCGCCGAGTACTAAATTGGGCTATTATTTCAAGCTGATAAACAAAAGGATCTACCGTCTGGAGATGTGTCCATCCATTATGTATTGTGAAATATAGATGCGCTATCACTGGAGATTAGTATCGGCTAACGAGTGATTTACTATGCTACTTACAGCTCTTTGTTTTATGACGATTGTTCCTTTTTCTGCCGTCGTTACCGAGAACCATTTACAGGACTTATTGATCAAAAGCGATGCTTCAGAATTACCGATAAGACCTGAAGATGCGGCATGTCTATTCTTATATTTAGCAGATGTAAAATGCGTCGGATGACCCTCCCGTTACTTTGCAGAATATTCAGTTGCAACTCACTTTAAGATGGTATATATTGACTTAGTGTAGTCTTTGATGGAGTATGATGATGGTGGAGCTCATGGGAACCAATGAGGGGGTGGATTTCGTATATTGGCAGCTAGGGTCTGATTTGTTTGGGCAGTGTTCCTCAGTTTGTTTAAGGAAAACAAAAAAGAATTCTCAAAAAATTATTATACCCATATTATTATTTTTATTTTTTTTCTGGTGACCATACTTTTCGTATTCTTTTCAGCATAGTTTGTCAGGTCATGAGCTTTAGAGGTTAAAAAAAAAATCACTAGATACAAGCAAATCAATTTGCCCCGTTTTCTTAAATACATTGTATTCAATAGGCGGGTGATTAACAACTTTTTGCTTGGTTTCACTGATGGTATATCACAAACGCTGCTATAAGGTTAACCCGACATGTTCTAGTGCTGCGCCAATTGGGAGTCTTTTCTTAAAGGGGCTGTCCGATGACATCATTTCAAAAAGAAGCTTTGGATCCGGCTTCTCTCACCCCTGGCAACCGGCTGTTCTCAGCGGGGAAAGCAGCGGCCAGCCACTAATTTTCCCTGCAGTGGTTATACAACAGGGGTTGTCCGGATGGAACATCTCATTTTAAATTAGCAACAAAAAGAGTTACATGTACAGACCCGGCTCTACTGGATTGCCCATTCTTCCGCTTTACAGAACAAGTTCCGGTCCAGTTTTTTTTTTCATAATTGACTCTTCTGTTATAATTGCACGTACAGGTCGTACCATCAATAAAGCCTAATAAGCGATCTGTGAAAAAAAAACTAAAAAGTTAAAAACCCAACAAAAATATTTGGTACCCTAGTCCTAGCAATTCATTCCTTTGACACACTGCAAGCCCATTGCTGTAATTTTGTTTAGTGGAAACCACATTGGAAAAACGACAAGTGGCTCTAGGAAAATTTCCTGGCAAAAAAAAAACAAATGTTTTGATGGCACTGTCATGGGCATAGCTTGACAATTCAATTGCCGTGGACTCCAGAGGAGGGGAACCCAAGGAGCAAACTAAAACCACAGAGTATTATTAAGCAGTGTATGGCGATATTATTTAGGAATGGAATTGTAGTATTATGTGGGCACTATATGGCAGTATTGTGTGGTGTCTTTAAGGTATTATTATTTGGATGCTACATCTTTTTTGAACGATATATGGTGGTATCATATGGGCTGAATTGTCTTGGCGCTATATAGCAGTATTATGTGGTCTGAAATAAGAGGAAATATTAACTATAAATGGAAAGTGGGGGGTTCCTAGTTTACTTATTCCACGGGGCCCCATTTTCTCTGAATCCGGCCCTGTAGCTAGGGGGCATTGGCGGGCCATGTACCCTTGTTGACTTGTTGGTGCACCCCTTGGCAACCAGCACGATTCCCTAGCCGGGGTACTCTGGTACGGGACCAGGACCGCCAACTGAATCTTTGCCCTAGGTGTCGTAGCTATGCTTTTCGGCACTGTACTAGTTGAGCTTTGCCGCCAAGTTTTTGTTTTGGAAATCCTCTTTTAGTTAGACCTCTTATCATTACCCAGAATGCAATGACCCATATGTAATTTTTTTTTCTTTAATATTACACCCTCTAATAATATAAACTTGAGGTGGACTTCTATTATATTGTGGTCAAATGCTTCAAAAATTGTCTGTCTCGCCATTGTTGAAATGACTGTGATTGAGAAACAAGTTCCGTACGTTCTCCACTCCTTCTATTCTCAGTTGAGTGCATAGAACATTTTGGGTTATTGACCGTACAGGGTATTAGTCAGTGTTGCGATGCAAATTTCAGGAGTTTCTCCATTAAATTCATTTCAAATGGCTCAAGATTAGTAAGTGAATATGGGCTTGGATGTCAAGTGAAATCCATTTGGCTGATTTGCACTCGTCCCTTCCTGCAGAATTTCTTTGTCTTTGTAATTTGGGTGATATCGCGGCTGCTAAAGGCTTCGGCAGTAAAGTATAAATTAGGACGCGCGGCAGGTTTAGGCAGCTTTACAGCAAGATTTCAATTTGGTCCTATAGTTTCTGCTTGCTACAAACTAATTTTAATTAGACCTCCAATAAGGCTCTGCCCATAAAACTCCCGGCTGAGGTTAGCATGGCTGCTGGTGTCTGGCGCCTACTGTTACCTTGTCACTTGTAACCGACACATTATAGCCATTTGGACTGTGATAGGAAGAAATGTTTAGAACTTTGTCAAATTGTAAGAATTGCGGAAGGGTCCTCTCAAGAACGTTGCTCATTATCTTTACCGAAGATGTATTGAAGAATAACTTCTCCACAAAATGCCCCCCATGGTACTCATTGGGGCATCTGTTATGTGTCCAGATCTAAAGGGTATCCATTTTCTGTAAAGGGGTTCTCATGAAGCTGATTGCCATGACTCTGGCCCCAGGAAACCCCTATAACCAGCTGTTACCGCTGGTGGGACCTCTGGGTGGCCAAAAACTTCTCTTGCATTTGCCGACAATGAAATCCATTACTGGCTTCCCTCCCTGGCTCATAAAGTGGGATCCATCTATGACAGCCACATGACCTAATAGGGCTCTGTTCACATCTATGCTAATTTTCCGTTCTTCTGTTCCATCGGGTAAAGATGGGGGTCCTGTGTTCAGGAGAGTGGAGAGCGGTTACATAGAGCATCTCTCTCGCTTTGGATTACCTGTAATATCCTACATTACACGGACAACACATTGATGTGATTGAGAACTGTGTAATACTTTTCCTTGTGGTGGCGCTACAGGGAAATTTAACACTTCCTGCCAGGGTTCCCCACAGATTATAGATGATCACTGGGAGTCCTGCATGGGGTCACTTTTGCGATCAGTTTATCAAGGGACCCCTCTAACAAGTAGGGATTTTCTCTTTAAAGTGATCCACCATGCTCATAATTGTGTTCTCTGGGATAAGTGGCACCATAATACCAATCATTTTCCATATGGTAAATCTTTTCATTTGTGCCAAGCGTTCGGAGCAGATTAACTTTGCACCAATGACAAGCTGGAGCGGTTGTCACAGCCCGCCCCTAATACTGGCATCACTGAACAGTAATACACCCTACACATTTGACAGTATGTTTAATAAAAGTATAAGTCTACCCAAAGAACTACAAAAGAAATATAAAAACAGATGACACACAACTAAATTCATGTCTTCCCACACCATCTGGTCTGGCGGTAAAGATTTTTCCAAATTCCCCTTTCACACTATCAAGACGTTATCCATCATCATGACAGCCAGCAACAGTAATTAGTATTGATAAGGGTTATATCAGCTCACTACCTCGCAGGAGCATGCTCCGTGTGGTCCTGTGACATCATCAGGCTTTCAGCTACCTAACTGACATTGACCTAATGGTTGACTAAAGACCTGATTTATCCAGTCACCCATATATCATGTCCCATATAAGATAGCCATATAGAGTTGTGTCGCGACGCTGTAATTGCTGCCACAAACTTCCTTCCGGGTTAGATGGCAGTGATGTCACTCATAGCTTTGTATCATGATGTCATCCTGTGTAAGGACCATATACAATTGTATCACAAGAAGGCCCCCGATCTACAGTGATGACATCATTGTACATGTAACACGACTGACCATTGCTCCACCGCACCTCCCAGTGATGACACCATATTGCCTGTAGGCTGTAGAGGAGCCTATGGACTTCAGATATTGGGACTAGGGTCAATTCTAACCTCTGCATCCATAAATACTGAGCTGAGTCACATAGGTTATTTTTGCAATTTTTCCCACTTGCCTCACTTCTTCCTCTCGCTGTGTTGTTCCCATATCCTCAGAATCGTACCAGATGGTCCATGGAGTCCTCTACAGGTTCTTTCGGCGGTTCTAGTATCACAGAACACAGAGTGAGGATAGATCAGTTTTGATAATAATTACAGCTTGGTAGAAGGAGATGTGATAGGTCTGAGTATTGTCTACAAATTCCCTTCATTGAGAGATCTGCACAGAGAGAGAAAATAATGATCTAACCTACGAGACCAGATAATAAAAAGCTTCATCCCAAGGTCACACGGCTCTCTCTGTTCATGCAGGAAATGTCTAGTAGAACATCTAGGCCTCCATATCACTCATGTTGTCAGTGGATGTGTATAGGAGGCATCCATCAGTGACAGAGGCATCAATGTATAACAAGTGCAATCCTATTGTTTCCTTCTTCATACCAATATATTATCACTACTCTCCACGAGTGCGATGAAGAGGCTCTGTGTATGCAATATATCACTTGGGGGGGTTATACATAGATTGGAGTTTCTCTCCCCTAAAATCTTTGAAATTGTTGTTTATTATGTTATTTCTATATAACTAAGCTAACTGTACACAGGGGGCAGTATTATAGTAGTTATATTCTTGTATATAGGAGCAGTATTATAGTAGTTATATTCTTGTATATAGGGGCAGTATTATAGTAGTTATATTCTTGTATATAGGAGCAGTATTATAGTAGTTATATTCTTGTATATAGGGGCAGTATTATAGTAGTTATATTCTTGTATATAGGAGCAGTATTATAGTAGTTATATTCTTGTATATAGGGGCAGTATTATAATAGATATATTCTTGTATATAGGGACAGTATTATAGTAGTTATATTCTTGTATGTAGAGGGCAGTATTATAGTAGTTATATTCTTGTATATAGGGGCAGTATTATATTAGATATATTCTTGTATATAGGAGCAGTATTATAGTAGTTATATTCTTGTATATAGAGGGCAGTATTATAGTAGTTATATTCTTGTATATAGGAGCAGTATTATAGTAGTTATATTCTTGTATATAGGAGCAGTATTATAGTAGTTATATTCTTGTGTATAGGAGCAGTATTATAGTAGTTATATTCTTGTATATAGGGGCAGTATTATATTAGATATATTCTTGTATATAGGAGCAGTATTATAGTAGTTATATTCTTGTATATAGAGGGCAGTATTATAGTAGTTATATTCTTGTATATAGGCGGCAGTATTATAGTAGTTATATTCTTGTATATAGGAGCAGTATTATAGTAGTTATATTCTTGTATATAGCAGGCATTATTATAGTAGTTATATTCTTGTATATAGGGGGCAGTATTATAGTAGTTATATTCTTGTATATAGTGGGCAGTATTATAGTAGTTATATTCTTGTATATAGGGGGCAGTATTATAGTAGTTATATTCTTGTATATAGGAGCAGTATTATAGTAGTTATATTCTTGTACATAGGGGGCAGTATTATAGTAGTTATATTCTTGTATATAGGAGCAGTATTATAGTAGTTATATTCTTGTATATAGGGGGCAGTATTATAGTAGTTATATTCTTGTATATAGGAGCAGTATTATAGTAGTTATATTCTTGTATATAGCAGGCATTATTATAGTAGTTATATTCTTGTATATAGGGGGCAGTATTATAGTAGTTATATTCTTGTATATAGTGGGCAGTATTATAGTAGTTATATTCTTGTATATAGGGGGCAGTATTATAGTAGTTATATTCTTGTATATAGGAGCAGTATTATAGTAGTTATATTCTTGTATATAGGAGCAGTATTATAGCAGTTATATTCTTGTATATAGGGGGCAGTATTATAGTAGTTATATTCTTGAATATAGGGGCAGTATTATAGTAGTTATATTCTTGTATATAGGGAGCAGTATTATAGTAGTTATATTCTTGTATATAGGAGGCAGTATTATAGTAGTTATATTCTTGTATATAGGGGCAGTATTATAGTAGTTATATTCTTGTATATAGGGGGCAGTATTATAGTAGTTATATTCTTGTATATAGAAGCAGTATTATAGTAGTTATATTCTTGTATATAGGGGCAGTATTATAGTAGTTGTATTCTTGTATATAGGGGGCAGTATAATAGTAGTTATATTCTTGTATATAGGGGCAGTATTATAGTAGTTATATTCTTGTATATAGGGGGCAGTATTATAGTAGTTATATTCTTGTACATAGGGGGCAGTATTATAGTAGTTATATTCTTGTATATAGGGGGCAGTATTATAGTAGTTATTTTCTTGTATATAGGGGGCAGTATTATAGTAGTTATATTCTTGTATATAGGGGCAGTATTATAGTAGTTATATTCTTGTATATAGGAGCAGTATTATAGTAGTTATATTCTTGTATATAGGGGGCAGTATTATAGTAGTTATATTCTTGTATATAGGGGCAGTATTATAGTAGTTATATTCTTGTATATAGGAGCAGTATTATAGTAGTTATATTCTTGTATATAGGGGCAGTATTATAGTAGTTATTTTCTTGTATATAGGGGGCAGTTTTTTTGTAGTTATATTCATGTATGTAAGTGACGGTACTGATATTATGTGATGCATTACTCAGGAGGAGACGACTTTGTTCAGAAGAAAAAGCTCCCCTTAGAGTAGAGATTTCATATTCTCGTTACTCATTCTTCTGACATGATGAGACACTAAAGAAAAAAGTTTTAGCGTGAAATATAATATTATAAATGTGCTTTGCTATTTATTTGCTTAGCGTTTACAGGTCAATTCGTGTTAAGACAGTGACTGGAGTTGCTTCTTTAGGAGTTTTGTAGGTGCACTTTATTTTGTGGTCTCCTCCCTTTGCATATAATATATAGAACAGGTATGGAGCAAAGAAGGAAAAAAAAGCCATAATTCAGCAGCAAGAGGCGTACAGCTGTCCAATTAAACTTTCCTCCCACCCTGCAAAAGTTGCTTGAGATCTGTGTGGAGTTTCTCCTCGGTGGCTCCTAATCACTGTAATTTACCAGATTCTGTAATTACCTGCCTGGTTCGGAAACGGGTTGATTGCTGTTTCTTCGTCCTTTCTGTTTGAGATTTAAGCGACGGTGGAATTTACATCTAATGAGCGTTCCATTCATTAGTTGTCATTGTACAGTGGTGGTCCGGGCTTTCATGCAATCTGTTTTGTCGTTCCTGTTCCCCTACACAACTTAATTGAGCATACATATCTGTGAACAACGGGCGTGACTTGTTCTAGTTGTGACTCAGATTCGTACCATCCTTTCAGCTGCGATACAATAAAAATTGGAAACTGTCATATGCCGGATGGAGGTCTCTGGGGTAAACATTGCATGGTGGCCCCCATCCTCCTTGGCAAGGACTGTCTATATACATATATCTGGATGACAGGGGCACACGATGGGCACCTACTGAACTTCGATCACTGTGTCGGGAAAGGGTATGGGAGAAATTTAAGTAGTTATCTGCCTTGGCTGTATATTCCTGGTTCCCCATGGGTTAGTTGAGATCAGCTGTTCGGCTCAACTATCAACTTCATCATGGTCAACCACTAGGCACAAAATGTATAAAAAAAAAAAGGTACCCTGGCCAATAAATTTGGGCCCACTTCAGCTTACCATTATTAGTCAGTTTTTCGCAAAATTCATAATCTAGAGTAGTGAAGTGGTTAATTTTAATTTACTTGATGGCCTAGGGCAATGAAGAGGTGTCAATGGTTAACTCAGGTTGATCCTGGGGGTCTCCTATTTGGCCACCCTCCAAAACGGACACTGTTGGAGGCTCCATCCATGCATAGGTTACTCTTGATGGAAGTGGTTGATTTTTCAAGAATAATTGCCCCTGATGTCACCCAGCCCTGATGTCTATGAACTTAGGTTAGACAAATGGAGCCAGGTGCACCTTGACATTTTCTATCGGGGGGGCCAACTTTTTGTGATTTTTCTCTTTGGAGAGTCCTTTCAGTTTAAAGTATTACAATATTTTGTCCTCCCCCCTATAGACCAGACAAAAAAGTTGGCAATGTTGCATGTGTGCATGTAGTTAATACACACCATCGAATTAAAACTTTTGAAAATTGCTTGCTTCTTGGTTAAAGGGTCAACAAAATTTGTTTGCACCATGCGCACGGATCGACACCTTTTAAGAAATGCGTACCCTGCCACAGAACCGTTTCTTAAAGTGCTCCGTCACTCGACAGCTTGAACTTGTGACCCCCACCACTTCTAGTTCTTCTGAAAGGCTCATGACATCTATGAAGAAAACCAAAACAATGATTGACTGATCCAAAACGGGTTTTCATTTAGTCCTATGTCTCCAGGGCGGATATTTGAGTCCTTCCTTTTAATCCTCTTTTATGCTTCTATATTGTTTTGTGTCTCAGAGTAAACATCCAGGTGCCCAGGAGCAAAGACGATAGTAGAGGAAAAGGAACTGATAGGAGACCCTGATTTACTTAGAGAGTGGTAGGATTCTGTTCCTTTTTAAAGTGTTGTTTTTTTAGAAAAAATAAATTCCATAGCTCCTTTCGTGTAATGTTTTATGATACATCTCCACCGGTATAGAAACAAGCCATTGAGATATGTCTGAAAATAGTTTCTAGTAGGGGTCTTTGATCTGGGACTCCTACGGATCACTATAAAGAAGAGGTGTGGATCCTGGGCAGAGCACCATACCGCTTCATATCTCAGAGGCTCCCGGGGCAAACGCAGGATTTTTAAAGGGGTGTTTCCAAACGCATACTTTTCAAACCAAGTTCTTTTTGCCATTCTCCCTCTACCCTGTGGTTTTTATACAATGAGTAGTGGTCTGCACTTATCCACCAGTCTAGCCCTTTATATTCCAAGCTGTAATAATAAAATAAGGACTAGGCTAGTGGATATGTGCTGATCACTACTCATAGCATAAAAAACAGCATAGAAAGTGCCACGCTCTGTGCCCCTTGTAGATATTGCCACACCCAGTTCCCCTTGTAGATAGTGCCACACTCAGTTCCCCTTGTAGATAGTGCCACACTCAGTTCCCCTTGTAGATAGTGCCACACTCAGTTCCCCTTGTAGATAGTGCCACACTCAGTTCCCCTTGTAGATAGTGCCACACTCAGTTCCCCTTGTAGATAGTGCCACACGCAGTTCCCCTTGTAGATAGTGCCACACGCAGTTCCCCTTGTAGATAGTGCCACACGCAGTTCCCCTTGCTCCCCCCCTGCGTGCGCCACTGATTCCATATGTCTATGATATGTTGGTGGAAGCTTTGCGGTCTTCAACTCAACATACAAAAGCCAACCGTGCTCTTTCATTCCTGCTGTTCGTTGCGGTCCCAAATAACAGACCAGCACTGGCGTCCATAATTTGACCTTGCCAGACGTAAAAACTCTGCGTGTTTTGTTTTTCTATCCGACACAGGGAGAGCTCCGGCATCGCAACATATTGCATAACAAAACTTCTTCTATAGGAAAGCATAGGAACGGTTTTGGTTTCCCATCGCCATTTCTTTAAACCGCAGGAGGGAGACTAAACCAGATCAACGGACAGGTGTACAGGATGCCTAAATCACTCCTTATTTTAGTGTTCCAAGTCTTCTGCTGGTCTTTTTTGGGAAATTCCAAAGCCTATGGTCTCCTTGAGTACAGCTCGCCATAGAAGTAGATATCTAGTCCTAATTCAACCATCAGCTTGGGACAATGGCTGTGAAATGGGCGCACATGGAATAATATTTACAATGATTTTTTTTTATCTGGAGAATTGTCTCGATGTGGCAAATATTTGTTCCAACTGATGGTTTCCTGTAGAACGGACTGATCGGTTTTGGGACCAACGACCTAATCGTTGTTTACGGTTAGATGTAAAGGATTATGGTCACGTCTATGGCCACCTTATATGTCAGCAGAATCTAATCTGTGAAGGGGGGTTCAAAGTTAAGACTGTCGTAGGTCAATCACAAGCCGCCTTCTGGTAGGAAGAGAAGTCCAAAGCCTCTGCTTATAAATGGTGGTTCTAGTATTTCTACAGGATCAATCCTCTCAATATTTTCTGGAAGTCTCGATAGATGGAGGAACTTCACATCTCGAGAATGTAGTTCTTATTTCAGAGAAATACAATCCTGTCTAATGGCCACTCCTGTTATCTTTCAAGGTCAATCGGTTTTGACCACCTTGGGAAATTGATTTTTATTGTGTTTGCATAACCAGGGCTGGAAGAGGAGATGGTTCTTGTTTAGTTTGCGGGTGATAAATTGCTCTCCTATTGTCCGACCCTAGGATAGGAGATCTCTCGTTTCCAGTTTATGTTAGCAGGACAAGGTCCTGTGATAAATGGAAAAGTGGGAAAAATGGTTAACTTCAGGCCTAATGCTGGTCAAAGGAGCAAAGATGATTTGACCCACTGGATATTCAAGTATTTTGTTCTATAATCTGTGCTTCTATGGTCATTAAAGTTGGGCGGATGGCTTGCATTGTAACCTGGGCACCCCCAATAACCATGCCACTGGGTATTTTTGCCTCTGTCTGGTATTCGCCATTGACAAAGTGGCACAAGTGCCTGACATTTTGGCAGATTGAGTGTGTCAGACTTTGAAACATATCTCCTATTAGGTCATGAAATCCTGTCCGTGTCCACAGAAGGGTAAATTTACCATGGAAATCAGAGTATTGTGAAAAGGTTCTATCTGCAAAGGGATTGTGTTTCCCAATCTGTTCAGTGACAGCAGCTCAGCAGTGTTTACAGATACTTAATCCTCTGAGAGCCGGAGGGGCTGATACCTTGTTAATTAAAGCGGCAAAGGATCTGCATATTTACTGCAAACAGAGGGACAAAGGTGAGGAGCAAGGAAAAGCATCCTCCGCCAAGTGTGGACAGTGATGATCCATTCATCCAGCTACCGCATCAATACAGTCCACTACATAAGGATTATATATAAAGTTATTTTTTCTTTTTGGCATTTCCCAGAAAAATAAAAATGATCTAAAGTCACTTCAAATCATTAAGATGGGTGACAACCAATATGTCCGCCATGAAAGCTCCTAAAAAGGTTGTCGCTAGACTTTTCTGGACTCGCGACTATACAGTATGAGAAATCCGGATGACGGCCCCTTCAGAGCCGTACAAATTGGTTTAATACTGTATACCTACTACTACAATAATATAACTACTATAATACTGCTCCTATATACAGGAATATAACTACTATAATACTGCCTCCTATATACAAGAATATAACAACTATAATACTGCCCCTATATACAAGAATATAACTACTATAATACTGCCTCCTATGTACAAGAATATAACTACTATAATACTGCCCCTATATACAAGAATATAACTACTATAATACTGCTCCTATATACAAGAATATAGCTACTATAATACTGCTCCTATATACAAGAATATAACTACTATAATACTGCCCTCTATATACAGGAATATAACTACTATAATACTGCCTCCTATATACAAGAATATAACTACTATAATACTGCCCCCTATATACAGGAATATAACTACTATAATACTGCCTCCTATATACAAGAATATAACTACTATAATACTGCCCCCTATATACAAGAATATAACTACTATAATACTGCTCCTATATACAAGAATATAACTACTATAATACTGCCCCCTATATACAAGAATATGACTACTATAATACTGCCCCCTATATACAAGAATATGACTACTATAATACTGCCCCTATATACAGGAATATAACTACTATAATACTGCCCCTATATACAAGAATATAACTACTATAATACCGCCCCCTATATTCAAGAATATAACTACTATAATACTGCCCCTATGTATAATATCACTACTATATTACTGCCCCCTATGTATAATAATATCACTACTATATTACTGCCCCCTATGTATAATAATATCACTACTATATTACTGCCCCCAATGTATAATAATATCACTACTATATTACTGCCCCCTATGTATAATAATATAACTACTATAATGCTGCCCCTATGTACAAGAATATAACTACTATAATACTGCTCCTATATACAAGAATATAACTACTATAATACTGCCCCCTATATACAAGAATATAACTACTATAATACTGCTCCCTATATACAAGAATATAACTACTATAATACTGCTCCTATATACAAGAATATAACTACTATAATACTGCTCCCCTATATACAAGAATATAACTACTATAATATTTCCCCTATATACAAGAATATAACTACTATAATACTGCCCCTATATACAAGACTATAACTACTATAATACTGCCCCTATATACAAGAATATAACTACTATAATACTGCCCCTATATACAAGAATATAACTACTATAATACTGCCCCTATGTATAATAATATAACTACTATAATGCTGCCCCTATGTATAATAATATAACTACTATAATGCTGCCCCTATATACAAGAATATAACTACTATAATACTGCTCCCTATATACAAGAATATAACTACTATAATACTGCCCCTATATACAAGAATATAACTACTATAATACTGCTCCCTATATACAAGAATATAACTACTATAATACTGCCCCTATATACAAGAATATAACTACTATAATACTGCCCCTATATACAAGAATATAACTACTATAATGCTGCCCCTATGTATAATAATATAACTACTATAATGCTGCCCCTATATACAAGAATATAACTACTATAATACTGCTCCCTATATACAAGAATATAACTACTATAATGCTGCCCCTATGTATAATAATATAACTACTATAATGCTGCCCCTATATACAAGAATATAACTACCATAATGCTGCCCCTATATACAAGAATATAACTACCATAATACTGCCCCCTATATACAAGAATATAACTACTATAATGCTGCCCCTATGTATAATAATATAACTACTATAATGCTGCCCCTATATACAAGAATATAACTACTATAATACTGATCCCTATATACAAGAATATAACTACTATAATACTGCCCCTATATACAAGAATATAACTACTATAATGCTGCCCCTATATACAAGAATATAACTACTATAATACTGATCCCTATATACAAGAATATAACTACTATAATACTGCCCCTATATACAAGAATATAACTTCTATAATACTGCCTCCTATATACAAGAATATAACTACTATAACACTGCTCCTTATATACAAGAATATAACTACTATAATACTGCCCTATATACAAGAATATAACTACTATAATACTGCCCCTATATACAAGAATATAACTACTATAATACTGCTCCTATATACAAGAATATAACTACTATAATACTGCCCCCTATATACAAGAATATAACTACTATAATACTGCCCCTATATACAAGAATATAACTACTATAATACTGCTCCTATATACAAGAATATAACTACTATAATGCTGCCCCTATGTATAATAATATAACTACTATATTACTGCTCCCTATATACAGGAATATAACTACTATAATACTGCTCCTATATACAAGAATATAACTACTATAATACTGCCCCTATATACAAGAATATAACTACTATAATACTGCCTCCTATATACAAGAATATAACTACTATAACACTGCTCCTTATATACAAGAATATAACTACTATAATACTGCCCTATATACAAGAATATAACTACTATAATACTGCCCCTATATACAAGAATATAACTACTATAATACTGCTCCTATATACAAGAATATAACTACTATAATACTGCCCCCTATATACAAGAATATAACTACTATAATACTGCCCCTATATACAAGAATATAACTACTATAATACTGCTCCTATATACAAGAATATAACTACTATAATGCTGCCCCTATGTATAATAATATAACTACTATATTACTGCCCATGTCTATCCTTCTTTCTCCGCTCTGTTATGTTTCTGCTGCTCTATACTAGTGTAATCAATATGTCTTCTCTGCTGTATCTGGGGCAGTTTCGCACTATTACTTCTTTTGTCCTGTTTGCTGGATATAATTGTCGCTGCCCGTTGTATTTATCTATTAGACAGTGTCATTAGTCTTGTTTGTTATGTGGGGTGACATTCTCGCTACGAGGGGTGTTGTGTATACGGAGAAGTTGCACATCCATTGTGCTGAATATAGATCCTGGTAGAGTGCAGATTCCCTGCATGTGGATAATGGTTATGTGGCTATGGTGCTCTGTGTAATTATCTGTAAGTATATTATTATAATAGAATTATGTTGTATTTTGATTTCTCCGGCATTCGGAAAAACTGCGGACTTAACCCTTTCAGGAATGTTTTTTCAGCTCGGCTGAGAGATCTGTTCCACAAATAGATTTTGTAAGAAGTCAAATAAGTGTTTCTGCTTCATGTAATACTGGTTTTCTCCTTGATGTAACATCACCCGCTCATGTTCATCAATAATACATGGCGCATTCACGGTGCCTACAAATCACAAGCCGCACTCTTTCAACACCGCTCTTCAACATGCCTGATAAATATGTAGGTTATACTTTCAGTCATCACTCGTTCCTACTTGCAGTGCGCGCATCGTTTATTCAAAAGACCGAAAGAGACTGAAACCAAGAGACAGTTGGATAGCGCTGACGAGTCTCGTGTGTCCCTAACGTGAAGCAGAGCCGGCCTTTGGGGTGTGCAACCTAACCATGGTGAAGGGGGCACCACCAATGGCATGGTGTCTGAGGATTGTGACCACCACAAATTATAATAATAATTGTATTGTATCATTTAAACGTTGTATAGCGCTGTTTTTAGATTACTGTATGTATGGAGCTGTTGTTTGGTCACTGTATGGCGGTATTTTAGCACTGTATGGCGGTATTTGAGCACTGTATGGCGGTATTTGAGCACTGTATGGCGGTATTTGAGCACTGTATGGCGGTATTTGAGCACTGTATGGCGGTATTTGAGCACTGGCGGTATTTGAGCACTGTATTGCGGTATTTGAGCACTGTATGGCAGTATTTGAGCACTGGCGGTATTTGAGCTCTGTATGGCAATATTTGAGCTCTGGAAATATGTGAGCTCTGTATGGCAATATTTGAGCACTATATGGCGGTATTTGAGCTCTGTATGCCAATATGTGAGCTCTGGCAATATTTGAGCTCTGTATCGGGGTGCACTGCATAGCGATATTTGAGCAATGTATGGCGGTATTTACAACGCAAGCAAAAAGCATACTAGCAACTCTTAATTTATCTATATATCTTTTTCTCCTTTTGATCCTGTTTTTTAAGGGCAGGTAAATCCTAACCTGCCCTTGCTGGCCCCATTCTAGCGACCTACCTATAGCAACTCTTCTTTATTCAGCCTGCTTTGGCTCTTTATTTCCTTGGGACCGACCGAAAGTAATCATGCCAAACCTACCTCCTGCTCTTTATTACACAGAATGAGCAGTTGGTAAGTGGAGCGATCCTTTTAGACTACATTAATAGGACGGTTTAGAGGGTGTTGACTGGCATTGAGCTTTATATATTCAGCTATTGATTGAAAGTTGAAATTATGCTGGGACTTCCCGCTGTGAGAGGGGAAGATTTTTTTTCCCCCTCTCTCGCAGTCTAAGTTCAGAGCTCCTGGCTTAACTATGGCTGACAATTTTGCTTGATGGATGGATGTCTGTTTTTGGTGGAATTATTTTTGTTCATGCGCCCCTTTTAATTTCATTCTTACCCCTACTTTTCCTTCTCCCCAGACTTTATTTTTAGGTCTTTGCCCATGACGGTATGCAAATGAGAACATGTAGCAGCAATTTTTTAGGCAAGTTGAGAGATGTGATCTGTCACTGTAGCTTTGAATAGACGATCGAAGATGTAATTAAAACCGTTCTTTTGTGTGAGTTTTCATTACGGTTTTGCGGACAATATGATAATCTCTGAAGATACAACCTGAAAGAAAAGGAAGCTAAAGAATGACGGGGAAATAACCTGAGAGAATCTGCCGCCTGTCAACGTGACAAATATAAATACAATCCTGTAACTAGGGTCAGACTGGGAGTTTTCTATACATACAGCACACGAGATGAAGATGAACGGCTTTAGGAGAATAACCGGGCATTGACTTCTTCTCTTCTGCCATGTTTGATGTACGGCATCTGGGTAAAGTTGTATGCCATACTGTAGACACCAGTGTAGGCTTATCTCAATATTAGAGGGTTTTTTTACCTTTTTTTATTTAAAAAAAAAATTCTCATTTCAACTCCCGTTTTATGACATTTATCCATACCTCGAATAACCAGGATTTTTTTATTATTATTAGATCAAACGCAATATGTGGGACCCAATAGGTTCTGGATTATCAGATGTGAGGATCCATTGACATTTTTGGACTACCATTTACGGCTATGAAATTGGGGTCCAGTGGGTAGAGGTACTTTAGGAAGACATTGGCCCACCTTTATTATTCAGTTTGCGGCTGATTTTTTTCGCAAATTGTACAGTCAAAAAGTTGCCTCTTAAATTGCGTAAAATATTTACAACATTTGTCTTCTCCTAAAAAAAAGTGGGCGTGATGAAGTATTACATTTAGGTAAAAAAAAATGCACAAATTAGTGGCGCGAATGTATAGTCGGGCAATTCCAAATGCATCGAAGACGTGTGCGCTTTTTACCAAATTACGTGCAACTCTCACCAACTACTCTCTCCAATTTTATTGGTGCAAAAAAACGCCATTATAAATAAATGTGGGCCTTTGAGACCAAAATATTTTTGTTGCAGCCCACAATAAATGCAAGGGGTTTTCCGGGACTGTAATATCAATGGCTATACTTATGTACCTGATCCACGGGGGTCTGACTACCGACACCCACATCGATCATCTGAATGAAGGGGTCGCGCTCCCCTTAATTGTTTACCCAGGTACAGCACTTCACAATTTGACTTTTTCCGGTACTGTACTTCACAGCAACTCCGTCCCATACAGCCCCTTCATTCAGCTTATCTGTTTCGGGCCCGGGAGCAAGACCACCACCGATGGGATAAATCATCAATATCACAGTCCCATACAGCCCCTTCATTCAGCTGATTGGTTTCGGGCCCGGGAGCAAGACCACCACTGATTGGGATAAATCATGAACATCACAGTCCCGGAAAGCCCCGTATTTTTAACATATAATGTATTCATTTTTTTTTTTTTTAAATTTGGGCAAATTTGGCGCCAAATTTTTACACATGCTGGATTAAAGATATTTTATGTATTCACTCCATTATGCTAAATTTGCTATCTAACCTTTTTATAAATACCCTCAATATAAAATCGCTTCAAGGTCGGTTTCAGAAGACCACAATGCAACCTCATTTTAGCATCTGTATAACGACCGCAATACCCTTACGCCTCATGCACATGACGTGTGCGCCGGCCGAGACCCATCAGTGATCCGTGGAAAGATAGGACATGTCCTATCTTTCCACGGATCGGAGAATCGGGTCTGTTTTCACGGACCCGATTCACCCGCTAAAATGAATGGTTCCTTGAAGACTATCGGATGCCGTTAAAAAAAAAAAAACGGCCCAAGTGACACATCAGCCGTAGGCAACTGGCATTACTTCCCGTGGTTCTACTAAACAGAGCTGACCTCCCCAGAGGGTTACGAAGAACATATTTTTGTTATTACAGGACTTGTCTACTTTGGACAACCCTTGTTCCGCTTGCCCCCTCCTATAACAATGAGCTGATTTTAGAAGCGCAAAAAAACAAAACAAAAATTTATTTCGAATTGTTCATTTTTTTATATATCTGACGGCTGCTATAAAATACCGGAGCCTCAGCAGCGTAAAAGAAAATCCACACGTAAATGGAACGAGATTTTTTTCCCTTACCATTTTTCTGAGCTTTTTCTTCCCCCTAACAAGTACCAGGGCCCCCCCCCCACCCCCTACTTGAGGCATCTGACTTTATACAAGCGGCCAGTAGAGCAGTGATTAGTCCCTGTTATCTATGACTCCTCACTGTGCTCCCCTGACCTGGAACAAAAGCTCCGTGACCTCCCTCTCTCCTCGTTATCAAGGAACTTTAATGATTAGCAATGGACCAACAGTCACAGCTTCTGTCTTTTCAACGGAGGTTCCCGCCGACTTACATAAGGTAAAAGGGCCCTTCATTAGCGGGAAAATAAAAGAAGCCTTTTTTTTATTCCCCCCGTTGAGGTCCCTAGATGTTTTAGGCGATGAATTGATCTTTTAATAGTTTTCAGAAAAAAAAAATTTTTATTTTTTATTTTTTTTACATTCTATGTTCGAGTATTTTTGTAATTCTTTTTGTATAATTTAGGAACTTTTTGAGTACATAATTTTTTTTTTTTTTCTCATTATACATTTGTTAGACTTGATGGCAAATCCTTTGCCTTCCAGCTATATACAGATATTTTTTATTTTTTTTATTCATTTAAGCTTTGTAAGTAATGCAGAAAAGAAAAGTCAAGTAAAAGGGCCGTAATGAGCGACAATGTTTCATAACATGATACAAACAAAACTAGAGAACGGAAGGGATGGGGGAACTCCGTGTTGGATAGGATGATATACTCGCGTTCAATTTGTAATAAAGAAAAAAGTAATTACATTATGGTTCTAAAAAAAAACATTCCGTTTGTCAATAAAGACCGAAAATAATTTCACAATGACTGAAGTCTTGAATAAAGCTAAATAAATAAAAATAATTGTAGATTTCCCAAGTGTAGTTTAAAGAGTCAGGGACCCAACAAAAAAATGTTCCAGAGCCCCCACCTCTCCAACACTCCGCCCTTATTTGGTTTAGAATCCTCTGGGCAATATAGGTATGAGTGCCCAGGTGTGACCACAACCTCGGCACCCCCTATAGCTACACCACTGTTTGCAAGAATATCAAAAAGATGGTGGTGGCCCATGAGGTTGGACCTTCACTGGTTCCTAAAGAGGGTGCAACATTTTTGGAAGCCCCTTCGGATCTTCCATCAATGGAAATATCAGGCACAATCCTCTTACAACCATTAGGTTAAGATTGTGATGGAGTATTAAACCTTGTATTGCTCGGACCCCTTCACCCTCAATGGGAGGATAAGGCGTATGTTCCTCAGGGTTTGGCGCGATATTTATAGTTTAAGCGTTGGGACTGCAATAGTCTCGAGTCAACTGGAGTCATGTAGTTCTGACTGTTCCCAGTCGGTGAAATACATTTATTTTGGATTGGATTTAGAGGTTTGTTTGCTGAAGGGACTTGTTTTTTGACTTTGGTTCTTTAATGGCCATCAGTCATTTTTTGCCAACAACCACAAGAGATGTAGATGTGGTAAGGTTGAAATAACATAAGGGCTATCCCGCCATTACGGCATTTTACCCTGATGGCAATGCCACCATTGGTGCTGGTAGCAACGGGTGTCACCGTAGAGATCCAGTCTTCGATGTTGTGGCCTCTTCTGATCTCATGTTGGACGTAAATCAACTGGGCTCCCTCGAATACTCTCCGCACCATCACGGCTGTACCTTCATAGGGAACGTAATGTTAACACTTCCCGAGTATCGCTGTATTCCCCCTCCCCATGCAGGTACGGGTGAACCAATGAAGAATGTATTCAAGGCGGTATAGTTCGGCCATGCGGGAAGAGGTGGCCATATTGGTGGCTTAGTCAAACCTCCATCTTATTCCATTCTTTAATGCCTCATCCACACAACCGTGTGTGCCGGCCGAGTCCCGTCCGTGATCCGTGGAAAGATACGACATGTTCTATCTTTCCACGGATCTTTTCCACGGACCCGATTTC
Organism: Rhinoderma darwinii; assembly: GCF_050947455.1. NCBI lineage: Eukaryota > Metazoa > Chordata > Amphibia > Anura > Rhinodermatidae > Rhinoderma > Rhinoderma darwinii. The sequence continues at coordinate 13,830,455 of NC_134688.1, read as the reverse complement.
ACCCACTAAAGTAAATGGGTCTGTGAAAACCATCGGGTGCCACTCGTGAAAATTGGCCTGAGTGGCTCTCGGTCGTGCGCAACTGGCATAACAGTTGATGGCGTGACATTGATCTATATAAAGCACCGCGTTCAGTTCCGGAAGATGATGTCTAAGTTGGACGTGCTCTAGTTTTCCTTCATCTTCTTTTTTTTAAATCTTTTTGAGAAGCCCCTAACTCCATCCTACCATAGCGAATGCTTACCCCCTGTGGCGTTTACATGGTTAATATAGCGAATGCTTACCCCCTGTGGCGTTTACATGGTTAATATGAAGAAAAGTATCAGTCCCATGGGGTAGCAGAATCATTCTGTCATTTCGTAATCTAGAATGCTGATGGGGAAGAAAAGGCGCTATGAATAAACTTGACAGCCCGGCCGTGAAAAAAAAATATCTATTGATTTTTCTGAACAAAAAGTCAATATTTTTCTTTGCCTCGGCACTTTGCCACATCAGGAAAAAGTTAGCATGTCTTGTTTATGATTCATGGGAGTTAAGGCGGTAAATCACGCTGCTCGCGACGTGACACTGAGCCTTCGTGTTCTCTCAGATATGTGTGCACTGTATGTGTCTAGATGTGCACGGTAAGCGACATTTATTCAGACTGCACTAGACTGCGGAGCGCTAATGGCCACCGGATTCTCCCAAATCCAAGCATCACAGCCAGGGGGAGCCAAGTATACATAATGTCTCCACACCGTGTGTGTGTGTGTATGTGTATATGTGTGTATGTATATGTGTGTGTGTGTATGTATATGTATGTATGTGTAGATGTATGTATGTGTATATGTATGTATGTGTATATATATGTATGTGTGTGTATATGTATGTATGTGTATATATATGTATGTGTATATGTGTGTGTGTGTGGGTGTGGGTGTATATATATATATATATGTGTATGTATGTATGTATGTATGTGTGTGTGTGTGTATAAATATATCTATACATATATTTATAGAAGCCTCTTCTCCAGATGTGTATTTTTGTGCTAGGCGTGTGGGATTGTACTTTTGCAGGAGATAATACGACAGACGGCAACACGTATGGCGCAGAGAACGTCCTCATTGTTATAACATCCGGCTCGGTTTTTTCCACAACCTACTTTGGGTCCTAAACTAAGTTTTTTTCATAAACTACAAAAATAAGAAATGTTATAATTTATACCTTAGGCCGGTTTCAGAGAGCCTTAACGCAACCACAGTACCCCCGACCCTCACCAACGAGGATGACCATCAAAGTGGAACGGATAGGGGTTCGGGTCTTGAGGCCATAAAATGTGACCCTTTTACGGCCATCTGAAGTTGACTTTTAAAGGATTTCATGTAAATCAATGTTACTGAATTTTCTATAAAGCGTCATCATTATTTCAAGATCTCTGCTTGCAGTCAGTGAATGGCAACATTTTGGTTTGCATTGAGTGGCTGTAAACCTGTCCTGACCCAGTTCTGCTCACACAGGTGCACGGCTCATTACAGTCTGCCAAGTGCTCTGTTCTGTATCGCACTGTGCAGCTGTGTGAGCAGGTCGTTTTCAGCCTGGTTTAGATTACCTGTTTATGGTGTATTCACACGGTGCGGCTTTGCTGCGCGGCTCAGAAACGCATGTATTTTTACCGCGACTTGATGCAATTTCTGTGCTAACAGCAAAACTGCAGCATCCCATGTGACCGCTGCAGCCAATTATCGGCTCAGTGCTGCAGTTTTCTGCAGCGGATTTTCAGGGCGAAAAACTGCACCACAGTTTGGTGCGCTTTTTCGCCCGGAATTCCCTGCGGTGCACAGGACGGATACGCAGCGTGCCATTACCCAGCATATCCGCCCTGTGTGGACTCAGCCTAGAAGTGTAGGATTAGGAAAACCGAACGTCTTCTGAAAACAGCGCCACGTCTGTCCACAGGTTGTATTTGGTATTGCAGTTCTACTCCTTCCCATCCCAGTATGGCGATTTGTTTTTGGAATAAATCAGTCTTGTTTTTTAATCCTGGACAACCCCTTTTAAACCAGCGATTCAGAGAAGAATTCAGACTCTGACATAACCGTATGGCGTAAAACACGCCAAATGTTTCCATAGTCAGAGTCCTAATTACGTGCCAAAAAGCGCACACAAAGCTCGTCAAAAACGCTTGTATTTTAATACGCACTTTACAAAAACGCTAGTGTATTTGACACGTTTACACGTCCTATATTTTGCGCGCCGTGTGAACATGTCCTAAGGGTTGTTAAGTTTCCAGTCTGCTGGCTCCCTCTAGTGGCGGGCACCATACCAGCACCTAAAGGCCAGTTCCGCCACCGCTCCATATGGGGAAAAAAAACATAATAACGGAATGTAATAATCGCCGCCGCCGTCGTCGTCATTTGTAAATCCTTGAGTGTCCTGTATGACATTTGGGGGGGGATCCTAATTGCCGCGTTCTCTCCATGGCTTCCCAATGTCGGCGTCAGTCAATGACATTTTAATGGACGGCGGAGCGTGACCACATTTGATGCATTAAGCCTCTTTAGCGTTGCGACACGTTTCTGAGGGCTCATATTTTATGCGTGACAGTCGTTAGCGTCCCATTAATGATGATGATGATGGCGGGGCGCAGCGGGATCCTCATTAGATCTCTAGAAAGAGGCCTGAAGTCCTGCCTGTCATTTTACGGAGGATCCATCAATCTCCCCTCCCCCCCCCCCTGATTAGCGCAGCACAATCTCTATACTGTTATTATTTTTATAGCGTTGGTTATTTTGTGTTCTGCCGTTGCAGCGCGCCACTTTTTTTTTATTTATTTTTTGCATTAATCAAGTTTACGACCCGTGAAAATAAAAATGAATATTGTGTTTAGTGAACGTGGGCTGACGGTTTTTATTTTCCTCTTGGGTGAAAACGATCCTCCGTGGCGTTGTGACGAGGTCTGGATGGTTTTCATATTCATTCGTATGTTAATGAACCACTGGAATCACTCGCTGCAGCGGCTTTTAAAGGGACAGCAAACATTTATTTTTTTTCTCACCATTTACTATGCAGATGAATACAATCTGTTCTCTGTTATCAGCCACTTCAGGCTGGGGAGCGTTATTCATAGAGAAACATTGAATTCGCAGCATTACCAGGAAAAATAATGAGGACATGGTTCCTTTAAAACTGGTTAGCCCCGCCCCTGACTCCTCCTCAGGGCTCTTCTTTTAGCAGTGCGGGCTGTAGTGTCATGTGACCTCTTTTAGTCTTGCTGATTGGCTGAGAGGGGTCACAGAGGGCGTATATGGCAAGAATGTAGCTAGAGGATGTAATAAATGTATTGGGGGATATAATATTTATTACAGTAAAATTTAATCCGGCATTAATGGGACCTAATCGCGGCTGGATTATCAAATTTGCATCAGATTATTGGCTTTTGGATTCCTTGTGTAAGATTTTAGTTGATTTTGCAGTGTTGTGCCAGATTATCAGATTTTCTGGATTATCAGAGGGCGGATTAGAGGAATTTTACTGTATTTTTTTTGTTCTCCATGGACCTTGTCCGGCCCTGTTGGCCTTTATTCGTGGTCCAGTTGTCATCGTGACATGTCTACCTGCACGTCACAAAAACAACATTATATATAGTAAAAAAAATCAGATCTGATATCGGATTATCAAATGTTCTGGATTATCAAATGGTTATGGAAATGTATGTAAAACCAAATCTGCCGCTATCATTTTTTTAATCCGATGAATTTCTAGTTTCTGCTTCTGGTCTTGTGAGAGTTCAGCGTTGTAACACCAGATTATCAAACATTCTGGATTATCGGTTGCCGGATTAAAGGAATATTGTAATATCCGCAATTTCTCTAATATTTTTGATACATTGAGTTTACTTTTTACACCGTGCCCCTTCGGGGTGGGGAGGCCCCCCCTGTATGTGATCTCTGTTGATGAATAAAGTATGACGTTCTCATTATGACTCCTGAAATCCCGGGAGATGCATGAAACGCTCGTTTTTATTTCTCGCCGTCGCGCTTTTATTTTATTTTTCGTCATTTGCGAGAGATTTTCTGAATTAATCCTGTAAACAGATTTTCACACATCTCGTTCTAAAAAAGCTTTTTCCTCCCTTGGCGTCTCCTTTTATCTTTTCCGATTTTAACGAATTCCTAATTGTTCCAACCAAATAATAGCGGTTCATTAACCCCCTCAGATGATCCCCATCCCCCTCTCCTTTGTAACACTTGTTTAAAGAACCCCCCCCCCTCCAAAAAAAAATTAAAAAATTCCCAATGATCTGAAGGTGTAAGGACTAATACCACTATGTAACGAGATACATTTGCCCTTCAGGAGTCTGGGAGAGCTGGATTGTCACCAATCTGGCCACTACAGGTTTTTCTAGAGCCTTAGACATATTATTTTGCTGGTAATGCAGTAATATTGGCATTCCACCCGACTTAAGTGTCCGAAAAAGGGACACCCAATGCAGCACTCGGTGTTTTCTTTTAAGCCATGCCTCTAATCCCGCCCAATCCCCGCCCATACACACCTGGTGGTTCAGCTCATACCGTATCATGCTACCATAGAGCCTCCCATACAGTATAATGCCCCCATAGCTGCCCCCTAGAGCTTAATGCCCCCATAGCTGCCCCCGTATAGTATAATGCCCCATAAAGCATAATACCGCCTTAGCTGCCCCATACAGTATAATGCTCACATAGTGCCACACACAGTGCCCATGTAGATAGTGCCCCTATATAGTGCCACAGTGCCCATGTAGATAGGTCCACACCCCTCCCAGTAGATGGCACTACCCCAGCTCCTGTAGATATCGCTACCCCAGCCCCTGTACGTAGCGCCGTTGGGACTCACTCTAGGAGCGGAATCCCCTGCCAGAGCATCGGTAACGGGGATTCCGCTTCAGGAGGAGCCCCTGACGTCACTGTCCATATATGGACCGTGACGTCAGAGGTAAACTCTAGGAGCGGAATCAACGGCCAGAGCGTTGGCAACACTCTGGCAGGGGATTCCGCTCCTGGAGGAGCCACTGACATCACTGTACATATGACCGTGATGTCAAGGGTTCACTGGGCACAACGCTTAAAGAAGCGCTGTGGCCGGGATGAGCGGAGGAGCTTCCTCCGCTCTGAACTAATGCTGAAGCAGGGAGCTGACGGCTCCCTTCTTCAGAATTGGCTTCAACTGTATCTGTGTTCGGAGGACGCAGATACAGTTGACAGCGGGACATACCCCCCACCGCCCGGGACAGCAGGACACCTCCCGGAATCCGGGATGGTTGGAATTGTATAAGTAAAAAACATTTGCCTTTCAGGGATCTGGGAAAGCCTAATGGCAACAGTGTTGCCGCCATGTTTTTTTTAACACCTCTAATTCTCCTGGTAATGCTGTAATATCGAGGTTAGGGCATATATGTTCAGTTCTGAAGTCATACATATAGACAGATTTGCCATTCAGGGGTCTGGAAAAGCTGGATTATAATAATAATGGCCGCTATAGGTTTTCTAAAGCCTTGGATATCTTCTTTTCCTGGTTATGCAGTAATATTGAGATTGTAGAAGTAAAAAACATTTGCCTTTCAGGTGTCTGGGAAAGCCTTGACGGCAACAATGTGGCCGCCATGGGTTTTATAGCGCATCAAATCTCCTGGTAATGCTGTAATATCGAGGTTAGGGCATGTTTGACTGCAGAACTGAACCGATAACTACACAGACTTGCCATTCAGACGTCTGGAAAAGCTTGGTGATACCCATTATGGTCACCAGAGTTTTTATACAGTCCTGAAATAGTCACCTGATTGTGCTGTAATATTGAGGTATGTACTACAGCATAGATAAACAGGTTTGCCATTCAGGAGTCTGGAAAAGCTTGGTGATGCCAATATGGGCTCTAGGATCTCCATCTATGGTTTGTAAAGTCTTAGACATCTAATTCACCTGGCAATGCTGTGATATTCAGGTAAGGACATCTATGACTTCAGAAACTGATGATTTGCCGTTCAGGAGTGTGGGAAAGCTTGGTGAAATCCCATGTGGCCACCATAGATTTTATTAAATTCAGAACGTTTCCGTCACCTGGTTATGCTGTAATATTGAGGTTAGTTTATTTGGTATGGCATAAGGTTTGCCATTCAGGAGCCTGGGAAAGCCTGGACACAACTGGTATGTCAAATACATTTTGTTATTCAACCTACTGTATATTTCTCTTTTTACCTGTCGTTGGGGGTCCCAGAGGTAGGTTAAAAATGTCTTCAATGGTAAAACCCCTTTAAATAGGGATAGATTGGCCATTCAGGGGTCTGGCAAAGCTGGGTTACACCTCTTTTATATTGGTTGCTATCCAGCTTTAGTACATTTTTTAGAGAAGATACAATAAACAGTTGATGTCATCTAGACGATTCTCCATAAAATATCAACCCGGCAGGACCGCAACCAAATTTCTGCCCGCGGTAAACGAGCGGCTCTGCTGTGCAAATAGAGAGTTAAAATTACGGGTGAGTTTATATTCACAGGCTGCGGGCAGAATAATGTGAACGGCGCGCTATTATAGCCGCTCCAGACATCGTCTGACTCCAGAGAACACAGTTGGTTTTGTCGTTTTATGTAATTTTTTTTTTATTTTTGTACATTTTTGCAAATTTGATTTTTTTATTTTAATCAACTTTTAGGTCTTGGTTATTTGCAGCCGGACTGGTCACCCACACAACCTGCTAAATATGGCCCCGAACTAAACATCATGCCCATAAATCAAAGGGGTTTATCAATGGGCATGCCTTCAGATGTTGATGACCTATCTGATCGATGTACCAGCGGTGAGAAAACTTCCCAAAAACATAAGATACTTGTTGACCAAATGGTCCTTTGGCAAACCGCGATCCACCCAATCACCCTATTAACCGGCACATTAGGCTTGTCTGGACCTACATAGTAATTGATTTGGAGATAAGCGGTGCCTTGTGGTGTTGGGCAGCCTCTTATCTTCCCAGTAGGATTTGTCTGGCAGCATCATACAGACTTTCAATGGTCCATGATCAGATCCACCAGCAGATATCTAAATCCGATCTAAATCTTGATTTTGCCCCAATTAGATTGACGTCCCAATAATTTATTTGTGGGCATGTGGGTCCGTGCTGGGCACTTACCCACTGGACATTTAGCTAATTTACATAAATTTTTTTTTCATTCCTTACCAGATAGATCCCTACTAATCCTTATTGATCGAGTTGTTGATTCCCATCACTATTGAGTGATAATGGTGGTAATCCGACGATTTGCCCAATTATGCTGCGAACATTTTTGATTGTATTATGGAGAAAACCGCTGGGTGTAAACCCAGCCCTGGTTCCAGATGGGTTTTGGAATGCCCCCTACTGGTAAGGGTGTCACAGCCCAACTTTAGAAAAAGGCTCAGCCAAAGGGCTGATTTTAATTTGGCTTCAATTGGCCAATTTGGGCCAAGTGGGTATCTAACCAACCAGATCGCTGGGATGTTTGCTTCTGATAGAACCATGGGGATGATGGTGGTCTTGGTGCAAAGCGATATGGGATATGGCCATCCGAATATGTTCCTGTAAGACATGCGTTAGATAAAATGTTGGGAGAAGATTTTCGTGGACATCCACACTGCTGCCTTGGGGGAGTTCAGGACCCCTGTAAATCTTCCGATAATTGCCTTTTTTGTGAGAAAGCCCTGGAGCTACACTTAAACTATCAGTACGGTCAATCAGCCTGTGACAACCCAAAAAAAAAAAAAAATGACCGCTCTGGGTGACAATGTGATATATTCTGCATTATATTCGATATTTCGGGCCAAGTCTCTGCTCATCACTTTTGAAAGTTTTTTCCAACATTCCTCAGGTTTCGGTACTTAAAGGGATTGTACAGGATTAGAAAAATAAAGGCTATTTTTTTTCCCCCAAAACAGCGCCACTCTTGTCCATGGGCTGTGTCTGGTATTACAGTTCAGTATGTTAGTTAAGATGTCCAATAGTCATGTGCTGTCTGTCGCCAAGGGCAACCAGCAGAAATTTGAAAATTTTACTGGATGCCCACAACTGACTGCACAACACATGGGAATCATCAAACTGCTCCATAGCCTAAAACTGTTTTCTTATAAGTCTCCTAATAAACCGCGCCGGAGATCAATCTTCATTACTTGTATTTATCCTTAAATTAGTGCAGAATAAGAAAGTTATTACTATAAAGTGCTTATGGCCCCGCCACACCCTGAGAGGACCACACACGAGGCTGTATGAAAGGGGACATCAACCCTGATAATGCTGGAATCCAATTACAGTTCTGTCCTGAACAAAACTTTACAGCAATTATGACCGCCAGCTGCCCATCAAATACAACCCCCATCAGATATAATATGATCTTGTGCAAAAAGCTAATGTTGAAAAATTCATACTACTACATAGGGGGCAGTATTATAGTAGTTATATTCTTGTATATAGGGGGCAGTATTATAGTAGTTATATTCTTGTACATAGGGGGCAGTATTATAGTAGTTATATTCTTGAATATAGGAGCAGTATTATAGTAGTTATATTCTTGTACATAGGGGGCAGTATTATAGTAGTTATATTCTTGTATATAGGAGCAGTATTATAGTAGTTATATTCTTGTATATAGGAGGCAGTATTATAGTAGTTATATTCTTGTATATAGGGGCAGTATTATAGTAGTTATATTCTTGTATATAGGGGCAGTATTATAGTAGTTATATTCTTGTATATAGGGAGCAGTATTATAGCAGTTATATTCTTGTATATAGGGGCAGTATTATAGTAGTTATATTCTTGTATACAGGGGGCAGTATTATATTAGTTATATTCTTGTATATAGGGGCAGTATTATAGTAGTTATATTCTTGTATATAGGGAGCAGTATTATAGTAGTTATATTCTTGTATATAGGAGGCAGTATTATAGTAGTTATATTCTTGTATATAGGGGGCAGTATTATAGTAGTTATATTCTTGTACATAGGGGGCAGTATTATAGTAGTTATATTCTTGAATATAGGAGCAGTATTATAGTAGTTATATTCTTGTACATAGGGGGCAGTATTATAGTAGTTATATTCTTGTATATAGGAGCAGTATTATAGTAGTTATATTCTTGTATATAGGAGCAGTATTATAGTAGTTATATTCTTCTATATAGGGGCAGTATTATAGTAGTTATATTCTTGTATATAGGGGGCAGTATTATAGTAGTTATATTCTTGTATATAGGGGCAGTATTATAGTAGTTATATTCTTGTATATAGAGGCAGTATTATAGTAGTTATATTCTTGTATATAGGGGGAAGTATTATAGTAGTTATATTCTTGTATACAGGAACAGTATTATAGTAGTTATATTCTTGTACATAGGGGCAGTATTATAGTAGTTATATTCTTGTATATAGGAGCAGTACTATAGTAGTTATATTCTTGTATATAGGGGCAGTATTATAGCAGTTATATTCTTGTATATAGGGGGCAGTATTATAGTAGTTATATTCTTGTATATAGGAGCAGTATTATAGTAGTTATATTCTTGTATATAGGAGCAGTATTATAGTAGTTATATTCTTGTACATAGGGGGCAGTATTATAGTAGTTATATTCTTGTATATAGGAGCAGTATTATAGTAGTTATATTCTTGTATATAGGAGCAGTATTATAGTAGTTATATTCTTCTATATAGGGGCAGTATTATAGTAGTTATATTCTTGTATATAGGGGGCAGTGTTATAGTAGTTATATTCTTGTATATAGGGGCAGTATTATAGTAGTTATATTCTTGTATATAGAGGCAGTATTATAGTAGTTATATTCTTGTATATAGGGGCAGTATTATAGTAGTTAAATTCTTGTATATAGGGGCAGTATTATAGTAGTTATATTCTTGTATATAGAAGCAGTATTATAGTAGTTATATTCTTGTATATAGGAGCAGTATTATAGTAGTTATATTCTTGTATATAGGAGCAGTATTATAGTAGTTATATTCTTGTATATAGGAGCAGTACTATATTAGTTATATTCTTGTATATAGGGGCAGTATTATAGCAGTTATATTCTTGTATATAGGAGCAGTATTATAGTAGTTATATTCTTGTATATAGGAGCAGTACTATATTAGTTATATTCTTGTATATAGGGGCAGTATTATAGCAGTTATATTCTTGTATATAGGGGGCAGTATTATAGTAGTTATATTCTTGTATATAGAGGCAGTATTATAGTAGTTATATTCTTGTACATAGGGGGCAGTATTATAGTAGATATATTCTTGTATATAGGGGGCAGTATTATAGTAGTTATATTCTTGTATATAGGGGGCAGTATTATAGTAGTTATATTCTTGTACATAGGGGCAGTATTATAGTAGTTATATTCTTGTATATAGGGGCAGTATTATAGTAGTTATATTCTTGTATATAGGGGCAGTATTATAGTAGTTATATTCTTGTATATAGGGGCAGTATTATAGTAGTTATATTCTTGTATATAGAAGCAGTATTATAGTAGTTATATTCTTGTATATAGGAGCAGTATTAAAGTAGTTATATTGTATATTGGGGCAGTATTATAGCAGTTATATTCTTGTACATAGGGGCAGTATTATAGTAGTTATATTCTTGTATATAGGGGGCAGTATTATAGTAGTTATATTCTTGTATATAGGAGCAGTATTATAGTAGTTATATTCTTATATATAGGGGGCAGTATTATAGTAGTTGTATTCTTGTATATAGGAGTAGTATTATAGTAGTTATATTGTACATAGGGGGCAGTATTATAGTAATTATATTCTTGTGTATAGGGGCAGTATTATAGTAGTTATATTCTTGTATATAGGAGCAGTATTATAGTAGTTATATTCTTGTACATAGGGTGAAGTATTATATTAGATATATTCTTGTATATAGGGGCAGTATTATAGTAGTTATATTCTTGTATATAGGAGCAGTATTATAGTAGTTATATTCTTGTATATAGAGGGCAGTATTATAGCAGTTATATTCTTGTATATAGGAGGGCAGTATTATATTAGATATATTCTTGTATATAGGGGGCAGTATTATAGTAGTTATATTCTTGTATATAGGGGGCAGTATTATAGTAGTTATATTCTTGTATATAGGAGGGCAGTATTATAGTAGTTATATTCTTGTATATAGGAGCAGTATTATAGTAATCTTGTATATAGGGGGCGGTATTATAGTAGTTATATTCTTGTATATAGGGCAGTATTAGAATAGTTATATTCTTGTATATATAGGAGCAGTATTATAGTAGTTATATTCTTGTATATAGGGGCAGTATTATAGTAGTTATATTCTTGAATATAGGAGCAGTATTATAGTAGTTATATTCTTGTATATAGGGGCAGTATTATAGTAGTTATATTCTTGTATATAGAGGCAGTATTATAGTAGTTATATTCTTGTATATAGAGGCAGTATTATAGTAGTTATATTCTTGTATATTTGAGCAGTATTATAGTAGTTATATTCTTGTATATAGGGGCAGTATTATAGTAGTTATATTCTTGTATATAGGGGCAGTATTATAGTAGTTATATTCTTGTATATAGGGGGCAGTATTATAGTAGTTATATTCTTGTATATAGGGGCATTATTATAGTAATTATATTCTTGTATATAGGAGGCAGTATTATTGTAGTTATATTCTTGTATATAGGGGCATTATTATAGTAATTATATTCTTGTATATAGGGGCAGTATTATAGTAGTTATATTCTTGTATATAGGGGGCAGTATTATAGTAGTTATATTCTTGTATATAGGCGCATTATTATAGTAATTATATTCTTGTATATAGGAGGCAGTATTATTGTAGTTATATTCTTGTATATAGGGGCATTATTATAGTAATTATATTCTTGTATATAGGAGCAGTATTATAGTAGTTATATTCTTGTATATAGGAGCAGTATTATAGTAGTTATATTCTTGTATATAGGAGCAGTATTGGTTATATTCTTGTATATAGGGGCAGTATTATAGTAGTTATATTCTTGTATATAGGGGCATTATTATAGTAATTATATTCTTGTATATAGGAGGCAGTATTATTGTAGTTATATTCTTGTATATAGGGGCATTATTTTAGTAATTATATTCTTGTATATAGGAGCAGTATTATAGCAGTTATATTCTTGTATATAGGAGCAGTATTATAGTAGTTATATTCTTGTATATAGGGGGCAGTATTATAGTAGTTATATTCTTGTATATAGGGGCAGTATTATAGTAGTTATATTCTTGTATATAGAGGGCAGTATTATAGTAGTTATATTCTTGTATATAGGAGGCAGTATTATAGTAGTTATATTCTTGTATATAGGAGCAGTATTATAGTAGTTATATTCTTGTATATAGGAGCAGTATTATAGTAGTTATATTCTTGTATATAGCGGGTAGTATTATAGGAGTTATATTCCTGTATATAGGAGGCAGTATTATAGTAGTTATATTCTTGTATATAGGGGCATTATTATAGTAATTATATTCTTGTATATAGTAGGCAGTATTATTGTAGTTATATTCTTGTATATAGCGGCAGTATTATAGTAGTTATATTCTTGTATATAGCGGCAGTATTATAGTAGTTATATTCTTGTATATAGGGGACAGTATTATAGTAGTTATATTCTTGTATATAGGCGGCAGTATTATCCACATTCCTAGAACTACCTCATGTCCTGATTTTAATACAAGTATTGATTTTGTTTTTTTTTGATTAGTGCAAAGGATAAAACAATATTAGACTTGTTTTGAGGTTTGGTTGTTTATTTTCGTGTCGATGGCTCTTCTTTTTAAAACAATATTCTTTAGTGATACTGTAATCACTTTCTTATGAGTGTTGTTTTTTATGCTTCCTATTAAATAAATTGCCTTTCATTTAGAATAAAATAAATTTTTTGTGTTTTATGTCTTATATTTTCCAGATCAGCCGTTGGGTCTGCAGAACCATTTGAGACTGAGGACACCACCTCCTCCACTGTCTCACCCGTCAATCCCCCATCATGCAGCTTCCGTCAACTCCCTGAACAGGGGCAACTTCACCCCTCGTAGTAACCCTAGCCCCGCTCCCACGGACCACTCACTATCGGGAGAGCCACCGGGCAGTGCCCAGGAGGCTATCCATGGTCAAGACAACTGGCTTCTCAACAGCAACATCCCCCTGGAGACCAGGTACTTCTTAGTAGTTGATGAAATATTTTAAGCTTGTTTTGAGTTGTGGATGATGATGGGTTAAAAGAGAAACTTCGTCCTGCAAATTGCTTGTAAAAGGCCGTGAAAAAGCAATCAACACTGCAATTCTTTGTTTTACTTACTGGCCAAATGTGTGACCGGCAAAAGCTTTTTAAAGGGTTTATGTAAGTGTTACATTCATCCCGATCCATCAATAGTCGGCTTATCTGACAAGTCCCAACAGAAGACCCGTATACTGTGTTTCAGCCAAGTAAAGACCCTTTGCCCGTCCCGAAATGATCAGTCCCACCACTTGCTGTACGTCAGCCCGTCTATCATCCGCTTAAGCTAAAATCAAGACCGTTTTAATGTTGATCTTTAATAACCACTCTTTTTGTATGTGGGCCCATGGGTCCCTTGGCAGGATGAAAGTGGGCCCATTGTCTACTCCAAACTTGGTTTGATATGTCTTACCGTATGCTTGTCCATGTTTACGTGGGCTGAGCAAGCCTGTGGGCCCTAGTTTCTGCCCAAATTTTCTCCAATCTGAAGCCACCCCTGCAAATTAGATATGTATCGGCCAGCATCTATTTTTATTTGGCCACTAGAGGCACTCTAAAGCATGGCTGTTTCTACTGTTTTAAGGGGGAAAATATTGGGAGCAGTTAGATGAAGCTCTTCTCCATTATGGTACAGCTATGACCAGTGACTCCAACTTAGTTGCATTGTCTGTTGAAGGTTGCTTGAAATTATCCCTTAGGTCTGTGACTCCTTCATTCTTTACACTGCAGCATTGCTTGTTCAGATTGGCTGTTATTTATGAGCAGAAACCCACTTGAGACTCACCAGAGAGTCATTACACGGGAACTGATTACCATTATAGTATGGCCAAAATGATTAAACAACTGAAAATATCAGATGGCTGCCACACCTACTGAGGGATTCTGATAATTCACCTAGAAGTCTTCGCTCCTATCGCCCCAAATTTTTGTGCCGTTTTGGATAATCGAAGTACAGATCTGTAATATGCTGCCGTGACATAAAGCTGCAAATCCAGCGGACAGATTCGCTTCAATGTAAAGCTGCCCATACACTTACAATAGCGGTTGTCCGAGCTACTAGCTATTTCTCCCAACACCCCCCCCCCCCATAAAAATGGACGCTAGTCTTGGAAGTGCATGCATGTTTTTTCAATGGGGTCGGTGGTATAAGTCCCTGTCATCTCAGGCAGCGGCTTGGCTCCTATATCAAAGCCTCGGGCATGTTTATAGTTCAAAATGCCTGATCGTTCTCTCTCCCAACATCTACCGGGAGAGTCGGGAAGCCTCCATACACAGTCGAGTGGTTCTAATTCAACATGCCCGATTCCCGGTAGATGTTGGGAGAAAGAAGTATCGGACATGTTGAATTATAACCCCTCAACTGTGTATGGAGGCTTCCCGACTCTCCCAGTATATGTTGGGAGAAAGAAGGATCGGGCATGTTGAATTATAACCCATCGAATGTGTGTGGAGGCTTCCCGACTCTCCCGGTAGATGTTGGTAGAAAGAAGAGAGTCGGGAAGCCTCCACACACGTTCGATGGGATTAAGAAGGATCGTGCATGTTGAATTATAACCCAACATACACTGGGAGAGTCGGGAAGCCTCCATACACAGTCGAGGGGTTATAATTCATTTCCGATCCTTCTTTCTCCCAACATCTACCGTGAGAATTTGACGGATTATAACTCCACATGCGCGATCCTTATTTCTCCCAACATCTACCGTGGTGGTTGGGAAGCCCACGTACACATTTGATGTGTTCGTCCGACATGTATGGGCACCCTTAAGTCTATAAGTGTAGATAGTGAACTTCTGCCTGGCGGCCGATATCTTGAGCTTCTCTTTAGCGATAACTAGAAAGTGTGTTGTGACCTAGAACTCCATTCTTTGTTAAGATTTTTCTGGTCAGCTTGGTCTAGTCTAGTGTCTTACGTTTAACATTTAGATTTGCTTTACTCCATAATCTTCCTTTTAGAAGGCTAATGAACGGTCAGCTAAAATGCTCTACAACCCTGCCCGTGAAAGTCAACGCAAAGGTCGCGACTAAAAATTGGGAATGAGAGTGACACATCCAACCCTCGAGACCCCAATTGGACATGCTTGTCTTGGCGCTCTCCTCATTTACTATTCTGCAGTCACTGAAGATTTCTCTTTGAAGTATCCAGACAAAATACTGTGAGGTGTCACCTTCTTCAAAGCTGCTGCAAATTCCATGTAGTAACTGCTCGAAAGAGAATTTACCCTTTCTGGGTCAATGGCAGCTTAAAAACCATCCGATACAGGTAGGGTTGTCCACATGTTGAGGACTACGAGATCCTCGTCTGGTTTTGCCGTAATCATCACATCATTCTTTGGAGCACAGACAACCTTGAACTCTTAAAAAATTCCGCGTGACTTCTATCCCAATGTCGCCATCTTCTCCTTCACCGTTTAGAAATTAAAAGGCGAATCACATTGCAGATTACATGCATAATCGCTCGGCGACCACTAACTAAAGCTGACATTTCATGTAACGCATTAATCAAAAAAGTGGCTGGCCTCATTTTCCCTAATTAGGCAATTACGTCGAGCACATATATTATGAGGCTAATGTCCACAGGTCAGAACTGGAGATCATTAATTCTTGGGGCACGACCAATACGATTATGTAGAGAAATTGCAGTGTTGTCTGTTTTTTTGATCACGGCTTGACCTTTAACCCCCTAAACCCGAAAGGGTTAAATACCCTGAGTAGGTGAGGAGGAGTTTATAACCTATATAAGCAGAACTCCATTATTGCACTTCACTCATATTGAGACGGAGGTGATTGAGTGCTTGAAATCAATCGCAACACATTTTGTATCCACGTGGTTGACTTTGTGTTGAGTGTTTTTGGGTCGAGGACTAGATGGAAACTTGGGTTACTCGTATGAACTTTGTATCTCTATGGGATGTAACTTTGAATATAAAGTCAAGCAATGGACTCCGCTCATTCCGTCTGGGATGCTGCAGCTTCATGGAACACTTTTTGTGCTGCTTTTTGTAAATTGCACCAACAGTTGCCCCTCCGATAAGACCAAAAAGACCTTTTTAATGAAATTTATAAAAAAAAGTTGCACATCTTGAATTGCCGATGGGTTGCATCACCAGTCCCAAAGTTGTCTTGGGCATCGCGTATCCCACTTCTGCACCTAGTCCTCGTCTTGAGGGTTGAATGTGCCTGTGCTTGTGATCAGCAATGTACCAGGGTTTACACCTAAATTTTTGTAATTTTTTATTTTTTTTCACGTAATTGTATATTTCATCATCTTAAAGAGTCATTTTCCCCGACGTGTCTGTTTGAGTTAGTTTCCCAATGAAATAATGCTGGCAAATCTTTATGCTATTCCCCCTGTTATTCCGCCTGGAAATATAGGAATAAATGAACAAGTGGGCGTTACCGTTTCCCTACACAATCTTGCACTGTCTGCCAAATTGGACATTGTAGGTTCCATATATATATTTTTTTATGCATTTCCGTTGGGTGTTCTATATGGGTACCGCGTTTTAGGACCTGCATAGGTTTTCTCATGGACCTGGATACATCAATCCAATGTTTTTCTTTTCATTGACTTTTATAAGAGAATTTTTTTTTAATTTTAAAATTTGTAACTTTTAATTCATTACATTTTTTTTTTTATTTTTAAATCAAGCTGTGACTTTGGTTCTCCAAAATGAGAATCATTTTGAAATTTTAGACCTGGCAAATTTGTTCCATTGCAAATAACCTGTTTCATGCCTTGTAGGCAAGAAGACTGAGCACGAATACCAAAAATGCTGACTGTTTTTGTTTTCTATGAGGGTTGTGGAATTTTTTGGGGGAACAAAAAGGCAATTTTTTTTTTCTGACTATCCATGTGCTTCACTTAGGATTTAGACAGTTCTCCTAGAATTTACTTATTTTGTGTCTTGCATATCAATTGCTAGTCATTCGCTGGTTGAGGGAAAACTTCTTATCAACCAAACGCAGGACTGGGGCCTGTGAGGATCTCACGGTTCATGCAGTTATTTAAAGGCGCTAAGCGTTTCAGTGTGACGGCCATTGATCTGTGTTTTTACATTACATCTGAAAAGCTCTTCACTCGACGCCAAAGTGACCTGTAAACAACGCAAGACAAAAAAAAAAAGTCACCGGAAAGTGTTCGAGATCCGTGAAGTGTTATTAACATGAATTAGAGCCTCTCTTTATGTAATGAAAGGAGCGGTCGTGCTCGAGACGGTCTGCGAGAGAGCACTAGGTGAAACCAATCAATGAGGCTGGTAAACTGACTCGCAGACGGGCCTGGCGCATGATACGCGGAATATAAATTATAGGCCAATTCAGAATGGAAGGAGAATCGGAAAACAATAATTTTTTGGGCAAAGGAAAAATCTTCGAATATGCTGCTGTTTTTTGTTTTTTAATTTCTTTATATTAATCTGAAAAAGTTCCAGTCAGGGGGGGGGGTGGTATTTATTCCCCATGCTGCCAGTCAGGGGGGTATTTATTCCTCATGCTGCCAGTCAGGGGGGTATTTATTCCTCATGCTGCCAGTCAGGGGGGTATTTATTCCTCATGCTGCCAGTCAGGGGGGTATTTATTCCCCATTCTGCCAGACAGGGGGGTCGATATTCCCCATTCTGCCAGACAGGGGGGGTCGATATTCCCCATTCTGCCAGACAGGGGGGGGTCGATATTCCCCATTCTGCCAGACAGGGGGGTCGATATTCCCCATTCTGCCAGACAGGGGGGTCGATATTCCCCATTCTGCCAGACAGGGGGGTCGATATTCCCCATTCTGCCAGACACGGGGGGTCGATATTCCCCATTCTGCCAGACACGGGGGGTCGATATTCCCCATTCTGCCAGACAGGGGGGGTCGATATTCCCCATTCTGCCAGACAGGGGGGGTCGATATTCCCCATTCTGCCAGACAGGGGGGGGTCGATATTCCCCATGCTGCCAGTCTAGGGTTGGGTATTTAGTCCCCATGCTGCCAGTCAGGGGAGGGGGGGGTTGCAAAGTGCCTTACCACACATTGTATTGTCTTCCCATATGTAAGCCCTGGATCTCTACCGGTGTATTTACTGATGTACGTTGCTGCAAAACAGTCACAGGCATGAAAAAATTGGTGGGGGCGCATATTGTTATAATTGCTTTTTGTTAGAACTGTATGCATTGCTTGTCATTTTTAAATTTTAAGGTTTGTTTTAATCCAGAGCAATTTGTTAAAGTTTTTACTGAATATAAATTATTTTTTTTAAGGATGTGTTTAATAATAGATGTTAATTTTATTACTTTTGTCTAACGCTTGTGCTGAATATCCATATTCCGTTTTGTCTTCATAATTTAGTTTTCAGTGTAATCATCCGTCACCATGCGCCTTAGAATATTGTTATAAACCGGAGAGATGGCCATCCCCGCTACATTTATGTTCACGTGTGTGGCTCCTTTAAATTTGTTTTTGTCAAACCCCCATCGTTTCATGCTTCTCCCACCAGCCCTCACCTCATCTTGGCCCTCGATTACAATCATTGCACTTTCAAGCAATTACGTGGACGTAATTATATTTCCCAGCTGTCTTCTAGTTAGAAAGCAGTGACCCAAAAAAACGATAGAATTATTACAGATTGTGAAGCATATAGCGGGGTCTTTCATCAGACATTCTTCAAATATTTGCAGTGGGACTTTGACATAATTTAAATGATCAGAGAGCCTTGTCATCTCATCTCTTGGTGAGATCACACGAGCAAGAACTGTGTTTGCAGTAATAACAGTTTAGATTTATTTTTTTCGGCACAATCTTATATTTTACTAAATCAGACTTTTTGCATATATAGTTTTTTATTTTATTTTTTCATTCTTTATGTAAGATTAAGCAAGAGTTTTCCAGCTAGATGTGATATTTTTTTCTCTCTCCATCGCTGGTATAATACGTGCCATTTTTAACTTCAAGATCACTGGAAGTAGAATTATCATCAAAATATGTTATGAAAATTTTGGTAAAATTTTTGGTCTTGAAAAGCACTTCTAAACAATGGAAACTATCTTTTTCGGTCCTAATAATGCAAACAATCTCTTAAAGGGTAACTAAACTTTCAACAAACTCCTGACCTGTCATAGTGACATGTCAGAGGTTTTGATTGCAGGGGGTCTGAACACTGAGACCCCCACCAATCGCTAAAACAAAGCGGCAGAAGCACTCGCGTGAGCGCTCAGCCGCTTCATTTCTGTCTGGCTTTTTCCAGAAATCAATGTAGCGGCATACGGGCTCAATAGAGATTCTGTGAGCTCGTATTCCTATACATCGGCTTTCCGGAAAAACCCGAACATAAATGAAGCGACTGAGTGCTCACACTAGCTTGGCTGAACCACTTAGTTTCTTATCGGCTTTTTTCGGAAAACCGATGTATCCGTGTAGGGGCCTATAGACTTTCTATCGAGTCCGCACACCGCTACATCGGCTTCCTGAGTAAAGCCGATAAGAAAACAAGCGGCGCAGCGCTCATCATAGCGCTTCTGCCGCTTCGTTTTAGGGTTCGGTGGGGGTCTCGAAACTCAGACCCCCAGCGTTCAAAACGTCTAACATGTCACTATGACATTTCACAAGTTTGTTGAAAGTTTAGTTACCCTTTAACTAGGAACCTTTTAATATAATGAAAAATAAATCTGCGCTGGGTAAAGTGGTAAAGCAAATTATGGCCATGACCCAATAATTTTTCCAATAAATAGGGCCTTAAACCAGCCATACATAAGTGATTTTAGACGGCTATTTTCGACTGGTCGTTCTCAGTTGTTCTGTAAAGGTTGCGTTCCACATGACAAGGCCATAAGATAAAACGATGAGACGATGAACATTCTCTGCCTTGATCTCTGCCTTGATCTGTGGCTCTATTGGGTGCAGATTTGTCATCTGTCATGAAGGACTTGCTAAGGACTACACACTACAACGACCGAACAAATCCACCACATCAGATCAGTTTTTCCACAGGTATCTGTCTTCAGCCGGCCTCTGCCTTTCCAGACGCCCAAAATCTCTAGTGTGTGGCCAGCTTTACTTATTTGAAATACTTGGTTTGGACTCCAGGAATAAGTTGGAGACATTGCAGGTTTCTGTTAAAGTAGTACCAGCATTGACAATTATCACCTATCCATAGGATAGTTAATAGTTGTCTCGATCGCTGGGGGTCCCAACGATCCGAGAACAAGTTTCCTCAACTCTCCTTTCCTCCTCCCTGCACCCTCTGCAGTGAGGAGGAGATCGAACGGAGCCTTGGTCGAGCATGAGCCCGCCGTTCCATTCAATGTGTCGTCCTCACCGGGTCAAGCAGTGAGGAGGAACAGGGGGTTTGGGACTTGTTCTCACATTTGGTGAGTGTCCCAGCCCTGGGGTCCCCAGTGATCAGACCATTATTACCTATCCTGTGGATAGATAATTGTCGATTCTGGAAATAGCCCTTCAAGAGAATTTTATAAAAAACAACATGACTTTAGATTTCAAAAGGGTTGCATCTACATTTCACACTATTTAAGGAATCCCCAATTAACATATAGGTCACGCCACCATAAATGTTTGTCCAGACCACAAAACTGATGCATGGCTTCATACTGAATTGACAGGCCGACACAAAAAATGGCTGCAAGCCCGAAAGACTAAAACGATGATGTGAATTTTTTTTGTTCTAGATTTTTGTCCAACATTTTTATGAATGAGATATTCCGTATATTAAGCTTTAAAACTTTCGTTATTTAATTTTATGTATTTGATATTTTTATTGAAATGAATTGTAAAGTTTCTGGTTATTTTACTCAATATACAAATGCATATTTTGATGATGGTTTTGCTGGTCGGTACGTTTTAGGAGGAGGTCACTTCATTGATGCATGACTCACGACCTTCATTCATGTTTCCATCTGTGTGTAGAAATATAGCAAAGCAGACATACCTAGAGACATTGCAGGACAACTTCATTGAGATGGACATCCTCCCCACCTCCCGACATGACGGTGCTTACAATGATGGGTATGTGACACATCCTATTAATTGTGTGCCATTTTGCATGAAATCACCCCCTAAACCCACTGCACTTACCCGACACTGCTGGCTACAATTACCAAGCTCTGGCACCGCTGAGGACAAGCATCAACCCAAAAACCTGGTAGAGGAACAGCAATGTTGACCACTGTCCTATAGTGGACTATAATATACTATAGTGGAGCATCTAAACCTCGAAAGATGGAAAATATAGTATGTAGAAGACCATTTTTTATAGATTTTGGTCAACTCCTAAAATTTTTAATAATTTGATCCCCGAGCTACTGAGAAGACCACACGAGGGATCATTTATTTTGGTCAGTGGCCACCTAAGTTTTATCATGATCACTGGCCACCTGAGTTTTCTAGAGCAGACTTCTTCAACTTGTGGTCAGTCTCAATGAGATCTTGAATAATATGAAAGGTTTATTGCACCCACAAATAGATTGGTACGTAGTTCGAGGAATTTTTCCAAAAATGTTTAAAAAAAAAAAAAAGAAGTTCCCAGCAGTGCCATGTTTTCTGGTAAAACTACCATTGTGAGCCCATGATTCGCAAAACCAGGAGACCTAGTCATGGTATATAATACAACATGTCTTTAAGGAGCTCCAGCCTTCTGAACTGTCAGGTCAACTATCTTATTAATTCGATGTACAGAATCTCCAATCTAGATGTACAGCTCTGTTATTGATGGTCAACGTGAATGAGTCTCATGCTGTGAATTGTGTTAGATCAATATCAGTTTTGAGCATAGTTGAGCGCCAGTCTTTTAAAGTGGAGTTGCAAGGATAATCTGATCATCGATATATAAAACATATGTCTAAAAGATGTGCATGGATGTGAAAAAAAACTGGCCCAAAACGAAAAAGTTAGACTAAATTCTCTAGATAGTGCTTCATATTCAAAGCTGGGAACCAGCCTGTGCCCAATGAATGTCTTCTACTATGTTTGTAGTTTGACGTTTTCTTTCAGTATCTGGCATTTGGTCGAAATAATTCTTTTTAAAAAAAAAAGTTTCAAAAATTAATTTTGGTTGCTGGTCACTTGGTTATTCTATAATAATGTTCTATCCAATGAGACTTGCCCTGATAGTCCCTCTGTGTATTCCTCTCTCCTATATTTAGTTTTATTTGAAGGAGAAAGTTGAACATTATAGAATTTTAAAACCTGCTGAATGAGGAGGGGGTGAAGTTAAGAACATCTAATAATATAAAAATTATATTTTCTAGCATAACATTGACCCCACTGAAATTAATTGTTTTGTAGACATTATGCTGTTTTAATAAAATATAAAAAAAAATATTTTGCGGTTTTTAGGGTTTGTAGTGGGGTCAAACATCATACTAGTTCTGTTTTATCTTCCTTATGTCATGTAAACCTCTTTAGGCTGTGTTATGTTTTAATATAGAAAACATTAGGCTTTGGATGCTATTCTACACAACCACATCATATTGGGGTGGATGTGGACCCCACTACTGTGCCATATACTTAAATTACCTTTTTCCTACAATCTCACCCTCTTTCTTTTCTTTCTCCCCAGGCATTTTCTGTTTAAACCAGGAGGTACATCTCCCCTGTTTTGTACAACGTCACCAGGCTATCCTCTGACCTCCAGCACTGTGTATTCCCCACCACCCCGCCCCCTTCCTCGTAGCACTTTTTCCAGACCTGCCTTCAACCTGCAGAAGCCGTACAAATATTGCAATTGGAAATGTGCCGCTTTAAGTGCTATCATTATTTCTGTCACACTGGTGATCCTCCTAGCCTATTTCATTGGTAAGTGTTCCAGATTTTTTTTCTCGTAACCAACATCACCTGAATGCATACTGGAGATTTCGTCCTTGTCTTGCTACGCAACTTTCTTCCATCATTGATGTCATCTTTTTCTAATATTTTTTTTTTTTTAAGTTTGTGAATACTATTAGAGCTTATAAATAAGTGGATCCAATCTTTAAAGTTTTTTTTCTAACTTCAACTTTGCTTTTTAGCCATCACCCCACCTATTTTTGTCCCTTTTTTTTTTTGACACTTTTTTTTTTTCTCTAGAATCTCTGATTTGCTTTTTTAAGCTCTGCCACATCCAAGAGGAGTGAAAGATAAAGCTTTTTTTTTTTAATCTGATACTGCAAATTTGAGTAAAGTGGTTTTCAGCTGAACATTTCCATAAATATATATACATTAAAATCTTTAATCCAGCATATTACAACCCAGTAGGTGCTGGATTATCAATAAGACTATGTTCACACTACGTTTGGTGTGCACATTCAGCATATGCGCCGTGACATGCTCTAAATGGATCCATAGACCCAGGTTGATATACCTTTTGTTGCAAGAAAAAGTATACCTCGTGGTATATGTTTTTTGTTTTTTTTTAACATGGGGGACTTTGGATAGAATATTTCACTATATGATATACAGTGGCATACCTTGGGGCTTTACATCCAGGGCATGTGTCAGATTTCCTAGGTATATCTATTGAACGTAGCCCCTAAATGGGATGGCCTTATTTTGGAGTATTCAATGATAAAAAAAATATTTAGAACTCACTTAGAAGGGTAGGAAACCTTCAAGCAACCTACAATCCCTACTTGTTAGAAGAGTCGCTTGACCGTAAGCAGATCACAAAGTTCGACCCCCAGCGATCAGCTGTGATCTGTGGGGGAAATCTGGTAGTAAGTGTTCCATTTCCCTGCAGCACCACCACAGGGGACATTAAGTATTACACAGTGTCCATTCATATCAATGTCTTGTATGTTTAATACAGGACAGGCCCTCCAGAGCGAGAGACGCTCTATGTAACCGCTCTCCACTCTGGCCAAGAGAAGATTTGCTGCTCTATGGCAATTTTTTGACTTTTTTTGCTTTTTTTCCACTTTTATGTTGTTTTTTTTGTCTACGTCTGTACCGATCAACCAAATAATGAACGGATTAGATCATCTATCACGATAGCTACTCATTCTGGTCAAGTTTAACTACTGTAATTACTGTCCCTAATTACTCATTTCTAAAGGAGCCATGAATTCTTAAAATTCAAATTAATCTGTTCAGCTCTGCACAAACATATTTAACAAAGAGTCTTCCTGATCTAATCAACAAGAGGGGAAAAGATATTTAATTAGATTCTGATGAAAAATAGTGTTTAATTTATTGCATAATCAATTATTAATTAGTGCAATAAGGAGAACTGGCCGGGTTTACTAATTAACTCATTTAAAAATGATGAATAACCTTTCAGGGTGTAATTGTTTCTCGCGTCGTGTCACAACGAGGATAGAGATGGTTTCCCCAGTACATGAACGTCCGTCTTGATATGAGATGCCGTTACACGTTGCGTTACGGAGTGATAAATTGTCCTCTGTAGATTTCCCCCGTCTTCGTGACATTTACCATGGCGATTCCTACGTATAATTTTTTTCTATGTTTATGCAAACGTGGAAAAAAAAAAATTCACGTTAATTAAAGTGGATATTAAATGTTCGAAAATATTAGTGTGAGCGACAAGAAGGCTTCCATTCCACGTATCCCCCAACAGCGCTACCAAAAATGACCAAAAAACACCCGTAAAGAGGTTTTCTGGATGTGTCCCCGGAGGAACCCATCTTGTCCTCTGTTTGGAAAAGGGGAGGAGCTTAAAGGTTTTTTTTTCCAGAATTTAACATTTTTAAGGATACCTCATCAATGTGTGATTTGTGGGAGTCCTACTCCCAGTACCTCATTAATTAGCTGAACCGGACCTTCCACTGCAGTACATGATACAGCACCATCCAAGTGTGTCAGGCCATGTCTGGTACTGCAGCCCACTCTATTCAAGTGAATGGGGCTGTGCTGCTGTACCAGATGAAGCCACATGGACGCGAGTGTCGTTGTGTTGGTACTGTAATGAAGGGACCGGGTGTCCCAGCGGGCATCTTGGCCTCTTCATTCTGCTGTTTGCTAGGGCTTCTAAAGGGTTGGACCCCCATTGGTCACATATTAGTGACCAATTCTACAGAGGGTTTTCAGGTTTTGGCAAATAAAGATTATTCCTTGTAAAATGAAAGATTAGCCAATTTTCCATTTTTTTGGTAACTTTGTATCAAATTTTTTAAAGATCTCTGCTTGCTGTGATTTTAATAGGAATCATCATTGCTTCTAGTGGCTAAAAACCTGTCCTGGTCATGTGATGGACACACAGGTGCAGGGACCGTTACAAGACCGCTCTGATAAGTGAACTGTAGTGAGCGTCGCACCTTGTGATCAGGGCAGATTTGTATCCACTGGAAGCAAACTGTGCAGCTTCTTCTTGAATGACAGCAATCAGAGGTCTTGAAAACTGTGGAATTGATACAGAAAGTATATTGGAAAACTTTGTATTACACACAGAATAATTTTGATTTGCTACAACCCCTCAAATTTTTGAAAAACCCTTCTATCTCTACCAGGTTTTCTTTACAAGTCTGTTTTAGAAGTTTACATATAATATTGCAACGATTTCCTTTTTGTTTTTTCCCTCTCCTTTGTTCCTAGGTTTTGTGACCCTTT
Organism: Rhinoderma darwinii; assembly: GCF_050947455.1. NCBI lineage: Eukaryota > Metazoa > Chordata > Amphibia > Anura > Rhinodermatidae > Rhinoderma > Rhinoderma darwinii. Next base: position 13,804,640 of record NC_134688.1, on the reverse strand, counting down.
AAAGAGCAATTCGGCCTGATAGATTTTGAAAATTTTTGTATGGAAAGTAATGGTATGTTTACATGCAACGGATTGGCCTATGGCAAACCCGATGTGTATTTACAAAAAGATCCGCGGCAGAAATCGAATGCTGACGCCGGGATTTCTTCCGCACCTGCAGTTGATGTGCCGAGGATCCGCCCGAAGATTAGCAGCATTCAAATATCCCTAAGGCCTTATTCACACAAACGTGTCCATTTTGCGTGCGTAAAAAAACGCAGCCTTTTTCTTGCGTTGCAGTTCCGTTTGACATCCGCTGCGTGAAAAACACAATGTCTGAATGGCCCCATTGAATTGCATAGGTCCGCGTGACGTCCGTTGTTTTAACTCGCGCAACGCGGACGTCAAATACACTGGTGTGAATAAGGTCTATTCCTAATCCATGTAGGGCTAATCCGCTGCTTTTCTGTGTAGAATCGGTGGGAAGGCTCAACATGCTCCTTCTTCTTGCGGATTATTTTATTTCGCGGCGCGGGCACAACTTTTTCTTTGAACGCTTCACATGCAATGGAGCGGAAATGTTAGCAGATTTCATAAGAAGAATTTCAACGTGGAATCGCGCCAAAATCCTCTTCAAACCGGAATGTGTGAACAGGACCATACAGGTCGATGTATTTTTAAAAACCCCAACCACAGTGTGGAAAAAAAACTACATACAAAATTGAGGGCATGCTGCACACTCTTGAGGGCATGCTGCAAACTCTTGAGGGCATGCTGCACACTCTTGAGGGCATGCTGCACACTCTTTTTATTTTTTTTTAATTTATTTATTTTTTAATCCGCAGCGTGCCGATTCCGTTTCGGAGTTGTTGTCGATTTTTTACCGCTTTGAAATTCGCGACGGAGAATTTCTCCAGCTCGTGAATTTTAACGTTACAATGCATAGAAACCCACAGCGCATACCTGTCGGAAATTTCCTCGAACGTAGATGCCTTGTGGGTATAGCACGCTGCGCTCGCTCACACTTCTCTGACGTATAAGTCTCGAGAACATCTTAAAGGTCATGTTATTTAAAAAAAATAACACTTGTCGGCCATTTAATCTGGCGACGCATTTGCAGAGCCCGGAGAATCCCGCACCTCGGGTTGGTCACACACGGGCTGCTCTCGGGCCGCCATGAGAAGTGTCAGCTTGATGTATGACGGGCTTAAGAGCCCTTGTAGAGAGCTAAGTGTAGCCTGAGGGGAGTCTTAGGTTTCATGGTGGATTGTTTTGGAAAACTAGTGTTAGCCAGAATCGCTGTCACAGTCGTTTGTACAAAAACCTCTAAACCCCCCCCCCCCCCCCGAACCGTATCCTTAGAATTTACATGACTGTGTCTTTAATCCGTTTTTATTGGCGCAGTAAATCACAGAACTTCTCACATCTGAAGCATCGTAGGGCTTAGTCTGCCTCCCAAAATACCATATAGACCCTTAAGATGTGCCTGCAACCTACAGCGTTTAACGTCGCGGCTCAGGTAACGTATCGCCACATGATTCTGAGTTATTTATCGCGTGACAACTGCGAACAATGAAATACAATCCAGTACCAGAACGTTTATGTCTCAAGCGTGCAGTCGTGTTCTTATTAAACCTTGTCTGCGTAATACCCAGTCTGGCTGTAAAGGGTTATTAGATCGGACCTAAGAGTTATTATTTTCTGTTGCGTAACCGTCATATATAGTCATGGCAGCCATTGTGTTGTAGCGGTTCAAGTGATGGAAGCGGATCCATGAGTTGGTTCTCGTACAGAAGACATTAAGGCTCCTTTTTTTTAAAATGTTTTATTCAGGGGAAGGATAACATTTATGTGGAATGATTCTTATCATTTTTACAAAAATTTTCAATTTTTTTATTTTATTTCCCAGACACCTGTAGGGAAGGGGCTTTTTCGTTAAAGCCAAACTAATAGGTTCTAAGTCAAGGACAGGACTTCGTGTTTGTTTGTTTTTGTCACACACCTGTTATGGTAGTTCCCCAACAACCACTTAATGGCTAAGCGGCTGCCTGCCCGGTAGAGGGCTACATACTAAAGACATAATGCCCCCTACTGGGAGAAGAGTGTTTTGTAGGAGCCATATTTTTTGCTTTAGTAGGGTGTCTGCTTGGTGGCACAATCCTACACCAAGGAGTAGCCTCTCTTCTCTTTTTGGGAGTGTTCTTGTTAATTATACAAGTACATAAGTCGGCCTAAAAAGTAGCCCTGCAGGTGGTCTGAGGTCAATGTAGAGAAGTGACCCAAGCTCAGGTTGTGGTGAACCTTTTTTTTTACTGCTTCTACTCCCCAAAAGGGCCATAACATTAGACTCGGGGATAGGGGAACAAGCATGAGGTTCTCCGAATCTGGCGATGCCAACAAGTGCAAGATTGGGTGTTGTGGAAAGTGGGGCCCAGAAGGGGGTAATATTTTTTTTTTATTTTTGCTCTGTGGCCCCTCTACTTTTTGTAAACCCTTTATAACAAAAATTTTCCTTTTACATTTGTGCCTTAATATAGATCTTTTTGCTTCCACTGACATAACGGTGAGCCGGTCATAGACCGAGGAGTTAAATCGCTTACAGACTTAATCCATTTGCAGGTAAATAGAGTTGGTCTGCTTCTTTCTCAGTTCTGGGCCTTCAGTTCTACTCAATTAACTAAATGGCGAAGATTGTAAGTGGCGGCGGCTGCACGGTACTGTAGTATCTTCCATCTGATTACTGAGCTTTTGCAAAACTGTTTCTAAGCCTCATTTGAGAGGACAAATCATTACCCATAGGGTAGTGCTGCGCAGTGGAAGCTCATCATCCGTCTCCGACATCCAGCCATGAAAATGCCGCTCCGGCCTGTTATCGCTTCCATAGTTCCCTCGCTAACATCGTCTGACCTCGTTTACCTAATTAATATCAATCCCCAAATGGGAGCAACCCCGTGGTAATAATATCTAGACACGCAAATTAAAAATTAATGACTTGAATCTTTGGGGCTATGTGGTAATTGACTTGGTGGAAACACTAATGTTCATAAATAGGGTCTAAGTCGTGTTGCCATCTTCCAGTGGATATAGGATAATTTGTTAGCGGACCCACAGGATATCAGAGTGGTTCCCCAAGGATCTTCATTTCACCCAAGAACAGTGTCGTCGGAGAAGTCCCTCGTCTTGCCCCATCTCTATCGAACGTAACCCCTAAAGACCAGCCTATGCGGGCCAAGCATTTTTTTTGTTTTTTGTCATTGAGCGATTACTTTTTTATTTTGAAGGCTTATTCTTTGCGGGACAAGTTGTATTTTTCAATGACACCATGCTATTTATTGATACATTTTCCCCCAGAAAAAATTTTGGGAGGGGAATGCAAAAAAAAAAAAAAAAAATTATTTTTTTCATTTCTTTTTTTTTTTTGTCATTTTTGCGTGTTTTTTTAATTTCATTTAATTTTTTTGTGTTGTGTATGCGGTACATAATATGTATTTCTTTTATGGTGAACTATTTAAAAAAAAATAATAATATATATATATATATTTTTTTTTTTTTTTTTGAGGGGGACTATTTTTTTTTGTTATACTTTATTCAACTTCATTTGACTTTTATTTTTTTGTCCCCCTAGGTGACTTGAAGCAGGGATCACTTGATCACTTCTATAATGCTTTGGGATACATAGCATTGCAAAGCATTATTGCCTGTCAGTATACACTGACAAGCAACCTTATGGCGTATTCCTGTGGCAAACCTGGGGCATTTGTTAGGCACCTGACTGCCATGGTAACCCATTGGGGCCCCACGACTGAGTCAACGGTATTCATGGGCTCACAGAGGGAGCCCCCTACCTTTATTATACACCTTAGGTGCCTTGGCCGCTATTCACCGCAGCATCTAAGGGGTTTTACACCCGTTAAAGTGGGAGCCTGGTTTTAAAACACTGCCAGGCTCCTGTGAAGAGTGCACTGTGCCCGCGTGATCAATTGACGTAACTGTATATCATGGTACCTCAATGTAAGCAAATCCATGACGTACAGTTAGGCCATCATGTGTTAAGGGGTTAAGCGTACCTCCAGCTAAAAATAAAAATATTTGTTAATAGAACGCTCGTTCATCTGCTGATCATAAGTTAAATATTATCATTGCCTTCATGATAATAATGTAAGGGGACGAGCGATCGGAGTAACGATCGCTCGTCCTCATACACAGCTCCGTGTCACAGGAGTCAACGAGCGCCGATCAACGAACTGTCTTATTGATCGGCGCTCGCTGGATCGGCCAAAATCGGCCGGTGTAATAGGGCCTTTAGTCTCAGGCGCAGCTTCTACTTCTGTACCCCCTATAGCTATGCCCCAAATGGGAAGTCGGATTGATCATGCACATTCAACCAAGACAAACCTCATTTATTGACACATTTGCTATTTTGTCACCCAAAATTGTTTGGCATGTCCTTAGGCACCAACTAAAATTGTTTAGAAATCTTATAAATTAAAGTACGTTTTCGGAGCAGGGGAGAGGATATAAAGTTCTTGCAGATGTTGCTCTGGTCAGATTTGAACCCATGACCCCATGCCGCTCTGGAGTAGGTGAGCCGTCATGTGTGTGACATTGGATTTCAGCCCATCGTTACTCTTGTAATCAGTCAGTTTTGGCTTTGATGTTTCGTCCTTTCTCCCAGACTAGGTCATTTACAATATGAATAAACATCCCAGACGTGTTAATTGGGATGTAAATTGCTGTTTTGCTGTAGAGCTATTTAGCTGATTAAATGCAGGGGATTGCTATTTGCCATGGTGATTAAGTTAATTACTTGCAGTACCGCTTATGACCACTGGGGGTGACACTTTCCAAGGAGAAGAAGCAAAAGTGTAAATTAGCTGAGATCTCATTCATTGACATTTGCCACTATAGCAGATCGTTTTATCTTAAGACGGGCTTAATAGAAAAAGCCTTTTGGGTGTATCTGTATCTTTAAAATGGCCTATGAAGTGCCCATAAGGGGGACTAAAACTTACTCTCCAAATGATCCAACTCGTCCAATCGGAGTTCTGATAGCAAATCTCATAGAGGAACTGAAATGTGAAATATTTTATTGCTTTGGATTGACTGAATGGGCTTCATGAAAAGTGGTGCCACTTTTAAGTGGGTGCAAAAGCCCTTTATGGGCAACACCCGATATCACTGGCCAGGTGATTACAGGAAAATGGGGGTATTGGGTAGAAATATTGCTTGGCTGAGTTGACCTTGTTATAAGGGTTGTCCAGGATTAGAAAAACATGGCTTCGTTCTTCCAATAGCAGCGCCACACCTGTCCACAGGTTGTCTCTGGTATGGCAGTTCAGTTCTAATGAAGTAAATTAGGCTGAGCTGCAATACCACACACAACCTGTGGACAGGTGTGGCGCTGTTTTTGGAAGAAAGCAGCCATGTTTTTCAAATCATGCACAATGCCTTTAAGCTATACTGGTTGCCCATGGCTAGCACCGAAACCTTCATAGACATACATATGCACTGTAGGGTGATTGAAAAAAGACCTTTTGGTAGTCTGGACATGCAACCGCTATCTTATATATTTGTAGAATACTTAAAGGAACACTACGGGAAAACTGATAAGGTGTTATAACTAGTGCAGAATCTGAGGGGGTGGAGCATGACACAGATAATCTTTCTATGTTGTCCTGTGAATGTCTTTATGCTCCGCCCCCTTAGACCTAACTAGACCTAACAGTGTAATTTTTTTTGGTGTGTTCCTTTAAAAACTATCCCCTAAT